>NW_017100427.1:643797-648157 GCF_001263275.1 Habropoda laboriosa
TTTTATATATGGTCCATTTTATTTGTCCATCTTCCAACGACACAGCTACGCTCGTTTCTCCTATTTTTTCATGCGTGAAAAGGCAAGCTCGTTCCGACGGATGATTATTATCGACACTCTAATTAATGATTTCGGGGCGGCAATACGCGCCAGAGAGCAATCGGACGTTTGACCGGTGAAAACTGTTTCCTATACCGGTGACGAATCGAAAGATTCAGTATATTGACGTAACACCTGATGCAAAAGAGTTTAGGTATTTGCAAGTTTCGCCTTCAGTTTGTTCGCGAGAACTTTTCTTCTTCTTGCCCCGTCGACGCTGCCCTGGTTCGAGTTCAGCTGAAAAATGTGTCGTCGAAGGATTTTCGTCACCGAACGGAAGTGTTATTCGGGAGATCTCATTTCCTGCGTGCCGTCGCCGTACGACTATGACGTTCCTCTGCAAACTGGCTAATTGTAAGAAGTTTCCTGGATCGTGAAATAAGGACATGGTGGAA
Organism: Habropoda laboriosa; assembly: GCF_001263275.1. Taxonomy (NCBI): domain Eukaryota; kingdom Metazoa; phylum Arthropoda; class Insecta; order Hymenoptera; family Apidae; genus Habropoda; species Habropoda laboriosa. The sequence goes on from NW_017100427.1 coordinate 644,292, forward strand.
CTTTCACGGTGGATTATCCTTCCCTCGAATTTCATTCATGTGTTGCCTCTAGCAATTTTGTTCACGTGTCGCGTCTCTTTAAATTTCGAGACCTGAGGTAGCGAGACAATATGATCATCCTTAGGCAAAATTTCCTATTAATTAGTATTACCTTTGAAGCTGTTTACACCATTCTCGCGTATCATTCGTCTCGAAGTGAAAAATAATAGAGAAATAATCGTAAAGGTAAAGGGAATTCTTTAAGTCGATCACTCGGTGTTTTTTTTCTTCTTTTCTTAAGGCTTATTTATAAGTGAGAGATAGGTTGTTGAATCTTACAGGAGGGAGACCTGAACGCAGTGTAATTGCGACTGAAAACATTTGCATACGAAACAACAATTTCTGTTCCCGACACGATCGCGAGTTCTGACATTAAATTTTACTTAAACTTCGAAAGTAGGGTAATGCGTTTGCAGAGTAGTAGCTCAATAAGAAGCTAAAAATGGCGGAGGGAAGTAATTTCGTTTCCGACAAATTTCCGAAAGACTCTTACCCGAACTGTTGTGTGTACGAAAATTTTCTTGGGGAATTCAACGAGCCTAGAAGCGTGTACCGTCTTAACAAAGTGCTGCTGCTCGCGGTTATGGCAGTTTCGTGCATATGGAAGCTCCTTTCGCTCGTTGACCTCGCGTGTTCAAACTCTCTCATTTTGATCTATTAACTGTTGCAAAATATGCTCGCTGGGTAACGTTGAAAGCAACGATTTAGCATATCCTTGTCCGACGACAACGTATATCCGAAGCGACAAAGAAAAATTACAAAGTTCCCATCGACTTTTGTCCCCGGTTTGGCTGTCGTGGCAGAATGTTGTGGTTCTGTGCACAGCTGGAAACAAATTCCTCGGAATGCGAGTCTGTTGCGGTAAAAGGGAATCCTAGAGGAACGATTGATCGTTCTCATACACGAAGACGGAGGAGGAATTCTTTCGGTGGTTGGCTGAAACGAGGTAAAAGGAGCCAATGTAGCGCGGCGTACTCGTGCCCGCAACAGCTACGCGCTATCCAAAAATGAAATGGACGATTGCGGAGAAATTGCTTTCCTCCGTGAACTTACCATCGTTTCAATTTCCCCGCCGGTCCGCCCGTTGACTTTCTAGGTTAATTCCGCGGATTCCGTCCTCGGCAATGCCGCGATTATTTATCTTCTAATCTTACTCCGTGACTCTGTTGGACCGAGGCTCTGAATAAATAACATTAAGCACATTTTCCTGCTCCCTTTAATGGCCTGCTTTCTTTAACTCCATTTCTCCACTTTTTCGTACAACACGTTCACGGGACAAAGTAGAAAGATCGAGCATTTTCCTCATTTTTCTCGACGTATTGCCTCTGAAAGACCGACCTATTTTTTTTTTTTTTTTTTTTTTTTTAATTCGAAATAATGTCTAGTTAGCTGTGACGTTCGAAACTTTTAGTGGACGATATTCATTTTATTTGAATTATTCTAAACATTTGAGGCGCGCCACCATGGTTCCATCGAGGAAACAATCTCCGGTCACAGGTGACCAACGTGTTAAATACAACGTGTTAAATAACAGGCATCGTAGAAAAAGGGCTAGACGGTCATATCAGGTTTGTATCACATATGGTCAACTCACGGCCCGCGATCCGTCCCCGCGAAGTCTTTAACCGTTATGTGAATGCAGTAAATTCTCTACAAGTGTCAGTCCGTTTGGATTCTACAAGTGTCAGTATAGATGGTCCTACGCCTAGGTCTGCGTCATTGCTGCGCCTATGTTATCTCGCTCGCTGTCAGTCAAGCGTGTAACGCTACACCACTTGGTTTCTTTTACGAGATTTCACGGCTCGACAATTCATAATAGAAAAATATAATTTCTTTAATTTTACTTTTTTTCATCTGAAATTTTTTTTAACATGTTGGTGAGATTTTTCTGATGAAAATGATATCAAACACGATATAATTTGAACAACATTTACTTATTAATACTTATTGAGTAATTAATTTAATGTCGGCCTACCTCCACGTAAAAAAAAAAAAAATGTAGGGCCGATTCTACAAGTGTCAGTCAAACGGCAGGCCAATTCTCCAACTGGCAGTCAAACGGTAGGCCGACTCTATGTAATGTGTGACAGTGAACGTGTTAATAAGTAATGTTGTTCAAATTATGTCGTGTTTTATGTCGTTTTCATCAGAAAAATCTCATCAATATGTTAAGAAAAATTTCGGGATAAAAAAACGTAAAGTTACAAAAGTTGATACTTAAATCGCTTGGTTGCCTCGACTCACGTTTCATGCTTATCTTTTATTCGATGTCCTTGTCTACGTTCGGCAAACTACAAAGGCGGGCGCGAGGCTCGAAAACGTAGTCCCTGACTCTACGAGTGTCAGGTTTAGCTTCCTTGCGGTCTGACACTTGTGGAGAATATACTGTATCAGCGAAGAAATTTTGTTTAATCTGTTAACTGTGTTCTCCTTTGAAACAGAAATTGAATCTCTTTAATGTGTAATTAAAAATGAGTAAGAATTACAACCAATTACTTGCTTCTCGTTCTTGCAAATGTGAGTACGATGTATTTTACAATGAATAATCCCTCGATAAATAAATTATTATGTTCTAAGTATTGGCTAAGCAACGACGAGTTAACAGGTTAACGACTTGCAACGAATCCACACCAATTTTCGTATCCCTCAGACACCTCTAATTTCCACCAGAAGCAATTCCGCCTTATAAATTCAACTTTACAATAATTCCCGTTGTCGCTTGGATTTTTTCCGCGGCGTCTCTATTCACGCGGTAAGTGGAACTCCATAAATCATGATCGATGCGCTCCTTTATCGGCCGCATCTCCCGGCAAGGGCGAGCCATCTCTCCCATAGAGAGAGGAACGATCGTGAAAATCTAAAGAAATAATCCTAACGGATGGCCGGCCGCGACGTTTGCATATGAAAAGCGTTCGGCTGTGAATCGATACACCTTTATTGTGCTCGAACACTTGCTTATCTCTCGGTCCCCTCTCTTCGAGGAAGACACCGAGGAAACTCGCCAATATTTCCCACTTCCGGCCAAGAATGACGCCCGTGGCGGTTCCCGTACAAAACAATACGCCGAATTTTCCACGGATTACTCGTCCTTCCCATCGTGACTCGCTTTCTAATTTCCTCCAGTGAGGGTCAGTCGAGTTTCTACTCGAAAAGGTCCGTCGAATCGATGACACGGTGAAAATCCAGTGGTTTTCCTTCATTTTTTTCACCGTCTAGAAACCTTTGTCTCGCCGCTGCTCTCGATAAGCGTGAATCTGTTTCGCTTTAATTGGAGTAACCTATGCTCGATGGCTGCATAAGTAATTTAATTAGACCGCAATTTTTTCACATTCTCGATACACCCTCTGCTCATATTTATTCAATATGTAGATCCCTTCGTTGTTACGCTATCGCCAACTTTTCATCGTTTAACATACCTGTGTACGTCTCTCTCTTTCTCGCGACACTCGAGTTAAAAGTTCGTTTAATTTATTAACCACCGAGCTATTGTCGAAGGTATCTCTCTCTCTCTCTCTCTGGTCTTGTCTAATTCATTCAAGTCGATCCTTTCTTAACAGGTTTGCTTCTTCTTTCCAACATTATTCATACGTCCCGCAATTATTCCGCCGTAGATTCTGTAACGCGACGTCTGGAACACTGGAGCGTGTGTAAGTGCGCGAAGAAAGGACAAATCGTTGGAAAGTGTTCGACGATTTATCGTTACAAAGTGCGCGTCAAAGAAATTTCTACCACAGAGAACAATTACAATTTACAGAACACGTGAAAAGCTTGAGTTTCTCGGGGATATTCGAAGCGAAAAAGAAAAATTGTTCCAAGCGATATTTTCC
>NW_017100427.1:648183-648827 GCF_001263275.1 Habropoda laboriosa
AAGAAGCGAACGCGGTCACGTTCAGAAGTCGACGTATCGTTCGTTCCGGGAACGAGGTTATCTGCCAGGGATCACGGCATTTTCCCTCTTTCATTCCGCGAGTATTTCTTACAGCGCGACGCGTAAACGCAAGCGTAATCGTGGTGAAAGGTCAGCGAGGCGGGGAAGAAAAAAATTCTGTCGCCCACCTCGCAGCCTCGTTATTCTACTTAGCACCTTGTTACACGCGGCGATATGTGTTCCATTGTGTATTGTCGCGTGGTATATCCATCGCTTATGAAGCTGACGTCCCTCGGGTTGTTTCTAATTTAATTTAGGATTCATTGTTTACGTGTCCCATTGTAGCTGGCATCCGCGCCAGCGTGATTCATTTATTGGACATCGGTGATAGCCTCGCTTCTGCACGTTTTATGCGATATCCAAGTAGCTGGCCGAGTATCGCCTCGAGCTCGAGACTATTTCGCTGATAATGACAACGGCGGATAGGAGAAGAATCGATATTTCAAATTCTTCTTCTTAATTTTCTTCTCTTCTCTGTGTGACACGTGTCTCGTTTTAGAAAGCATTTCTGTTCACTTTTACAGGACTGTGTGGTATAATAATACCAATAGAATTTTGGGCAATTTCTAGTGGAATTTGCAAGA
>NW_017100427.1:648854-685818 GCF_001263275.1 Habropoda laboriosa
TTAGCAAAAACTGACAACGATTCTTTTTCTTTATACATTTGTGTAAGATATTATAGCGGGTGGACCACGTAAAATTATTTTCTCTAGCTATGTGCGAGAAAATTTTTCGCGTGATTTAAATGGCTTCGAAGGGTGAATAAGGCGGGAGAAAAATTTGTTTGATGGAAAAAATGAGAAACAAAGGAAGTTTCACGTTTGATTTGAAATTTCAGAGTTCAATACGGTAGAAAAAATATATATATATTCGTATAAAAAAACAGGAGTGATCTTGAAAAAAGCCAGAAAGGAATAGAGTTTATAAAAAAATTTGTCTCCCATCTTATTCACCCTTCGAAGCCATTTAAATTACTGTAAACAATTTGTCACGCCACCATAGATAGAGAATGAAGTGATTTGAATAAAAAATAACGATTCGAAAGATATACGATAAGCCTAAATGTAACGTAAAGACCATTACAACGATTGCAAATAAAGATAAGAAAGATTTCCTTCTATTTTCGGCTGCAGCCGGTTACGCACGAGCCCTACGGCTTTTGCACAATTCAGCGAATGTTCGGAACAAGAACGAACGATCGATGGGAATGTTCTGTTTGCTGTAACAAACGACTCAATTTCGATGCTGGAGAGGAACGTTTAAGAAACTTACGTAAAATGTAAGGTCTTATTTAGAGGAAGTTCAGCTTTAAGAATCTCGCTGCCAAACTTCCTTCGAGGACAAAGATCTCTCCCCCCTATCTCGAACAGCCATTTAATTAGGACCGCTTTTATTTCTCCCAGATCTTTTGTCTACCACTGACTTTTCTTCCCGTTGCTAAATCCGTCTGAAACGGCATAATGTGGGAAACGATCTCCAACTTTTTAATCTCCTACTAGTCACCACCTTATGCTCGATTCAAGCTGAAAGTTTCTCGTTTAAACGGTGCACGGAGATATTCTTTTTTCCTCTTCTTTTGCCGCGGTTGTCGAACATCTCTCGAATTGCTATTGAATCGAATATAAATACACCGATGTTCATAAATAGTAAGACACCTGTTGTATTCGTATTAGTATTGTATGATTTAAATTAGACTTGTTCGCTAAAGTTAGTACCAGTAAAAGTATACAGTGTTCACGCTCTTAGTTTCCAGCGTTCTACTCGAAAATGGTAAGAAAATAAACTAGAAAAATAAAAGAATAATAAATAAATAAATAAAAAAATTAAGTAAAATTTGAAAATACTACAGGATAAAATTTCATTACTTTTCATAAGCAATACGATGGCTAGAGTAGATTTCTAAAATTTTCAATAGTTTTCGACGATACCAAGTTTACCCAATACCGATACAAACTTCTCAACTAAAATGACGAAAATCGAACGAATCGAAGAAACCGTAGCTACACACGAGACTGCTATAAATTATGCACAGCCTCTTCCTCAAACCGCAGATGGCACACTTACTCGTACACGACCGCAAACTTCTCCGCGCCCGAAACGGAAGATCCTCCTAACGAAAAAGTTCGCATCAAACCGAGATATTCGACTCCACCTTCGTGGCTCTCTCGAGACGTAAATTTAAGTCATGATCGCCCCTAACGTCCGGAAGAACCACGGGGTCCGCGAATATGTTCCTACTCAAGCTAACATTCGAGAGTGTCTCACGCCGTCGCGACGTCTGCTCCGCTCTCTGTTCCATCTTTTTCTCGTCTTTGTCCACCGAGGGTGGGCCTCGAATTAATAAAATCCCACGGACAAACCAACCCTACTGTACAGCATCGCGGAGAGCGGCGTCTCTCGAGCGTGAAAAATGGCCGAAAATCTGATATTCCGGATTAAAAACATTGAAATTCAAAACCCGTCCCTCTCGCGGTCGTCGACGTAGCGAAGGGGGAGGGTCGAGAAGTCGTTAAGGGTCAGTTTCAGCCAGACTGCGGGCTGAACCGATCCCCATTCGCCTCTAGCAGCCTTTTCGAAACCCCTAGTAGCAAGCCGAGGATCGTTCTCGGGGATATTATTTTTAAGCCCCAACGTGGCCGCAATTTGACACAGCCGCGCCGTTTGAATTCCGAATTCAATCGACGGACAACGGATTCCTATCCCGATTTCGCGAAATTAAGGGTAGCCCCGAGAATTGATAGCCCGGCCGTACCTCGCCTATACGTGCGGTTCGACACACGTGTTCCACGCGGTTTGGTATTGGTATTGTCCCTCGATTTTTGACACGTGATTTTTGCCCACCGTATACCATATATCATCGAGGTTCACGGTGATCTTCTGGACTATTTGACGCGGTCGCAACTTATCGCGCGCGTAATCGACGGAAGCTACGTTGTCCAAGGGTGAAAAGCTTTCTACGTCTTTGTCCCTGTTCCGTGGAAAATTTATGTCGTTGATAGATTTTTGATAGCTTTATACTGACGGAATATCCTTGTCGAATACTCTTGCCTTGTAACGAGTGAGACTTGCAGCGCAGATTATGGCGATGGTACGATCAAATCAGCGGTAAAGCTTTATTTTTGGTCCCGTTAGGTGTAGAAATTAATTTTTTCCAATTTTCGGGTATACGTTGTTTAAAAATTTTGTCGTTCCATCGCGATAGAAACTCGGTGGCTCTGAATCAGATCGACAAGAACTCATTTCTACTCCTAATACCTTTCAATTCACTTCATAAGCTTGAGGATTATCAAACGTACAACGAACAGAAACACTATTCAACTTGTTCTAGTTCTTTTATAAAACAATTCCAGTTCAACACTACTGAACACTCACACCAGCGGTGAAACCACGAAATCCTTCGAAATTCCGAGTCAAAAACAAACTATCTAATTACTTCCATCCACGTTCGCCTGTTACAGAACCAAGATGGCTCCAATGCTCTCAGTGCTCCAGAAGACTATCCTCCGCCTGGGAGTTGCTGCAGCACGTGCAGAGCGTGCACGGCGCCCGACTCTACACCACCCCTTCGTCGTCGACGAACTCGTCGAACACGCCAGCACCGAGTCCACCTACGCCCACGCCGACCCATACGCACCACCTGAGTCCGCCTAATCACCTGAACCTGAGCAGCAAATCCACCGGCAGCTCGTCCGCGGCGAATTCCTCCGGCGGCACGAATTCCAGCGGAAGCAGCGGCGGACGGCAACAACTTCAATCGTCCGCCTCGTTGGTCGGCGATCCGCTACACAGTTTTCTAAGGCTACCTCAACACCTCGAACGAAGCTTTCCACCCATGTTCAGGACGGACTTCATGACCCTGAGTCCGTTGGGTTACAGAGGTCTCCAGGAGTTGCAAACCGCGACCAGAAATCTACAGAACCTGGGAGATCCTCTTCGAGGTATGGACGGCTTGAATCTCGGTGATCCCCTGGTTCGTAGTTCGTTAGACTCGTTGAACAATGCCCGCAACCTGGTGAACTTAGCCGAGTTGTCGCACGGTCGTGGGCTCGCCGGTCAGGCGCATCCTCCTCCACTCGAGGCCAATCTGGATTTTTACTCGGCGCGCCTAAGGAGCCTCGCTAATCCGTCCTTAGGCGCGGCTCCACCTAGTAGCGGTAATCCAACGACTAATTCCAATCCCCCCGCCCCGGTACCGCCTGTACCAGTACCGAGCACCGTCCAGCAACAGCAACAGCAGCAGCAGCAGCAACAACAGCAGCCTGTCCAGAATCACAGTCAACCCGTCGAGCCTCCCAGTCCCGCGTCGAACAACGCCACGATCCACACGCACAGCAATCATCAGAAGGAAAATTCGCCGACCTGCTATAGTCAAAGCCCGGTTGGTCACCACAACAATAACAACTCCACCGACAGCGAGAAAACTAGTCCGCCGGTCGCGTCTACGCCGATCATCGCTGACTCCGCGTCGGAGACGATCTACTCGTGCGAGGTGTGCGACAAGAAGTTCCGTTTCCAGTCGAATCTCATCGTGCACCGTAGAAGTCATCAAGACAAGGAGAGTCAGTATCAGCAGGACGCCACGCAGGATGGACAGATAACGCCGACTAGGTGCGAAGTCTGCGAAATGGAGGTCGCCAGTTTCGCAGAGTTAAGGAAACACATGAGAAAAGAGCACCAGGAGAGCATGAACGCCGCGAGTCCTCAGGGTAGCGTCGAGACAGTTCCCGACGACGGTTCCAGCTGCGACGAGAACATGGACCTCGACGAAGCGGACGAGAACGATCAGAAGGGCGACAGAGAGGACACCGAGGAGAACACACCCGAGGATCTGAGCACCACTCAAGGTCAGAGCGGTGAAGAGAGCGGCGGTCGCGTAGAACAGAAACCAGCGAGCCTGGTCGGCGATCTGATGGAGAAATTCGGCTTGAGCAACATAGCGCAGTACTCGGAGGCCTACAGGCAAGCTCTGCAGGAGAACCACCGAGGCGGTTTCATCAAGACGGAACCTCCGTCGAACCTAACCAACTCTCTGAACAATAACAAAGAGAAAGACAGCGCTCTGTCGCCCACGAACTTCAATTCCTCGACCACGCCTAACATATTCTCCGGTCAGAGTTTTCCCAGGTCCTCGGGACCGGACTTCGGCGGTCTCTGGCTACCCAGTCACCATTATCTCGAGAACAACGAATTCCGCAAGGCTACCAAGGCCACCGCTTCCAGCCTCGCGCTCCAAGGCCTGCCCAGTCCCCTGTTGAAGAAAGAACGCAGCGGGAGGAACGACACGTGCGAGTATTGCGGCAAGGTGTTCAAGAATTGCTCGAATCTGACGGTGCACAGGCGGTCTCACACAGGTGAGAAACCGTACAAGTGCGAGTTGTGCTCGTACGCTTGCGCGCAGAGCTCGAAGCTGACGAGGCACATGAAGACGCACGGTCGACACGGCAAGGACACGTACAAGTGTCGTTTCTGCGAGATGCCGTTCTCCGTACCTAGCACACTGGAGAAACACATGCGGAAATGCGTGGTTGTGGTCCAACAGGGCCAGAAATTGGGCATGCCGTATCCCGGCAGCCAAGACGAGGACTCCTCTTTGAGTACCAAGGATACTTGATCTTGGAACGGAAGCCTACCGCCGATCCCGCCACTGTGGCCACACAGGCCACCCTACCCGGTGTACTGAAGAGGTGATCTTCTTCCACGGGAGAGAAGCAGAGGACAGAGTAGGTGTTCGGGAACGATAAACCCTTTATTAACGTATGCCGTGTTTTTGCGTGAAGCGTTGAAACGTAACGAAAGACACACGCATGTCGCGTGACGTCGTTGAAGATCTCCCGTTTTGGGAGATCCCCGCCTGGTGAAATGTCCAAGATCGCCTCTCGGGATTAGGAGAGGCGGTAGGTTTGGTCCACGACAGTAACCAGAGCTTACAATCGAACGAGACCTGGAAACGGTCCAAATGAAAGAAGAAACAACGACGAGAGTATAGACGTTGTTTTGAAGAAACAACGTGGAGAAACTGGCCCTGTTCGAGGGGTTGAAAGTTGAACCTGCCACGACGGAGAGGACGAGAACCATTGATATCGAAAGACTGAATGAAAATGGAGAATGGTTGGAGCGTGGAGGAGCAACGGGTGAGAGATATAGGAGGGAAGGTGAGCGGGCAGATTATTCCGCTCGGCGAATTTTAATTCAACTAGAGAAACGAACGAATGGTTACCACTTTTGCGAGTCTCAGCACAGCTATTTAAAAGTATATCCTTATAAATAGTTATAAATAAAGACATTATAAATATGAATATACATGAAAATATATATATATACATATATACATATAAAGAGTATAAATAAATGAATAAATAAATAAATATATATATGAAATTATATATATGAAAAAATGGCGAGATACAAAAAACGGAGAATTATACAGAATATAAATATTATACATAGGCTAATGAACATAGTGACTTTATTATCGCATTTGAAGATTATTTATTTAATAACGATAGAGAATATTATACATACTGTATAACGTAATATATGTATATATGTGTATGGAGGGAACCCTGACGAGAGAGAGCGCGCGTGTATATGTATGTACATTACGTTATATGATATGAAGAACCTGCAAACCACTCTGTACGTATAATGTTAGGGAGAAAAATCGCGGAAGAAGAAGAAGGAGGAAGAAGAAAAAGAAGAAGTGCAGCGAAAACGTGGAGAGACAGAGGTAGATGAGGAGGACAGGGAAGCTGAAAAATCTTTTTGTACATTGTACAGGTGTCGATCGATGCCTGGTGTCCTTCTTTCTTTTTTTTTTTTTTTGTTTGCTAAGAAAAGGAGAAAAGCGGGGAAGATAAAAAAAAAAGAGTAATTACGACGAAATCGTTCTTTTCTCGAGGAGAAGAGATAAAGAGAGTTGCACATGCGCGAGTCGAACGATAATCCTCTGTGTGTATATACGCGTGAAACATCGATATTTGAAGCCTCATCCCCTTTTAAAGAAGAAGAAAAAAAAAAAAAAGAAAAGAAACCCCAACGTGTTACGTATCGATGCTTAAGATACAAGTAAGCACTTGATGTACGATTAATGGTGTACAGCGGAAACCGGAAACGCGCGCAGCGTTTCCATAGGTCATTAAGCTCTAGCCTCGATCCTATGTAAAAGTGTATCATAGTACTTTTTATTGTCTTTATTATGTATTATCTATTATTATTATTACCATTTCTATTATTGCTTATTATTACTACTATTATCGCTATTGTCATTATTATCATTATTATTGACTTTATTATTATTATTATTATTCAATGCCACTATTATTGGGCGATTACAGCGACTGTAAATCGCCGTCTTCATTATTTTATCCCGCTATTATTAAATTATTATTGAGAAGATGTTTTTTAAATGGTTAAGAAGATGCCAAAGTTGTTTAGGTTTATCGGCGCTATATATATATACACACACACATATATATTACAAACGTCGCGCGAGGTGTCCGTCGAGTTTTTTCCCCCCGGAGAACTTTCGTTGTTTATTTCTTTTTTTTTTTTTTTGTCATTTTGTCGTTTTTTCGTTTCTAAAGGAAGATAAGAGAACAGCAGAATTATCGAGAGGTACGAAAGCTGACCACAGAATGTACTTGCCCGCTCGCGTTCGCGGAAAAACGACGAGAGAAAAAAAATGAAAGAACGATGGAAACGTCGATGATTCTGTGTACGTATCGCTGACCGATCGAGGAAGGATTCTGTGGTTGGACTGGAGTTGATAGCGCTCGCACGCTCGCTGATAAGAGTCCGCTCGCGCGGGTGTGCGCGCAGGTCGTTCGAAAATGTTCGATGGCTACTTCGCGGTCGCGAGAACATTATTATAGCGCGTTTGTTTGTTGGTTATATTTATTATCGTCGCGCGGCTGATCGGGTAGATCCGCGCGCGCGGCTTTCGCAGGATCGAGATCTTTGGGATCCGTTGATCCTGCGAAAATCGCCGCGTCGAGAAGAAGAAGAAAAACACGAGACGCGCCTGAATCACACGAGTTGGTTGATCGATCCTTCTTTTTTTTTTTTTTATCACTTTTCTTTCTTTTTTCCCTCCGTTCGTTTCCGTTTTGGAAGAAGCCGAAGACTGAAGTATGAATACTGTGTACTCGCGAGAACGACGCGACCGGCTTCGAATATTTCCTTTTTTCTTTTTTTTTTTCTTTGCGTTCCATTACAATGTGCATAGTTTCTGTTTTATTTCACACCCTTCTGTTTCTTTCCTTTCCCACCGCTCGTTTTTCTCTCATTTTTGTTTTTCCTACGAAACTCCTCGTTGTAAACGTTTTCGAAGGGGACTGTTCCTAAATAAAAAAAAAATTGATATAGGCAATAAGGTAAAAGAGTAACTGAAGTGACAGAGTGTAAGTTTCCCCGGATGTGTGTGTTGTCGTCGATTTTTCGCGTGTATGGGCCTGTTGAGGGTGTATGCGAAGGGAGTTAAAAAAATGGTACAGACGGGACGTTTCACGATTTTCCGTGCGTACCCGGTGTGTAATGTCTGTGTACGCGTGTGCGAGAGTGCGTGTGTAAGAATGAGTAACGAGTAATTAAAAGAAGGGGTAAAATGGAGAAGAGGAGAACTCATATCAAGATAGTTGTCTCGGTGTTAGACGCGTACGGCCCTAGGTAAAAGGCAAAAAAAAAAAAAAAATGAAAATCCCGTTATCTAGTTAAAGGAAAAAAAAGTTTGTTAGATTGATTCTGAAATACGTACATGCCAGGCTCCGTTTATACGATATATTGTAAATATATGGCACTGCCCGTAGCAAAAGAAGAAAGAAAAAGAAGACAAGGGAGACGAATACAGGGAGAGGTTGGAGAACCGGGCGAAGAATAATAATAAAAGAAAAGAAAGGCAGACGAGTATGATCGTCGGCGTTCGAACGTGAGAAAATAAATAAAATCATCATACTAATTAATTGCATCAATCTCTTTTTCAATGCGTACACGAGAAAAACGTGGTTTTATTCATCGTTATCATGCGCCCAATTTCGCTGGCGCGCGCGCTACGCTAATAGCGAAAGTATAAAAGAGAAACACGAGGGAACGATTAGCAAGATTGGGGGGCGGGCGGGTCTTTCATCCTTCTCGAGAGCTTTCGAACACGTTTTAATCCGCGGTTAAACGCAACGCAGAGACCGAGATAGAGAGAGAGAGAGAAAGAGAGAGCTAGAAAATGGGAAAACAATTGTAACTGCGAGTATGTTGTAGCGTATGAAACTCGTTCGCGTAATATCAATTAAACGAAACTAGAAATCCGCGATACGGTGCCACGAAAACACACGCGCGCCTTGCTTCCAAAAAAATGTTTCTCTCGTCTTTCTTATTCGAATTCATCCCACATAGGACCAAGTTCCCTGCCTCACGAAGCGAACATAGAAGACGAAAAAAAAAAAAAAAAAAGATAAAGAATCTCAATCACACACGCAAATCTGGCGGCGGGCGGATTCGACAAACGGGACGCGGCGAGAACGAACGCAAGCGTAGAAATCTCGCGATTTTTCCCGGTGACGAAGACAGACGAAGCAGGAAGTCTCTTTAACTCGCGAGTTCACGGGTGAAACGTATCGTTTTTCCCGAAGTAACAGGTCTCTCGTCGAGTCCCGGTCAGTCGATTTCTAACGTTTCTACACAGGGTAAACCACGTGAAATGGTAAACGATAATCCCAAAGGAAATAATAATAAAAAAAAAATAATAATAATAAACGAAGAGCAGAACGTCGGAAGCATAGTGAATTGAAGTATCTAGACAGTTAAATAAAAAAATAAATAAAGGTAAATAATTAAAGAAAAAAAAAAAAGAAGACAAGCGAAGTATTTCCTAATAATATAGTAAGCGACAGGAAGGAATAAACGAGCCACAATGCAAAGGATGAACGCGGCCGGAAACGACAAAACGATGGCGAAACCGGGAAAAAAAAAGATGTCGGTAGCAGGGAAATTGGATTTTTAGCGAGAAATCTTCTGATCCAGGGTAAAAAAAAAAAAGGAAAATAATCCGAGGCTCGGTTTCTTAGACACAGTTGCGAACTGGGTTTTCGACCTGGCACTCTTTCGAGCACTTTTAATGAACAAAAAGAAAAGAAAAAAGAGAAAAATAAGAGATGGAAAAAACCGAGGATCGACATTAAGGCAATACGAGAAAGCAAGGCGTCTTCGGGCAAAGTCTGGTCAAAGCTCGCGACACACCCTTTGACCAGCTTTTCCACGGGGAGGTCCGTAATTATAAACATAGCAGATACGGTGTATGTCTTGTGCGATTCAAATAAACCACATTGTTTTTAAATAACCCGTGTCGTATGAATTTCATCAAAGCACGTCTCCTTCGTCATCCTGATTCCCCTCCCTGAAAAGGAACAATACTACGCTCTCCCGTCGCTAATGACCTACCTGTCGATGCGAATCCTTCTATTAAAGAAGGAAATAGGAGAAGAAGAAGAATAATCCAAATTCGTAGAAATTTCACGAACAGTCGTCGTTCTCTCGATTGGAAGAACGAATTGTTACAGCGAGGATAATTCATTCACCGCGTTAATTGATCGTTCGATTCAAAGAAGACAATCCGTCTCACGCCAAATCTCGATACACCTCCGCCGGCTATAGAAAGCTCGTTACGTAAATTGTTTTACTCGTCCCGAGCCGTTACTATTGGACGCTTATTACGTTTATTGCATAATGCGTTTCGCAACGAGGCTCTCGCGTGTGCGAAACCGCCGCGCCGCGCGGCGTCGCGTGAACATCGGCTCGGGAATCAGATAATCGAGCTATTATTCGGGCCTTTTTTTTCTTCCAATCGATTCCTTCGGACAAACCTGAAATTCACGATTGCCGGAGAAACGAGGAGGGCTTGTTGCACCACGCCATCTTACGTTGGACACAGGTATCGGGGAGCGAGGCTCAGGTAAGAATTACTATGGCAGAATGCTATGGTGTACGTGTGGCTGCAGTTGCTAGGGGTGATCATGGTTACTATGCGTGTCGGAGATATGTAGGTTTGCACGTAAAATGGGGAAATGATTGTGGAACGTCGAGATTTTTCATGAAGACAGTTGAAAAAAGTTTTATTGGAACGAATATTTATGACAATGGTAATTGAACATTCTTTGATGGATAAAGTGTTTATTTTTAAGTTACCTCTCAGTTTGTCGATAAAGTGTAAAAAGACGAAGGAAATAATGAAAAATACTGCAGCATACGATTTATAAGAGCTTATTCCATTCCTAATTTGCACGATCGTTTACCTAATGTCTCTTAAGTGAATCTTTTTCAGTAAACACTGATTCTTCCAAAGGTGTGAAACGAAAAATTTCATTTACCAATTTGCGTAAACTGTGAAAAGTACAAGAAACAATAGAATCCCAAAAATACATCTGATCCCTTCATCTTACTAGAAACTAATGACCATCTCACTACAAAAACCATCAGAAACCTCCCAACTTTCCCATAAAGATCAAACACTTCAAGAGATAAAGTAGATCTAACAAGAGAATCTCATCGAACCTTATCAGACACAGCTGAACACCCAACCCCGGAATTTTTCCCCGGAAGAACAAGAGGGTGGCCGTAAATGGGTGGTTCTCCGCTGGCTCGTACATCTCGAGAAGACGTCAAAGCCAAAATTACACGTCATAAAGTTCGAAATCCGGCAGTAACGCCAGGGACAATCCGTCGTCTAGGTCGTCGTCGTCGTCGGGCGCGTAATCGAAAGCCCGGAAAGCTCTCTTCTGAATGCACTCGCGCCCAGCCGCGCCTCCCTGTTTCGCGGTAATCGACTACGGGCGCGAGCAAACACCAGCCGCCATGCGAATTCGAAGTTAAGACAATGCCGTTAATTTTTGGCCGGCTCCATTGTTCCCCAGGGCACATTCATCTGTCAACCGGTACCGACGTCTGCCACATTCCGGTGGTGTTGTCGGTGCACAATTCGACGACAGATCGTCCGTTTCCTTCTCTACCGTCCACTCGACGACCGCTATTTTATCCGTGGAATTGTCGCAACCGTTCTCCAACGGGGACGATCGTGGAAAAATCGACGGCAAATCGGGGATAGATGAAAAACGAATCGGCGAATTCGCAGGGCGTTGGTCAATAATTTCACCAGCCGCGTTTCCACGCTCGTTTGAATGCGTGTTAACTATGGTGACGTCACCACAATGGCGGACACTAATCTCCACGTCAGAAGCAGAGGTGCTCGCTCGCTACCCCCCAACCCTTTCTCGTATGCCGCTTTCGTCCCTGATCTGTCGGTTTTCCGGACAAAATATGTCAAACGTTTCCACCCCCACCACGTTTCCGGCGTCGTTTCTCGTCCGGATTCGCCGTCGCGACCGTGGAAAACAGCGAACGGCTACCGGCAGGCAACATGATAGAAAAGAAGAGAAGAAGAGGGAGGGTGAAAGAAGTAGAAGAAGGGCACCTACAATTTCCTCCTCCATCCCTCCCTCCTATTTTTATTGTGACGTTTCGCCAACTATTCCGACGACTTCCACGCTTTCCGTCGAGTTACGCCGCATTTTCAGGATTTCGCGTGTGCACGCGTTTCAGAGAGTGCCTCCGCCACTCTTCGCCTCGCTCCTTTGACCCTCGAGTACGAAAAAAACGCCGGTCTCATTTTTCGATTATTTTTGCTCCTATATTTTCTTTCCTTTTTCGCTGGGAGCTCGTGGTTCTCGTGCCGCTGTAAGCCGATCCGTCGTGACACATTTTCGCGAACGTTGTCTTCTTTGAATTAAACCCCAATTGGTAGAGAAATTTTCTTTTTCTTTTTCGTTCAACTTTTATTCGGTTTTTGGTGATTTCTTTTTTATTTACCGAGTTCAGTATGTGTTGATTTGGATTGAGTGTATAAATTAATTTAGTGCGTTTTTGTCGTAAATTTAAACGATGATTTATGAAAAATGAAAGAGAATTTTAGTGTTTCAGATGATCTCCGTTATTTTGAATGATTTTTCATTCCATTGTCCATTTATTGGACAAATGAAGAATTCCCGCCTGAAAAACTATGGCGATTTTGAGTGGATGAAATCTTCAAGACTTTCTTAAAAAAAGCACCGAATTAGTATGTTTGTAGGTTCGAACGTGTTTGAACGATGTGGTAATTTAAAAATGGTGGAATTTATTTGAATATCGTAAGTAGAATCATTGTAACTCATAAGAAACCTCCAGTCATTAATTAATTTTGTTTGCTTGTATTTGTACCACTTCGTTGCACCATTATACCAATAACCTATTTATACCATTAAACGTTACTGAAATAATTCTCTCTCCTTCCTCATAAAAAAGGAAATAAGATACTATAAAGGGTTAATCAACGTATCCGTTACTACTCCACATTGGAAGTAATTGCAATTATTAAAAAATGGAAATGCAGCTTATGAAACAGGGCGAACTTTCAAAGACCGTTACAAGTAAATTATAAAACGGCAATCAGCTTATAACGCTACTTAAATTACTCGAGAGATAAAGCTTCTTTCGCCTTTTTCCTTTCCTCGTACTCTTGAACAATTTTTCATTCATAATCGAGTGAAATATTCATAGAGTAAGTCACTTATCGAAAACAGAAATGGTCCTAATTACAGTATCCTGTTTTATCGACACTGAAAAAAACCACGATTCAAACTGGAGATTTACATGCAATTCTACGGAACAGTTCTTTTTTCTCTTCTTCTTTCAACGATTGTTACGCCAATTATATTAGCTCGATTATCCTCCGTCGAATGCAATCGTTAATTACGCGTTCTGAGCTTAACCCCCAGGTGGAATCTATGCTGAAATGAAGCTATCGATTTTCTCCTTCACAATTATTCACAAACTTCTCCGAAATTCCAACTGTGTGTGTTGTTAATGCGACGCTACAATTAATTTAATTGCTGCGAATAACTTCGATCGTGGCTTATTTCACTTCGTTCCTCGCACCTGAGCTACCTGAGCTCCGGCGGCGGCGATGTAACACACGGTTGCCTGGTAATAGGGGGTACACTTTCGTACAAAATTTCTTCCCCTAGGATCCGGTTCAGGGGTAACGTAGAGCCCCTGCACAGAAAGGGTCGTTTATCCCCCGAGAACGCGAAAGAGAAAATGATCACGCGCTTCTTAACTGCGAAAGCTAATGTTGCATTTTTTAAACGGTGTAAATCTTTACTATTGACAATATTGAAATATCCTGGATTTTAATGTTATCGCGAATTAATCGATCGAAGGTTAGCTATTATGTCTAATAGAATTACGTGAACGTCAGAAAACAAACGACAGAATTTATTAATGTTATCTTTCTACAGAAATTAAATTTCTTAGACACCCTGTATATTGCACATTTGGATACCAGAGTTTTGCAGATTTTTTCAGTGATATTTTAATGATATTGAAATGAATAATCTTCATATTATGTAGTTTCTTTGTAAATGTTCCATAACAGAAATTAATAATATTTCTAAATAAATTACAGTTACACTTAAATATCTCGAAACAAAGGAAGCATTTTTAAAATAAACAATTTATACAAGGCGTTTCATGGTTAAATTGATAAACTTGGCCAGTATATTAGGGAGGTTCTTCTAAACAAAAAGTGTCACATAAGCAACGAGTCAATTTAGCTCCATTATCCAGATATGCACCGAAATGATAGTTGTTATCACGTTAGGAGATGAGATAAGAGTAAAACCTAGCCAATGATGATGTACCTGTGCAAGATAATGATATTAGCAGCGTTGCTTACGCCGCTCATTTTTTAAGCGTATGACGCTTACTTGAACATGTAAAATTACAGTGTAATTTATCAGCAGTGGGATTAAATTAAATTTCTATCCATACGTTTATTAATTTTCCTATCGAACAATAGTACATTGTAACATATCAATATTGAAATTGAAATTAATTTCTATTCGTACGTTTATTAATCTTTCTCTCGAAAAATCACACACAGACACTAATTACCGAAATTTCACCCCTTTCGACAACTTTATTTACCAAAGTCGAATCTCCTATCTTCCACGATACAAATACAAAAGAGAAGCGTTCGACTTAAATTCATCCTCAACATTCACGTCCAATCGAATTAAAATAAAATTCTTCGTTTCAACGCCGTTACACATGTGTATCACAAACGACATCCCCCGCAAATTTATTTAAACACAGAAAAACCGTTGTAACATGAAATCTTTTTTCACCGCAGCTCACGTACACACGTTGTTCAGCGATTCCACGAAATTCCGATAGCACCGTGGCACAGTTAATTCCTTCGTTAATTCCCTTAACCTAACGATCACCTCTCGAAACATTGTTCCAGTGTCTCGCGCGGTTTCACACCGCAGCACCGCGTTTATTTCCCTTTAAATGGCCGCCATTTCCCTATCTCGCAGGAGACACGTATGATCTCGCGGCCGTTTAAGCGATTACCGTTGTTCCCGGGTGTTGTATCTTAATGTCCGGTGTTCATTTCACCGGGCGTGAAACGCTGTGGAAAAAGTGTGCGGAAACCGGAGGTTAACTACTCGCGAAGGAGGCACCGGGACCTCGAAGTTTGTTAGATCGTGGAATTAGTCGGCTGTTAAGCCAGATAAGCAGTCAACATGGACGAAAACAATTGCGCTGGATTAGTTCGGTCGCGTTCGCGCCGCTGTCTCGTTCTCCTCGGTTAAAAGATTAAACGGTGCTCGTTTATCTTCGGCGGCGAGGAAGAGAGGCTTGCCTGCCTGCTTGGCTGCTTGGTTCGTTCGAGAATCGTTTCACGATGAGTAGCGTTAAGGATCACCGACGACGAAATAGAAATGAAGAGACGAAGAAGGAAAAAAAAAGGAAGAAATAGCGATCGAGAGGGTAATACTCTCGATATAATAGGAAAACGCCGGCGCGGAACGAAAATCCGAGGCTTAGTTGAGCAAATTTGTTGAATTATCTTATCGTCGAATATCTCCGTCGACCAGCACGACGTCGAATTAATTTCAATCTCATTATTGCCGATACTCCCGTCGTTCTCGCGGCCGTCCTTCTCTGTTTCCCGATAAAGAACTGGGGAAGTATTGTCGGGCCTCGGAGCTCTCTTGATCTCCCCGCTCTTTACAATGTCCGCCTAATTAAATGGATACTCCCAAATCAATTACTGGGAACGTCTCTTTGCGAGGACCACCATGCAACGTTTTGCGAGGGATTCTCCAATTTTCCAACCAACACCAAATTACACCGGCTCTTCTTATCGCAACTACCCTTTTTCCCCATTTAGACTGCCGAATTTGCGTTACAGGAAATCGTGCTGTACGAGAATTTTTCTGGTACAACGCGAAGTTTCGAATGATTATTGCCATGCTGGCTGTTATTCTCCATGTTTTAACGAAATGCAATGTCCAATTAACCATTGGCGCCTGTGGGCGTTTTGAAAATTTCATACTTAATTTAATCCTCTACGCACTTCCACCTTAGTTTAATAAATGAAATTTTAAAAGTATACGATCAAAGGAAGAAATTTTGCAGCCGTGGTTAAAAATTTACCGTCGGTCATCCACGTTACGCGGTAAAATTTGCCGCAGCGAAAGGGTTAATTTTATTATTTAGCGCGCTGTATGAGAACAGTAATCGCGGTATTTTTCGCGCGTTACACGAGAATCTCATTTTCATTTTTCGCGCTGGTGTTAAATAAGCGACGGAAAGAAGACGGGAACCATAAGAGAGGGGAAAAGAGGAAATGTGGGAAGCGAGACGAATCAGTTTTGCCCGCTAAACTATCCGCATACGTTTCATCGAGTTCCCCGCTCGTTTTGCCCACGGGCGCAAAAGATTGCTGATATTTTTCAAAGGGAGAGAAATCCACCCCCGAAGGGTCAGTATTCGCCTACCAGAAGGGTGGCATTGACCAATCGCACGCGTGGGCTTGCCACCCCTTTCTGCTGACCAATCGAGGACCGCTTCGGAAGTGTATGGTCGACTGGTCCCTTTAGGGATATGTCGAAGCCTAACGAGCCGGATAGCGAGGCTGGATGTTCGTTAAAATTTCACGCCGCGAACTTCGCGGAGTTTGCCGGTAAAAACGTTCGAATATGTCACGCATGATTATTTTCGCATTTTTAACGATAACGC
Organism: Habropoda laboriosa; assembly: GCF_001263275.1. Lineage (NCBI taxonomy): Eukaryota > Metazoa > Arthropoda > Insecta > Hymenoptera > Apidae > Habropoda > Habropoda laboriosa. The sequence continues at coordinate 665,335 of NW_017100427.1, forward strand.
CTGAATTTTTTTTTTTTTGCTATTGCTAGAGATTGCTAGAAATAATTGGAAAGGAAATTTGTGTGTGCGTGAATTGAGTATCGATGCACAAAGTGGTTTTATGATTGCAATAAAATAATTGTTAGTTTACTGATAAGGGTATTGTGAAATTTTTTAATTTGGTCAGTGTATGATCTGAGAATTCTTGTCGTTTCCTTTTGTTTAGAATAGTGTTTTCGATATTATGAGTTTCATGAGAGATGTTGAATTTGGGAAAATTAAAGGAATTTTAGTTTTCGCTGAGAGAAATGTGAATTGATTTTCTTTTAACGGACAATTTACTGTACCGATTTAAAGGATGATTATAGAATACTTGATTAACTTTCGTAATATCTTTAGCATTAGATGAAATTTATTAGCGATTTCAGAGCTACAATAATGACGTGCATTATTGATCACCTATTTATCTGCTACATTTATAACACGCCGAAAAAAGAATTCCAAGGTTCTAGATTCGCTTTTGGACCGGCACATTAAATGTCTAAATTAGAATGGCAATTTTCAGTGTTTCTAAAACGGACCGTCGGATTCTTCCAATTTTTGTCCCAAATAAACAACTATATATTGTCAAAAATTGACAATTATACACCGAATTTGTTATTCGATCTTTAACTAATGAAACCGATTTCTAAAAAACACTTCCTACGTTTGCCATAATTATTCCGCAAGAACACTTCTCGTTATAATTCTAAAATCGTGCATTTCACCAGCACTAACTCTGAAAAGCCCGATATATTGGATTTAATTTAATTACAGTTAGGAAAAAATAAGCACGATACCTAATTCGTTTGTTTCCATCGTTAAATACATTTTTTACCACATGTCACTTTCGTAATTATTTATTAATAACAGCGTCTAAAAAGAACACAATTTCAGTCAACGTCACAGATTCAAACGTGCCTCAATAAATCATGACGTCATTAAAAGAGCAATTAAGACCGCGGTAGCAATGCAATAAACTTTCTACGACCCTGACTGATGTTCCGTTATTTTTATATTCAACCTAAAGAGCTGTTAATAGCAAATAAATTAAAAACACAGTGCTAACATTCACATCTCTTCACCCACAAAAAAAAATCGTTACAACCCTTACCCCTTTCATTTACAATATGTAATAAAAATGTAAACCTCTGTACGACCAAAAACCCAAAATAAATATTGATACAAATCTGGATCGATGATTCACAGCCAACAGCTTTCATTCCACTGGAAATATTCAAAGTACTACTTCTTTCTTGCCCACCCTGTATACAACAAAGTCCTTATACTACAGTTCCAACAAAATTTCCAACTGTGTAAATCGGCGAAGAAGCCTCGATCACCTGAACTCTCCGAATCGCGCCGCGATCGATCGATCGTTTAATTATCCAGGTTCGGGCCTAGGAGGTGCATCGGGATCGTCACGGGGTCCGAGTGGCGCGGCTTTTGCAAAATTCACGCACTCCGGGAAGCTGGATAGCCAGCGAGATAATAATGATGAAGTTCGGTGTCCGTGTAGCCGAGTGGATGGCGAGACCGGGAGGGTTGAAGCTGGCGGAAGGAGAAAAGCAACTCCGTCCGGAGGGGGTGGGTTATACATTTGAGTACATAAATGTATGTAACTTTGAGTTTGTGTTGGAGTGGGCGTCGGCCATCTTGTCCGGTGGGTATTGACCGAGGCGACCGCCAGACGAGAGACATGCCATGGCGGGCAAACCACCTCTAGTTACTACCCCCGGCGCTAATTGCGCTTATTAGTTAAATCCGTGCGGTATCGTCGACCACTTCCCACCGAGACACGGCATGCAAAAAAAATCCTACGCTACCCGTCCATCTAGTCGCGTGATACGGTCTGGGAAATCGCGTGCACGAATCTACGCGACCGTCGCTGTAAAATCGGAGATTATGGTGTGTTCGAGGTTTTGGTAAGTATGGGGAATTCTTTGTTTTCGTTGGTTTTTTGAAACTGCCGGGTGAAACGATGAATGGTAATTGCTCGAGTTGATTGGAGAGTGAAATACAGGTGGTGGTATAGAGAAAGAAAAGGGTGAATGAGTTTTTGGGAAATTTGGATGGCGAGCGAAAGTTTGAAGGTTTTAGTAGGTAATGCGTTCGGTCAGACTGTTTTACTTCGTTTTGTGTGCAATTTGTGCATACTAGGTTGATAATTAGTTTTTTTGGACAGCTTGAATAAGGTGTTTGTACACTTACGCGAAGTAACGTGGAATTATAGGAAAAATAGATTTTATGAAAGAAAGATGATACTATAGAGTAAGTATGAAAAATATTCTTCATCTATCGAGTCCATTTTATATTATTAAATTTGTCGATCTCAGTTTTCATTTGAATCCAAATTTGGCGAAATTAGCGAGGGAAATATGTTGCCTATTTAAGCGATATTTGCAGTATGGCGAAGTAATTATTTCTCTTTTTGTTCAAGTTTGAATGCTCCAAGGCACGCATTTGCATTCGTCTCAGAAGTTCTACTTTTCACTTTCAATTACGCTCACTTATTCGTGGACATTCTAGACACAATTAACGACGATGAAAGCGCAACAATCTTTACAATCACGGTAAAAAGAAAATTTTTGAATGTTTGTTTGGCTGATTTGACGTTAAAGAATCAGACAGCGCCTTTCATATTTTCTTCGAAACGCATTGAAATTCTAGAGGCACGCTCCATTTCTGACACACAATATTTGTCTCCGAAAGTTTCGTGCTCTTTGTCCAATTTAAGAATACTTTTTTGCAGTCAAAAATTCTTAATTACATTTAGAGCGAAGAAATTTTGGTATTACCTTGATCGATACTATTTTTGCAAAATTATTTTTTAAGATTTCTATAATACTTCTTTACGTATTTATAAAAAAAAAACCAGTAATTAATTTTAGAATGTTTTAGAATGCTACTTTCAAACGTTCGTTTTTATAGTTAAATCAGGTCCCTCACTCTGCATTCAATAAACCTTTCACTCGAAGTCTTGAACTTTCTGAACCCCAGCTGACATTTTCTAATCTTTAATACATTTCCACGAACCAGGTTTATTGTCTCTTAATAGCCTCTGCGATTTGCACATCCTCATTAAAATCACGAACGGTCCAGTGGCGAAATGACGATTCAACAATAGCTCACCTGTCCGTCACAATTTTATCGCGACGGAATTAATTTCACAAAAAGCCAGAAATCTTTAATACCATCCTAGAAACTGAAGATTCAATCAAAACTGAATAATACATACATAAATAACGTTCTTCGAGCAAGCGAATTAATACTAAATTGAACATTTACCTTTTCTTGATCAGTGGTCGTATCGAACAAAAATTGATCTCGACTTAAATCTCAATTAGATAAATAATGAATTACCTTAAAAAAGGATTAATCGACACATCTGTTCCTCCTACTCCCCGCACTGTACTAATAAAAATTACCTTTCTGAACAAATTTCCAGCAGCAACGGTACAAAATACCTCCCTCTCAGAATACACTTGCAGATAATCCTAGAGGACTGTTTAAGATCCTTCACCTCGAATACCTTTGTCGAACCTCCAGAGCTCTACCACCTTTCGCTAACACATCTCGCGATAAATTCTCCGATGTACCAAATGAAACTCTCGAATACACGCATCCTTCATCTTACCCCGAGTCGAACCGCGAGAACCTACGCTCGTCGACGGTACAAGCGAACGAAAGCACCGGAAGAGAAGACTCGAAGGTCCAGCGCGGAAGAATCCAAGTAAACTCAATTGTAATAATCGTCGCGGGGCAACGAATTGCGGAATGTCTGACAATCAACGGGCGGCATGTCGTTGGAATTCTGCGCGTCGCGCGTCATGGAAGCAAGGTCCGTCGTGAGGGCGAGCGCGGTGCGAAGACGCGAGCGGAGAGAAACAGCAGCCTCGGTTTGCGGCTTGCGAAAATTCCGAAGGTTTGTCCGTTCGTTGGTCGTTCGCCGCAGCAGCATGTATACGCGCGGTGGACTCTAATTCACGCCCGGTATTTCGCGCGGCGTGTATTTTAAGGCTAGCCCTGGCTCTAAAATTCCACCCTTGCCCGTGTGCTCGCCCACCCTCTTCGCTCCGTCCCTCTCCCACCATCTCTCGTCCGTCCTGCTTCGTGTTTCTCTCCTATGTACTCCCTCCTCCCACCCCGACCACTCTGAATGTCTCTGTCTAGCACCTCGGGCTTTCCGTTTGCCCCTTTCCCATTCCCTTCTTCGTCTATCGGCAACCAGCACGTTCGTTCGTCTCGCTTCGACTCCCGGACCCACCCTCCTCTGCTCGATTCTCGCCCTATCTCTCTCTCTCTTGCGCGGCGTCTCTACCCCTCGAACACACGAGTAACGGTGGTAGGTGGGTAGGTAGGTAGGTAGGTAGGTAGGTAGTACGTGCTCTTGCTGGTGTTGGTGGTGGGTATAGTGGCTGTAGATATAAAGGTTGTTCAGGGTAGAGAGAGGGAGAGAGGATGCACAGGGGATGAGACGACGGAAGAGAGAGAGGAGGAAGAGGGTGAGAGAGGAACGAAGGGAGAGACAGAGACATGTGGTGAAACGGAGGAAAATGGAAAGAGAGGTAGACACAGATGTGGAGAAACTGAGAGAGAGAGAGAGAGAGAGAGAGAGAGAGAGAGAGAGGGGAAGAGAAAGCTAGAGACTAACTGAGAAAGAGGAGTACAGAGACAGAGAGAAATAGCAAGATAGAGGAAGAGGGTAGGAGGGAGAGAGAGAGGGATGGAATTCTTGGACTCCGTGTGGTAGTGCAAGGGTTCGTTCGACCCTTAAGGGGTTGTGGCTAGCATCAGCCCCCCTTTGCCCCAGTCCTCAGCCACCGCTATCCCCTTTACCGACCTCCACAGCTTCTCTTCCTACTCCTTCCAGTCCTTGTCGACCACCCAGTTAGCCACCCTCGTAGCCACCCCACGACCGGCAAAACTACCCTACCGCCGGCGGCCATTTTACTCTCCCTTCGCCCTGGACTCGCCAAATTGTAATCCGAGGCCCTGGAATTCCAGGCAGAGCAACCGTGGTCCGGCCTCAAAGGAGGCTTCCTTCGCCTCTCGACTTACCCTTGGATAATGATTAACGGAGTGCTCCTCTTTCTCACCCTCGCGCGCGCGCCTCCGCCCGGCGCACACCTTGCCAACGCAAACAAAGAGACGCCGCGCGTTTCGGATCACGGTTGCTGCCTCTCTCTCTCTCTCTTTCTCTCTCTACTATTGCCGGCCCATAATAACGCGAAACATCGCGGAAATTTTATTCTGCTCGCGCGAGGTCCGGTCGTTTGATGTCGTCGCCCAGACGCGTGCTTCGTCGAATGAGACTGGGCTGGCTCGCCTTTCAGACTCTCGAGCGAAGGCGCGTCTCTGCTGCTTTCCGGCCAGACGTTACTTCTTCGTAGTCAGACGCGAGGTTGGGCGAAAGTAACGCGAGCGTTTTGTCCACCGGCGGAATTCTGGGATGATGATTTGATTCGGTGAAGAGAATTTTGGAGAATTTTTTGGAGGTTTGCTGAGGGTTGGTTCGTATTCGAAGAATTGGGAACATTTGAGGCTCTGTATCGTGGAATATTCTGTGGTTCTAGGTTTAGATGCATGCTGATAAATTATGAGTAGCTGTGAATTATTCTGGTGTCGTTTAAATGAATTTCGACTTTTGGTGTTATGCGAGAGCTATTTGTACGATCATTCGTAATTCATCGCTGAGTGTTTGAAATAGAAGTACGTATGCTTGTGGACCTGTGAATGTTGTTGAAGTAAGGCAAATACGATGATTCTTATAATTGAGGACGGAGATATTCATTGAACATTATTTAGCGTGAAATATTAAACTCTGATTTTACTATTGTAATTGACCATGGAAAAATCTATAATTCGCAACTGAGATTAGAAACATAGTAAAACTATGTCCATTTACCGCGTCAATTTTAAATAAATTTCGCTGAAGAAAAGTAAAACACAAACTTCAATTTCATGCATAAAATCTCAGTGCAGTGTGTCATGTTCCTCCTTTTCTCAACTCTCACTGAAACTGTCTAATCAACATTCGAATTTTTGCTCCATTTCTATTCAAATTTTTCTAGAATTTATATGTCTATTTTACAGGCATAAAGTCTAATTATTATTAGTATTTAAATTATACCTAAAAATCCCAAAACGCCCATTAATTAGTAGCTTATTAATTAAAATTTCTATAATTTTTGCCCAGCTATCCCAAGTCACCATCAAACTATCTACCCAAATGTACCTCTCTTTATCATAAAAACAAGTACTCTCCTGAAAGTAATACTTGTCCAGCCTCTAAAAATGAACGAGTGAAAAACAGCCGCAATCGAAACGATACACAAACTCCCTGGAATAATTACGAACAGAGAACCGTGATTTCCCTCGAAATAATTTTAATTCGACCGTCGCTGTCGGCGAAAACCGTCGCTAATTCACAGCTAAGGTGGAGAGGCGCGCGCGAACGAGCCGAGAAACGCGCAGACAATAATTCCATATCTCGGTTGGTTCGGGTTTATCTGATTGGGCGAGTGGTATCGCCGAGAAATTCGCGATTATCTGTTTATGGCGCGGTTAATGGAGGTCGTGCCTAGTTGGAACGGCTCCGAACCTCATGTCTGCCCCGATATTGGCCAATAATGTAGCACGTACTTACCGTGTGCCGTGTCTGCGCAGCCTCGCTGAATAAAATTAATGCTCGACACGAGGAAGGAGGACGAGCGACGGGAATGCGGGACAGGAGCGTGATGAACCGCGGGTCGGGACCTTTCCCTGCTGCATTTATTTCATCGTTTCCTCCGGATCGTTCTTCGAGAACCGGCTCCGTAACTCTAATAAGACGCGTTGACTGTCATTATCACATGGGGACCGTTCGCGTTCTCGCTCGGTTTAATTAACGCATCCGCTGCCAGATATACAGTTGCGTCGCGTTTCGTTTGCGCAGAATGTCAGACGCGTGGATCGCGAAATTTCGTTAATATCGAGGAATATTAATTGCTCGGAGAAATTGTCGCGTGTCGAGTTGAACGGTTGAAAATGTACATCGCGGGAAGATCTTTGCGACGATGGAAGAATTGGGGGAATGTTAAATGTTTTATTCGGAGGGTAGGTAGAGAAATGTGAATTAAACAGTACTTTATAACAATGCAGATATAATAATTGATATAAAAATTTAGCGGTTTTGGTGGATTCTAAGGATTTAGGATGAAAATACACGGATTAAATGTTTCCTTATTTATAACGACAATACTAGCTATTTTCTCTTTAATGGTAAAGCTTTTTGCAGTGGTCCCCATATTTAGAAAGAAATTCTATAAAATTTTATTACACCTACATATATTATAAAAATTCACAAGAAAAATTGTATCCTTGTTACGAATAAATTCGACAGTCAACACGTCTGAGATTACTTAAACTACCATTCAATCTTCATCCACAAACTCTCGCACACTTAACACACATTAACGAATCCAACGCGTATTCCAAGGGGCTGCACACAAAACTCCATCCACTGAATCACTGATAGATCACTGCAACAAACAATAAAAACAATACATGAAACAATGTTCAAAACTCTCCAAAAGCAGAATGAAAATATTTGAAATTTTTCTTCGATTTGCTAATTCAGTATTAAAATCATTAGCTCTTCAAACCTCTCTAAAAGCGTAATGAAAATACTTAAAATTAGTCTTCAATTTACTAATTTAACAATACAGTCATTCGCCGAAAAACCCTATCCGACACACGAAAGGGCCTCGTCCTTCATCGCTGTTTGCCTAACTTCCGAGTAGATTTTATCACCTGAGATATAATTTGTTGTACAGAAACATTAGTGGTCGCAGCAACATTTGTCATTCTGTGCGCGCGCCTCTGTGTTGACAGGGCTGGCCCCGTTTCGAGGTCGAAGTTCACCGTCGAAACCGGACTAGGAACTGGATGAACGAGTTAACCGGGCCCTTGTCGATCCTGCATCGACTGACCACAATCGCTCGTGTAGACAAATTCGCGTTCAGCGGTGATCAACCGCTTGTCCCGGCACCGTTACATCGTAATTCAATAGCATCGCTTTAATATTCAGCAGCCGACTCTGTCGAGCCCCGAGGAGCGACTCCGAGGGTGGAAAATAATCTTCGCTTATTTCCTCGATGAAACAGACGGATGATAAAGGGTAATTAAGGGTAAAGAGTTCGTTCTTTTCTTTTTTTTCCACGGTCGTTCCGACGATATTGTGATTTACCTCGTTGAAAGGAAAAGTGTGACTTTCGTTGCGAGAGTGGCGATCTTGTGGAGAAATTGGTTCAATCGACGAAGACGTACGTAAGTTACAAGTTTATTTGTTTTAAATTAAGATTGTGTTGTGTTTGTTTCTTTTGACGTTTAATTTAATTTAATTTATAGTAACGTTTGCTGATATACAAGGTGGGCCATATAATTATTTTTCTTTAGCTATGGTGGTACGAGAAAATTTTTATAAGTAATTTAAATGGTTTCAGAAAGTGAATAATAGTGTTTTTTTTTAAATCAAACGTGAAACTTTCTTTCATTTTTTGCCATTTCTTCCATCGATTATTCACCCTCTGAAACCGTTTAAATTACGTATAAAAATTTTACTCGCCCTGTATTTACAGAACTTCGAAACCTACAAGTATCAAGAATTTTAAAATCAAACTTCATACAATACTAACACACACCTATCCCTGAAAACACCAATCAGAAGATTAACAAAACATCATCCGCCATGACGAATCCAGAATCGATTCGCTCGCAACCTCCACCGTGCATACTTAACAGAATCAAAATAACATTCCTCCATTCGTAAAATCCTCCTCGAGCAAAGCTAGAATAAAATTCCCCGAAATTAGAATATTTTCATAATAAATTTCGCGTGCGTGGCATATCAGCTCCTACGAAATAGACCGCGGCGAAAGTTGAAGGTTTAAATAACCGAGGAATTAAGATCAGAAAATTCTTTCGATCAGCAGAAACGAGGGACGAGCGGTTAGATCGGTTTGAAAATTTCTGATATCGTTCGACCCGTGGATCTCTCGCGGAGAAAAATGGCTTATGGGATTCCGGCTGATCGTTCATTTGAAGAACGTTCACTTGGATAGCCGGGGACCGATCGCTCTGTCCAATTTTCTGGATTTCTCGTGCACGAACTTCTACAGATCCAGAAACGAATGTGAAACGAATATCTCTCTCTTCGTGCGGGAAGAAGAAGAAGAAGGAGGATGATAGATATACGGAGGTGGATAGAAGAGGGAGGCAAAGAGGACTTTTCCAACGATGCTTTGCTCCTGAGCGTGTACATCCCACGCTGTACACATATCGGCATCGGTCATGCATGACAAGACGCCTGACTGGCCACGCCAGTAAAAACGAGGAAAACGCGGAGAATACAAACTCGCCTCGTTCCTTTCGCGCCATTTCAAGACTCTCTTCTCTCCGTCGACTTCCTCCCCGATCTTCCTATTTTTTCCTCTTCTCTTTCTCTTTTTTTATAGCAAACGCTCGATGTAGAAGAATGTACCATACGTCGAGTGTTGTTACGAAAGAGAACGCGTTGCGTCTGATGGTCGCGTGAAAAGTTTCGGAGGTGGAAGTGGCGAGAGTTTCTTTCTTTAAAGGGGAAATAAAGAGTGGAAACACTTGCTGCGATATGGAGATAATGCGAGGTTGCGGAAAGTCTTAACGAAGAATTGGAAGATTGAATAGTTCGAGACAGAATGGAATACTGAAGGAATAGTTGGGTGAATAGAAATAGGGAAAGTTTGGTTCGCAAAAACTGGGACACCCTGTATATTTTATAATGTCTGATAAAATAATTAACTGTGAGGTTGTTTTAATTGACTCGGGAAAAGAGTAGAGGGTGATCCTGGTCCTAGGAACTTTTCTCCATATCGATCAATATCGATCTTCCTTCTCTAGTAGAGTACAGGGTTCGTGTCCAAAGAGACAACGTTATACATATTCTTCGTTAATAAATATCGTTTATATTAACCCTTTGCGGTCGAAATTAATTTTAATCCGGAATAATTAATTAATTTTCATTGTGCACACAATAATGTGTGATTTCATTTTATATAAAAATTGTATTTTATGTTTCTCAATCGTGTGATAGAAGTGCTACGGTGGCTGAGAGCAGAGATACGACCGCAAAGGGTTAATATTATTATACTCCTTCTGCTGTCTGATCCATATTAACAACTTCCAGTACACACATAGCAGCATCTAGTATTAATTTCTGAAGCTCAAGTAAGTAATTTTAATGCTAATGATCCAACGAAAATTTTAGGAAAAAGAAGCACCCTATGCTACCCTACAACAAGAATTATCGTCGACACTCAAGAATACATCCAGCGAGATATTTTCGCGGATGATAAATACCACGCGATAGGTCACGATTCTTACCCCGATTCTATTTCCCAGTCGCTCTTTCGCGCCTAGAATCGCGGCGGGAATAAGAAACAAGCTATCCGTAACGTTCTCGCAAAGAGTAGGGTGGTAATCGAAGCAAAGAGGGACGCAAACCCACGGAGGTAGATTACAGACCCAGGCAAAATTTCTCCGTGTACTTTTTCACCAGCCAGCCGTGTGTCCGCCGCTGATAAGGACACTTTCATCCAAAAAAAAAAGCAAAATCCTTCGTAACCGGTGTGTTCTCGTGGATGTCGCCGAGGCAAGGTAGCCAGAGGAGGAGCAGGAATTTTCGGCCCGCGTCCTGGCCGCCCCATCGTCCTCCCTCTCACCAGCCAGCGTGATTCTCGAATTTATAGTCGGTCGGGTGGTGGCGGGGTCTCGCGGTTATTACGAAAATTCCAGCGGCCTGGGCCTGGGCGAGACACGATGGGAAACGCGGATGTGCTAGACGGCGACGGAACTATGCGCCGGGCTGTTCGTCGATGATTTCCCCATCGACGGTCGAAAATTCGAAAACGAGCGGGAAAATCCGGCGAATTTCCAGAACAGTGCGTCGTATCGATTCGAGTTTCCGTGGGCGTTGCTATGAGATGGACCCTTGTACAGCGCGGAGAGTGCGAGAGCAAGGGAGCAAGACGGACGGGGAATGAGCATAGGAGAGAGCGAGAGACCACGTAGCAGAGAGAGGTCTTGAGTGTCGCCAAGCTACCCTCCACCTCCTTTACCTCCTCGCGACAACCCAGCTCCGCGTGCTCACGCTGCCTCCTCCGGTCTCTTCCTCCGACCACTCTACTCTCTCTCTCTCTCTCTCTTCCTGTACCCGTTATTACTTCTACAAATATACAAGCTATCACATTTTGTGATCGAACTCTCGAGACCCGGGCTACCGGTGCGCGCTACGGGTAAATTCGATGGAATCGGCTGGCTAATACCGCTTCAAAGAAACGCACCGTCGACTTTCACTCTTTGAGAGCACCCGCGCGATCTTGCCTACAATCCACCTCCACCGCCTGTTCCTCCTCCGCCTCCTCCTCCTGCTCCATCCTTCCTCATTCTCTTTCGCTCTTCTCTCGCGTCGCGACTCACCCTCGCCGCACGCTCTCTTCGTCCTTTGTTCGACCTACGTGTCTCGAGTAGGAAATAATGTGAAAGATCGCGGAGGAACGAGCAGAGAATCGGGCGTAGGAGAGACGCTCCTCCTTATTGTCCTTCTAACACGGAATTTCTGAACTTGACGCGAGAGCAGTCTCGAAAGGAGAGTGAGACCAGCGACCCAACTGAGATGTTAAGGTACTCCGATGAATCGGGGAATCTATGCGCGTTGCATACCTGGAGGTGGGAAGATTGGTTGGGTTTTTTTTTTTTTTTGGTAATTTGGGGTTTTGTGTTTTGGGATTCTTTTGGGTGAATCCAGTGATTTGGGGTTTTGGAGTGAATCATTTTTTGTTTAGGATCTGAATAATTTTGTAATGACTGTGACTTAGGTTTGATTTATGTTCAGTAAGTGACCTAATGTTTATGCACGGGAGCTTAGTAATTCCGCCATCTTTATAATTTGAATGCGACTCCAATGATTTGCAATTAGTCGCACCATAAATTTGCAAGCATTCGTTTAAGTTTAGTGCCTTCATCTTCGTTCTACGTAAAGCACAGTCATTTTTCCTGGCTATGGTAGTCTGATTCTACTTGCTAATCTACCGAATTTCAAAACTGGAGGCACTTTGTGTCTTCAATGAAAAGTGGCTAATTTAAAAAATAAATAAATCCTTCGTTAAATAATTTGAACAAACACTTCCTTTACAAATATCAGTACAAATCATATTTTCATTCATACTTATATTTTCTAACTCCTATATTAATTATTATACACTGAAGCAGAAAATCGGTCATCTCGATTAAAAGCCCTGATCCTCGATACGTCAAGAAAAAAATGATAAGTGATAAGTTACTTTTTCATCTTAATTTTCACAAAAGTGAAGTGAATATAGCAATTGATAGAAGACTGTACTAACTCAAAATTAATAGAAGACAAATCACCCAATAAATCAAGTAAAAAAATTGAAACTTGGACAACATGAATTAGATGCACGATCATTGAAGGATGATACAGGTATCTATGATAAATGTCGGACACTTGTCCAGTGAAACAGGTTGAACATAGGTCCAGCATCCGGTCAAGCAAGATCAGAGATCATGGGTTAATCACTGCAACAGCCTGTCCGTCCAGTTCTGGACCATGCGAATCCTGTTTAGAGGGATGCTCCCTCCAGATATTCTCGCCGACATCCTAAACGAGATTTGTACTTGAAATCATAATTCATTCCTAGCTTGAACCCTAAAACACGGCTCGCAGATTACTCCCGCAAATATCTTCATTCCTCGACGAAATGTCCCGAGCATGGTCAACGATTTTCACGTTGTTTCCAGGTAAAATTTTCTCAACCGAAGTTCTCCAATCTTGATAATCCGAGTTTTCAATAATCTCACTTAACTTTTAAGGTTGAGCCGAGGAGTTACGCGGAATTCGTCGTTAAAATACTCTCTTCCTTCTTCTTTATCGAGGTATAGAAGTTATTTACTGGTTTTCGCTGACACGTCGAGTAGTTTCTGCGCGAGATAGTTTCAGGATAACAAAGATCGTTCGCAAATAGTGCTCTGGAATTTCTGTCTTGTGAACTGGAGAACAGGCATCCAGCCACTTATTACAGAACGAAAGTGTGTATCGAATTTTCTCTGTTTCAAATCAGAACACCTGACTACGTAAGAGAAATATAACAAAGTCTTTCCTTTCTAAATCAAGATGACTAGAGATAACATTTATACTTTTTAAAAATTAGAGAAAGCAGCTGAAAGTTGCATTTATATCCTCTGAAAAAATGGAGACTTTTCATTTAGTAGTTACCTACGAAAGAAAATTTCAGATTTTGATCTAGTTTTACAAGACTCCGGTTGGCGTACTCCCGTAACATTTGAAGTTTCTTTCTGTATCTAAAGGTATCGCAAACTTACGTGACAAACGTGAATTAACTAGCTCGCCAAATTTGAAAAATCTGGATAAATGAATAAAAACTGATGCAAAGTACAGGTAAAAACGAAGACTACCGTAAGAATTTTCAGGTACACTGAATATATAAAACAACCCTTCCCGAGGATTCCTCTCCTTATCTTCCCACACTTGTCAATTCTCTCGTTAGAACATTCGAAACCTATTTACTTCCTCTCCCAGCCGATTTTACAAGCTCGCTCTATTCCCTCCGCCAACCGTACTTTAGAGAACCAAATTGGATACCAATAACAATATTCCTCCAGCAACCGAAGACACTCGACCGCACCTATTAACACACAACCTCACGCGTTATCGAAGGAAACACAAGAAAATCCTTCTTCCGTGAAACGAAACGGGTAACTAGCTATTCATAGGGATGGCAGGGCAAGAATCATGTACCGTCGTTCCATTCTCGCACCGTAGCAGCTTGAAAAAGGTCAACAAGACGTAAATCTGAGGGTCCGTATCAACAGAGAGAAAACACGCGGGGGATGCTGAGAGCGAGCTGCAACGCACGCGTCCTTTCCGGAGGACCCTCGGCCTTCTTCTTTTTCTTTCCTCCTTCCTTCCTTCCTTCCTTCCTTCCTCCTCGTCCTGTCCTCGCCGAACGGTTTCCATGACGTGCCCGGTATATATGTACGTCACGGAATAACGGCTGGTAGCCTAGACTCGCTTAATTGGGTCCGCCATTTTCGGTGGCGCGACCCCTCGAAAATCCTCATCGTTTCCTCCTTCTCCCCGGCAGAAAGGACTTCAGAAGGGTTGCCCACCGACACCACCGTCACACCACTACCACCCTCCCCAATGGCACAGAGGCCTTCCTCTCGCTCGACCCGAGTGGCTTTTGTTTTCGCCCCCAAAGGGTCCGCCATTTTGAATTTATGATACCCAGAGCTACTCAGGGCTCGGACACCGAAAAACTTGGGTCGTTAGTGAAAGTTAAGTTAGTGAAAGAGCCGACTCCACCACCGGCTCTCCCTCCTTCTTCTTCTTCCATCGTCCGCGCCAGACCGTGCACAGTCATTTTCTGTAATAGCACACGGACACGCGTGTGATGGACGCGTGCTTAATGACACCGGGGCTTCCTATATACGATCGACTGCAGCAAGCCTTTTCGAGCACTCGGTTTCTTCTTTTCTTTTTAACGGGACGCGGCTGGTTCATTCGGGGGGTACTGAGTCTTTGTTGAGGATGATTCTATGGTTGCGGGAGGGAAAAATTGGAGAGAGCCTTGAGAGTTTGTATGGGAGATTTTTGTGGATTTATTGGACGGAGAGTGATGAGTGTGGAAATTTGAGTTTATCGTTGATTTGTTGCATTGGTATTTTAGCGAGGAAGCACGCATTAAGTACTGAGCTGGCAAAAATATTAAGAATGTTATTGTATAAATATTTGAGTTATTCATTTTTACTGAGTGTCTGAAGGTTTATGTGACAGAGTGATTGCACGTAATTTCGACTAATTTGCACTGCAATGTCTTATAAGAAAATGCAGGAAATTAACGACAGGTAATCCTAAAGTGCACTAAATTTTTTTCGTAACAAAAAGGTATGAACTCAATCTTTTCATAATTAACCAATATACGTCGCCAGAAATGCAAGCTAATTTCCGAATATTTTTTGGAGTAACTGGAGTAGATTAATCTATGACCTTTTTAACGTAGTTAAATGAATTGAAAATTAAAAAGCGTTCGTTTCAACGAATAGCTTATCAGCAATCAAGTTACTTGACGCGTTCGAATCAACCGTTTACAGAAAAGAAGTACTCGTATTAATCCTGACACTTATTTGAACACTGTTTTCCTCGCAGAGTCACAAGAATTAAACAGTTACAACGAAAAATCCCCAGGGGTTCTATAAGGGTTCTAGATAATCAAGATTAAACACGCGAAGAGGGTATTCGATCTCTCACTTATTTCCGCTCGAGTAAAAGGAAACAGATAATCTATTTGAACCCTCAGAAGTACGCTCTCGTACTATCTATCCTGTAAAAAAAAAAGAGGAGAAAATGAAAAAGTGAAAAAAACCTGTTCCAATCTGATCTATAAAAATCCTCTAAATACGAAAATGGATATTTTCAAAAGGAGATAGTTGGAAAATTCTGTTTCAACACGTTAAGGACGGTAGAGAAATTCGCGAAACCAAATTCGGTTTACCGAAGTGTCTGTTATCGTTAATACTTAATTTTTCATCTGTTAAATGTACGTATGTCTTTCTCAGAATATTATAAAATAATCTGGTAACATTTACGGTGGGTCACGCTGCCTGTTGAAGCATTTTACGACATTTTTGCAAGAGCGATTAATCGGTGGGTCACTGCATTATTTTTTCATTTTTTGTGAAAAGAAAACATAGGTATTTTTGTCTCTCCTTTCGATAAACCTAGCCCAAATTGCATTAGTTTCTACCGTTATTTAAACATTTCATCTGCGATGACCCACCTATGAGTCACGTCGTCAAATACGAACTTTACTCAATGACCCACTGTGGGTCACTTTAGAAAATAAGAGAATCACTCAAATAATTTATACAAATAATAGCATCTCTCGGTGACCCATCGGTGATTCATTTACACAAATAAGACCACCACTCGATGACCCACCGTGGGTCACGCCATTTCGAACGTATCAACGAGAATATCTTTCCGACTCAGCAATTACCAGAGAGGTACGTTCACACACGTCGCCCAGGAATATAAATCCGATTTCCTCCTCCGATGATCAGGGCGCGCCTCTTTTTCCAGCCGTCCAACGATAATCTGATATTCCCCGGGCCGAAGATAGTTTAGTTCAAATTCGATGTCCGGAGAAGCGGCGAGGAAGAGGTTCGACGGAGATGTCAACTTAAAACAATTGCTGGGAGAAGGGTGCATAGCGACACGCAATATCCTGACTCCTCTAATTCGATTAGGGAACTAGCTAGGTAGACCAGGAGAACCTGGAATTCCCTTCAGCTGGCGGAGGGTGCAGGTACGGGTCCCTCTACGTCGAACACGTGGAACGAGGAGGAGCGACAACGTAGATGCAGCCTCCGGTGCAGAGGTAGTCACCGAATTATCGGACTCGATGGAAGAACCGGTTCAATTTGCCAAATTAATTCTGTGCTTCCACGGTAACCAGCCGGGCAAACCGCGACGTCGGAGTTTTCGATGCAAAACGTCTATGGTCCCGCGGGTTTAGCGAACGTCGACGCTGTTCTGTCGTTTTATTCGACGTGGAATTCGCCAAGGCTGCACGTTGGTCAAGTATCGAGTTTTCCGAGGGAACGATCTCGGCTGGTTGGGTTAACGGAAATTGATAACGAGGCAGATATTGTTAACTGTGGTATCTTTGTAATTTGCCATCTCTTTTGTTTTAGAATAAGACTTTTGTTTGACGCTTTGTTGAAAACTTGATAAATAGATTCTCCAGCAGTAACTTAACAAAAATTATGTGAATTGTAGGTTAACACGAAAAAATTTCGAATTTTTTAACGCTGGGCTAATCAGTGTAGTCTTTTTTGTCAGATTTTCTTAAAAAAGGTCAACATCCGTCATGTATCGGTTGCATTAAATAATACACAGAGGTTCAGAAATTACAGAAGCACTTGAAATATTACAACTGATTGTCACAGAGAATAGAGAAAGTTTTTGAAATCTCCATATTAAACCCCCTTCGCCGCTACCAATCTCGAATCGCCGATTCGAGAATAATCGATCAATTTTCCTGGAGGAGTACCAGGTAACGTCTCGCCCCCCCCAAACAAATTCACGCCTTCGCGAAACGAATTAGCAAGGACCACGTTCAATCAAATTCATTTAAAAGTTTCATTCTATCTCAACATCCTGTCAATGGCTCCCGTGCCATTGCTGCCCTCCCCTAATTTAGTCGGTGCAGTCCCACAGCGCCCCTTTCTCACCCCTACAACCAGCAGTTCTTTCTGTGGAGGGGAGTCGGTGCGTTGTACAGCCCTGCCAGACAACCCTAAAACTGTGGGGAAGGGGAAGACCCTTGAAACTAGAAACTAGACCTAGGGACTATACTCGTCTACTTTACCGACTACATAGCACGAAATTCTGATCATCCGACTGTGAACCATCCACAGATGTCGGCACTACCGTTTTACCGACCTCTGTAACACCGTGTCCCACCTAACAGGCTACTTTGCACAGGATAATTCGACGTGTATTCGAGAGAAAACGTTTTTCTATTCTTTTCTTTTCCACAAATTGTGTCTCCGATAGCCACAGGTTCGACGCGGAACCGAGAAAACACTTATCGACCAGAAGCAGAGCCACTCTAATTACGCGACAGCCTAGGCATATAATTAGTGACCTGTACGAGGTAATTCAGAAACGCTCCCTATTGACCCAATTACAATTCGCCCGGAAACATCGTCGACGATGTAACCAGCGACTACGTAAATAGGCATTGCACACGGTCGTCTGGGTTGCGTCGGCTTTCGAAGAAATTCATCCGACGAAGAGCATCGAGAGAACGATCGTAGCGATACGAGGCACGGCCGAAAAGAAGCAGAAACGGGAACGTAGGTTGAATAGAAGAGAGAGACTATGGTTGAGGGGAAAAATCAACCGTTGGAGGTCCGCGAAAATCCGCGGAGAACCAGAGAAGAAAGTTGGCTGACGTACGTGGCATTCGTGGCAGCGATTGTTCCCCTTTTCCTACCCCACACCCGGTAGACGAATGTTACTCCGAACGCGTATTTTCCACGGGAACCCTTTCTCTTTTCCCTGTCCCTCTTTCCGGCAGAACGAGAGACGGCTGAGCCGTGAATGGTCTGACGTATCGTCGGCGTGTCTGTGCCTGACACCTCGGATTTTTCCATTAAATTTTCTCGACGCGAAAATCTATCACCGGTTACAGTCCCGGAAAAACCTGCTTCGACTCTGTAAAGCGATTCCCATTACGATTGCTTCGTGGGAGCTCGTGAAACGTATCGAGCCCTCCTCCTCCATTCAGCCTGACCTCCTCGAAAAAGCCTCCCAGCGCGCATCTCGGTTGGTTGAATTAAAAAAATTTGTTGGAAACGGCGACCAGGCGTGGACGAATCGATCGGCGAAAGAGACGAAAAATTATTCAGACAAATTTTTTTAAATTCAGATAGAACTGCAAACTGTGAATAATAAAGAAGAGCAACGAAATAGATGAACTTGGGATATCGTTGATATTATCCAAGTTCTTAGCCCTTTCCTAGCACAGCTCTCGCGTATAAGTCGTAGACCAATAGGGAGGCGTCAGCTTTGCGTAAATACGGATTTCGCGCGCCTTGTTCAAACAACGACCGCTCAAATACAGATGGAGTCCACGGTCCGGGTGTTTACACGGGGAATAAGATCGACCAATTTCTCAATAAGGATCCCGAAATATTGCTCTCTACCACTTCTTCCTATTTCACGTGATTCAAGATGCTCCCGACTTTACACGCGACACTCTTCCGTCACGCGGCCGAATATACGCGCGCCAGATGCCGCGCGAGATATGTCCCACGATCTCATAAACATGCCTACGTCTGAAAAACCGTCCATCCAGACGGCCGAACATCAACCGCCGTCTGCCGCGATCGTCGTGTAACGACATAACTCGATATTGATCAAGAAATTCGGATACACCGAAGGGGCAGAAGGGGGGAAGGGAAGAGTAAGTATGACCCTAACCGAAGGAGAAAAGTAACGCTGACACGGTTGCTCGAGCGAGGAAGGGGAGAAAAGAAAAGTTCAGGAGCTTGTCCTAATACCACGAACAGCCTGAAGAAGGGACGGCGGCAGCGCTCCGGAGGGCAGCTTCATTTTTCAAGGAATCTGCGGGAAAATGCAAATGCGCGGGGCATCTGGCAACAATGGCCGTGGTCTGTGGCCCCTATTTTAAGGGTTGGTTTTTTGGTCGAGGCTCGAGGAGGTGGGCACAGGGGCAGAGAAGGCGAAACGGAGAGAAAGAGAGAGAGAGAGAGGGAGAGAGATAGAGTGACAGAGGAAGGAGGGAGTAGGGGAGGGTCGGCCAGGGAGCTTTGCCGGCCATGCAAAGCAGAAGCACGGAGCGGCAGCAGCAGCAGCAACCCCCGACGACCGACCTCGGCTATATACTGGCTCTCCCAACCCCCTGATAAGGGTGGACAGCCACGATCGATTAGAGGGCTACCCACCCACCTACCCATCCATCCCCTACCCACCCCAACCCTCCCTTCTGCATCCCATCCACCGTTGATTCTCCCTCACGGCATCCTCCACGAAGCTTCTCTGCCCATATTCTGATTCGCAACACGGCCGGCTAACGATCCCCCGATTTAAAAATACCCGCGCCACCCTTAATCCTTCCAACTTTCGTGGTTATTCCCTACTCTTACTTTTCTCGACCAGCCACCAGCCATTCCGCGTGTGCCACCACACTTTCGCTTTTCCCTCCGTCCAGGAGAGACTTCTTCGTAGCGCGACTTCATGAAAATTTATGAGTGAAATTTAGCGAGCTGGAAATTTGTTTACTCCCTCTCTCTCTCTGTCTATACTGGTCCCGGAGCGTCTCTCCCGAGCTCGGATGCCTCCGGTTTCGAATTTTCGTCCTGATGGGCGTTAAAGTGTCCCTGTCCAAGATGTTTCGAAGGATACGTCGAAGATTAGACGGAACATTGGACGGAAGAATCGTGTGTACGTTGAAAGAGGATCGAGATGAGTTTCTACGCGAAACGTCCGCGAGTTAACGCGTTTACTGTCGCAATAATCGTCGTCCGACGAAAGGCTAACAATAAGGAACGATCTCCAACTACTTAGGTTAAGTTCCCAGCGTCCTTGCTCTGGCTGAAACTTCGCCGGGATCGTCGTTGTACTTCCGCGGGCAAGTCGCACTCGCGCGTATCGCGCCGGGCGAGTTCTAAAGTGTCGTAACTGCTAACACCCTGTTTTCCGGCGCGCAACACACTGGGACCACCGTTTTTCACTCAACTTTCCCGCTACCCGGCAACTTCCTGACAGATTTTTAATCATACGGAACAAGTATTTTCGCCCAGGTACGCCGTATT
>NW_017100427.1:685866-700682 GCF_001263275.1 Habropoda laboriosa
TTTACCTCTGCTACCTCGAGTTTCTTTTATAGTTGGAATTTCTGTGTGCGAAAAGGTGCGTTCGACAACGCGAGAGAAGGGTGTTAAGAATTTTAATATCTTCGACACTTTCTGAGATACCAAACGAAATAGGATCAGCATTCTTTGGGAATCAAAGTTTCATCAAACTTGGCGATAATCGCTTTGAGACACTATCTCGCAGGTAAAGAAATTTTAGAGGAAGATGTTATCAAGGAAATTGTAATTAAAATAAAATTCCAATGACGAACTTGTAACTGTCACAATTCTCAAGGGAACAAGAACTACGAAGAACTTTATAATCTCGATCTTAATTAACTCAGAAATATCCTAACGATTCGCGATAGAAATTTCCTATTCTTTCAACGGCGAATTCCTGGCCAAAAATCAGCCTGGATCGATTTTCGATTACAGCCCGCTTTAAAATACTACGAGTACAAGGTCAATGGCGGCGGAACTTATCTTCTTCGCCGTCGCGCGCTCAACTCCGGCGAAACTTTAGGAAAACATTACGACGCTTTTCCATTCAATTATCCGCTACGTAGCCTTGCTGGATGTTTACTGCCTGCTCCCGCTCACTCACACCCGCAAACACACACAAACGCACACCGAACAAAACAACTCCCTTCGAAGATAGACGCGCGGCGAGCATAAATCTAAAGGCTTTTTAAAAAAATTGCCAATAAATCGTCGCGTTAGCTTGGTCCAGTGGGCATTTTTTCCCCTCCGTGGACTTTAAAATTCCTTAATTCACCGGAAAGAAGAAGAGAAAAAAGGGTGGACCGGTCGCCCTATCACGTGTGTCACGAGCTCGCCAGAGCCCACCGCTCGACCTCTTGCCCTGAAATCGATATCAGCCGGCAACGATATCAGCGTGTCTGGTTTCGCGGGAGGCCGGGTCGAAAGCGCGCATACAAGAGGTATAAAGCTGGAGAAAGCGCGAGCGTAAAACCCTCGGCAACGGACCCCCCTTTACCGTTGCTTATTGAATTTTGCGTGGCACGAGATGTGCCGGGGGAAATTCAGTTTCCGGCAAGTCGCGACTAAGTAACGACGGCCTCCTCTCATCGATTAGTAGTAGTGGCTGATGGCTATGGTTACGCCAACCTCTCGTGTACTTACCTGGAAATTATAAATTCGAAACGCTCGGTTTCGTGGTAAATTCGCCCCGAAAACAACCTTGTTCGGCGAAAGTTCGTTCCCGCGAGCGGCAAACGTTCGCTAAACAATCGGGACACCCAATAGAGAGTGAGGCGGCACGGGGAAGATACACGGGAGGAAAAGGGGGCGGGGGTTGCAGGCGCGATATAAGAAGCGAACCGAAGGAACGAAGGGGGTTGAAGAAGGAAACAGACGTCAGAAAAAAGCTGATATCCGTGGAATTTTCATATCGACACAGAATGACAGTTTTTTAATATTAAATTCTTTCCGACCTTTTGACTTCCTTTTGCCCCGACGTCGCCCTCAACGTCGAACTTCCTCTCGCTGGGGAAACGGCAGGCTCCGATGGAGACGAGAGAAGAGGCTGGAGAGGGGAGAGACAGGGGGGACAGTTGTACGGTATGCTAATTTTCATTTCGCGTTAAAAAATGCTGTACACCTGTTCGTCGAATTGAACGGAGTAATTTTTCGGGACAATTGTGAGGGAACGAAGATGAAGGCTTATTTTTTGTGTTAAACGACAAGAATTCTGAAAATTGTTTCGGTTAAAAGTGAGTTGCTTTTGGAGAGCAACTTTGAAATATTAATTAAGTTCGTGAAGTAAGCAAGTTTCACTGATAACAGAGAAATGTGTATAAGAAAAGTACATGATATATCTAGGAATATTGGATTATTCGAAGTATATACGTTTATCACATATCGATATCGCGAGCAAATAACTTTCACAGAGTCGTTTTTTGTTTGTCCGAAAATAAGGGTACCCTGAAGTGTATACATCATCGAGGGTAGCTCGGTATAAAAACCGAAAGGGTTTTCGACGCAGTCGTAGTTTGTTTGCACTTCAGCTTAGCTGTTCCCTAACAAGGAAATATTCATCTTTCTCTGCAATCCGCTATCACAGTGTCACACCTAACACAGAAACGTTAAAAATTTCTTCACCATATAATACCTCAAACTTTCCATAAATTTCGTATCAACGAGAAAAGTAAAACCTCCCTAAAACTAGAACCTCGTGGATGCAACTCGTGATCGAGCAATCGAGGAGACGATTACACGTTGAAGCACCACGATACGATCCTTCTACTCGGCCAGAAAACCGAAAGGCAATAAATATCTAATAAATTTCTAGCCGGGTGGTCGCGTGCATCACGTTTTAGCTGGGGACAAGGCGGAAGGACGTGGAAGCGGTGGCAACGGCAGAAAAAAGGACGCCCGGGTGGCTGAATAAAAGCACGGTCGCGCTACAAAACCCAAAACAGTTTCCAGAACGACTGTCATTTATTTCGTTATTTATTTTCGTTGGTTTCGCGACAACGGCGAACTAAACAGACGGAGAGAGAGGAACATCCGCACAAAAGAGACGAGTGAACTGGGAATCGTGACGTTTCTGGGGATTGACGTTACCCTTCCTCGTCGTCCTTTCCTACTGTCTCACTCTCTCTCTATCTGTCTCCTTTTTTTTTTCCCCGAGTAATGTATTGTCGAGTCGAGTGCAAGTTTTTAACCCTTAAAATTTCGTGCAAGGGTACCACGAAGCTTTTGGAGACAGACGGGACACAGAAGTCGACGTATAGAGGGTTCGATGACGCAGAGGCAGAGCCAGAAGGATAGAAAGAGTGAGAGAAAAAAGGGGAGAGGGGTTGGAAAGAGCGGAGCGAGCGAACAAGAGAGAAAAAAATCGCAGGCTGAAAGGAAGGATTACATCGGGGATTTTGGTTTTCGCGTTTCATCTGGACCAAAGCCGATTTCCCGATTTTCCGTCTTTCCGCTGGCAAGAGCCGCCACTCGAATTAGATGTCCATTGTACGGCCGGAGAGACGAGACATCCTCTCCCTCTGCCACCCCTGGCCCGCAACTTCGTGACGTCGCATATTAAGTCGCGTTCGACCCTTTAATGGAGTCTCTTCTCTGGCCCTGAGCACGAAAGACTCGACTAATATGCCTGGTAATATCTGCCGGTGCTGACATTTTCGAATTCGACGAAACGATCTGGTCGCGGTGGCTAAGATCGTTTTCTGATGCGTCAGAACGATAGTTTTCCGTGCTCGCGAAACGTACGAGGTGGTTGAGATGCATCTTCTCTCAAGTGCGATTGAAATTATAAACTTAATGCAAATTTAGAGTGTATCCTTAGACGGTATATCTATTGACAAAATGTAAATTAAAGGTTCTCCTGTTTTTTGAAATTTGAAAATAGGGAAATCCCAAGTCTCTTGCCAAAATCATCCCCAGTGCCAAACTAAGCATCAAAAACAGTCTGTTTATCTTTCATAAAACAAAGATTGATAAATTAATTTTTGAAACATTCTAAATTGAAGTTTGTTCTATTTTGCAAAATTTGGAAATAGCAAAATCCCAAGTCCCCTGCCAAAATCACCCCCAGCATCAAACTCAGTATATAACTAAGTACGCTATCTTACGACGATTATCACCCTTTGACGACCACTGCCGTCAAAACTATATTACCAAAAGGCACCAAAAACAGTCTATATCTACGATCAGCCACATCATCGTATCGAACAAAATCCTGCACAAGATAACCCGTTCTCATCGTGATCACGCGAAACTCGAATACGATCTCTAAGTCACGTATACGTCCCTGGGTGTGTTTGTTTGGACAACGATTCTTCCTCTCCGGCTGTCGTTCTTCTCCGCCTCGTGGGAAACGGGGCCTCGTGATTCCCGTATCGATTAAAAATATATTAGTCCCCGATATGACAGTGCGGAGTGTTTTCCTTTTCGGGGACAGAGCGGAGGGTCGATATGGGCCAGGGTGAAAAATCGAACAAGTGAGAGGGAAGAGAAGGGAGAGACAGAGAAGAAGAACCAGAGGACAGTCTGTTTTTTTTGGTAACTCGATAGAGAGAGCGGCTACAGAAAAGGTGGCAGGCATACCTGCGCGAACGAAAGGGGTGCTCGACTACCTGTAGAAAAAAAGAGCTACCGGCCAAATTAATGATTTAGTGTCAGTTGCGATATTTGGGGTGACGTTTCTCTTCTCCTGTTTTTTTCTACCACCATCCACCGTGTGGCACCCTATCGTTTCGATCGACCTCTTCTCTAGTCTCGTTCGCGAAACAGTACGAGGGTCGCCTAGTTGGCGTTACACTTTTTTTTTTTTTTTTTTTAGAAAAAAGGGAACGTTTCTTGGGAAAGTCTTCTGGCTAGAACCCCTTAGAATTGCTGGGTGAGAGAGAGAGAGAGAGAAAAAGGAACGAAGCTAGCGGTATCGCGGAAGAGTTACAGGCAGTCATCGAGATTTACGAGGTATCCACTCGAAGAACCAGAGGAAATGAAGAGACGCGAATCTACTCGGATTCGACGAGGGGTGGCAGGTCTAACGTCGACGAGGATCTGTTAAATGAGGAGAAAAACGATAGGATCGAGCCCCGGAGAAACCGTGAGAACCTTATCTTGTCCATACCTCGCGACCGTTTCGAACTCTCCGACGAATAGGCGAACTTTGATTCGAGGCCAATGACGAGACACAACCGTCGGAGAAGAGGTAGAAGAAACTTTTGCAGCAGCGAGACGCTTTTACGCTCTCTAATTCGAGCTGAGTTTCACAGTTTACCTGATACCTTCACGGTTATTTCACGTGAGAATCGTCGTCGATACCGAAAGGAAATGAACAGGAGAGGAAGGACATGCGGTGTCCTCGTAAATAACTCGAAAATGGCGACTACGCGATGTATCTTTACGGGGTTATTTGGAATTTACAGCGAGGGTGGAGCCACCGTTTCCTGAATATATACACGCTGGGAAAAGGTCTTCCCGTTGGTGTCCCGCGGGACACCTTCGGCCGATCCTGTTCAAAAATTGAAGGACGTCGAGACCGAAAACTGCATCCGATGGCTGACCAGGGGACTCAGATGGTTCCGTCCCGCGAGACCATATGCCAACGCTGAATTCGAAATTTAAATTCAGATATACACGGAACGCTCCTCTGTCTTCTCCTTCTTCCTTTTTGTTTCCGTGTCCCCCCTTTCTATACCTTTTTTCTTCTAGCCTGTGTTACTCTTTCCGTTCGGTTTTTTGCTTCTTTTTGATCTCGATGTAACCGTATCCCGCGAAATTGGTACATCGTTTTGATCTACGACGAGGTCGGCGCGTGGGACAGACGTTCACACAGCGACAAACACGCAGACAGAGGCTACCGTGCATGTATGAATGTGTAAATACATATGTACGGAATACTCGTGTCGAGGGACGAGTTATGTATCCTACCCGATCCTCCCGTGAAACGACATGAAACCCCCGTAGCTCTCCTCGGTTCTCCGGCAAACCATCCCGGCACGACACACCACTATGGCATAAGTCGCGCTCTATCCAACCCTTTCTTCCGTCGCTGCTTCTTTTTTTTTTTACAACGCCAATATTTCGAGGACGACTTTTTGGACATCCTCTATCACGGTGCGCTTTGATATCGCGAAACTACCCGCACACGTACGCTACCTGTCTTTATTCCTGACGGTCTCGGACGGTTCTTTTGCGTCGAACGATGTCGCATTGTTATTGGCGAAGAGTGATATGATCAAAAGACTGTGAGGGTGTTTTTTAACGACGGAACGTAGAGGAGCTCGATATTTCGATGATTTCAAACATTGCGAAATGGAGAATTCGAGAAGCGGAGTATTTGGATGATTTTAAAAATTGCAAAATGGCGAATTCGAGAAGCTCAACATTTCGATGATTTCAAAAATTTCGAAATGTCTCGATGCTATTGGTGAGAAACTGATGTGAACGGAAATCTACGAATTTTGTTTTTTACGATGGAACGTATCGATATGCAACGAGTTTGCGAATTGAATTATAATTAACATAGATAGTAATTTATGAATATTACAAAAGCAACCTATTGGTCCTAAATTCCAACCGAAACTGACTTACAGAAAATCAAAGAGCAGGAGTTCAAACACCTGGATGATTTCCAAAAATTGAAAATTAACTCAATCTCGCGATCTATTAAAAACCACTCGAATCAAGAAAAATAACAATCGTCCGATCGACGGAGCAAATAATTGAACGGAGCAATCGATCGATATTTCCAGAAAACTTTCCGCGGCACTTCAGATATTATTCTTGAGTAGAAGCGAAGTGTCCCCGACAGAAACGCGTCCCGTCAAAACATCGTGGACCAAGTATATATTTTGAAAAACGCTTTTCCCGTGGTTACCCGCGTCGCGGAAGCATTTGAAGAAGGGGAGAGACGTTGGAGAGAAGGGAAGGTGGTGTTCGTATCGATGTAGTCGTCGCGCGTTAGGTGCGAAAAGAACCTCGTCTATATGTATAGACGCGATGGTGGAGGCTCCATTAGCATGTTTGCGCTACGAGAGCCGGGGTTCTCTAAGTGATGTTTTGTGCTACACTATTCGAATCGTCTTTTATACCAGGGACGTCCCTCTAGTAGGAGGAAAGCGAGCAGAAATCTTGAGGAAGATTCCATTGGTATAGTAGGTACGTTCTAACAGAGACCTGTCTCTCTTTCTCTGTTCTACTTCTCGTTTGCTTGTTATTCGTTCAGATTGTAACTTGTTATTCCCGTTCGAAAATGCTACGGAGTTGTTTTGCAGCGATGGCTGTGATAATGAGAGTGTACGTTGTTATAACAGAAAAGAAAATGGCGCAACAGTTCCCTTTGATACGGGCAGAAGACATGTGTATAAAGACAGCCATGAATTTTTCCGAAATTTACCCATAGATTTTCTTCACCGAGGCTTTATTTCCTTGTTGGAGAATTTTCTTCGCCATCTCTTGCAACAGAAGATAAAGATTTTTCTTGAGTTATCTGGTTGTCGCGTACGAAATGGCGGATTTCACGAGTGAGTAAGATTCTCAGAATTTTGATCTCAAATTTGCTACATAACACTTATTTTGATTTGCATCAATCGTCGATGAGTTAAATATTGGAAACAGTGCTTCTTTGTTGGACACTGGGTATAAGTTCAGCTGGTTTCGAGGCGAGATAAAGCAACGTGTCGGAAGAAGGTGTTGGCACGTGGTCAAGAGATGTCAAAACTCGTTTTCTTACCGCTTTCAAGGCACGTCTAAGGGGTTTTTAGGGGTCTGCGGAGGTCAGTGCAGTCTCGTGGACTGTTTCCGGGTCAAAAACCGGCCAGACACGCGCCAACCCCTTCGGAGAATGTAGCCGTAACGAATCATAATTCTGTCCAACGAGTTTCCAACAAAGAACTAACAAGCACGCGCATTACTTACCATCACACTCGGGATTGCCCTAATAATCGCCAAGACGTCTCGTAAAACAACGATACTTCAGCGGTGAAAAAGAAAAAAGTACGAGAAATCAAAATATCCCGCGGTAACATTTACCACGATCGCGAGCGAAACGATTAAAATACTCCTGTGGAAAGGGGATCGTGCTCGATAAATGTCAGCTCGTTCGTCTTAATTTTACACGGGGAACAAAGTTCGATTGGAGCATGAGCCGAGGAACGAACTTGCTGGAAACCGATAATCCGCGTTCAATGCCGCGACTCACGGGGGTTACTTTTGTTATAGGGCTCTCATTTGGCGAGGGCGGGCTGGCGTGAGTCGAAAGGCCAGGCCGGAAATAACGATGGCAGATAATGTGGAATGCCTCGCTATCTGAGGAATCAAATCACCTTAAGGTTACTCCGATACCGGAACCTCTTAGCCTAACAATTTCTATCTTTCTCCATCTTGCTTCACACCACGAGGGAAAAACCTGATCGTGAACCCGTGAAGGCCGATCGAGAAGAGGTCAATCGACCAATTGGGGTCCTTTCCATCGAGAAAACTTCGTTCCACACCTTTTTTCTATCACTATAGCACAGCATGTGTGTTCGTGGAAAAATCTGCCTTAGATAAAAATTACAACCTTGTGTAATTTCGATACGTTGCACATGCATGGTCCCCTGTGCACGGTACAGGGGGTCTGCATCCACCATTTTCTTCCATCCCCCCTGGTCCAACCTCCCCCGAGCACGCGGTATTGATAAAAAAAATGCGCTCGTCCTATTGGCCGGCTGGACCATAGGGTGACCTCACCCCTTGAGTGCTGACCAAGCACGAGCACCCACTAGAATTCTCGTTCACGTACACACACGCTGACACGTGCATTCACCGGCGTGCCTATCTCTACGTGGCACAAGCACACACACACACTCTGACCTATACGTATGTGCACACTAACACGAACATCGAGAACTGTCGCACCACGGAACCGAAGAGTGCATCCTCGACATTTTTTCCTTGTCTCCTCATTCTGTCTCTCCTCTCTCTCTCTCTCTCTCTCAGCCTGTCCTTCTACATCCCCGACCAGTTTTTCTCTCTCTCTCTTACTCTGTCTCTCGTCGATTTCTTTCTGTCCTCGTCCGTCAGCTCTCTTACGCCACTCGGTGAATATTGATTAGTAAGGACGTCGCGTTGCAACGGAGACGAACCGGTCAATTAGTCGAGGCAAGCCCGATGCCGTGAACGCGGTCGTTAATTAGACACTCGTCATTGATCCGTCACTTGAATCCGTTCGATCCGCGAGCGTCGTCACCGTGGATTATAACTCGCACACCGTCGCCCGGCGCACGTTGATTTCGAGCTGTTAAAAAGGAAGGAAAGGGGGGTTAAAGGTGAGGGAGAGAACGAGGCGTCTCTTTCACTCTGTCGATGTCCAACGCGCGCGGCGCGCTTAATTAGTCCGGGCAAATCGCTAAATTGATTGTATTCAGCCGAGAGACGCGTAGGTGTAGGTGACACACGAACACGGGGGGTTGGACGCTTATCTAGGCGTGTGGTATTTTCTTCTTTTCTCGCTGTTTTCGTTATTCGGTGAAATTGTCGGGTATTAATCCGAGGACCGGTTAGAGAATTGAAAACTCGCTGCTCGCGCACTTACCAGGTACGATGGAGTTCGCGGGGATTTTTATGGCGCTAACAGCCACCCCTCCGGCCGATACTTTCGTGCTCGTTCGCAGGGAAGTTGCGCCAAGTATTCGAGAAGAAGTTTGCCGCTTTGATGAAAAGTTGACCTTGCGTCCTCGAAATAGAAATTATTTCCTCGAGTAACTCTCTCTCTCTCTCTCTCTCTCTCTTTACTCCGCCGGGGAAAGTTTCAACCCCTACCGATCACGCCGGCCTGCCGACGCTTCTTTTATTGGGAGATTTACTTTCCGCGTCAAGAGAAGGTTGTCGAAGATCGTTTATAGTGGAGATTTCACTTGGAGAATACCTGGGACGATACAGGCGAGATTGCTAAATGAGAAGCGATCTGTGGTAAATCGAATTTAGAGTTTTAGGTCGGATTTACGTTTGGGAATAATTGGTCGATCATGGCCTGATTTGCGATTATTGGAAATGTCGCGCTGAAAATTCTACCGGATGCTTAGATTGAAATAATAAACTATAGAGTGAGTTTTCAGATGAAATTTTTACTCGACTTGTGAATATTTTTATTTATACGAAAGAATGAAGAATAAAATCGAGATAAAGTGACTTTTCTTCCCATAATTTGCAATTATTAAAAATGTCACGCTGAAAATTCTACCGAAAGTATTTAAAAAAATATGATGTCAAATGATATTACTTTGAGATAATAAACCATAGAAGCTATAGAACGTCTTTCTAATCTGACTTTTTACTCAACACGTGAACATTCTTATTAAAATTGGAGATGATCCAGACAAAGTAAGATTCCCTTTCAGAATTCGCAATAATTAAAAAGCGTCACTCTCAAAATTCGTAAGATGATACAACCATAGAAGCAACAAGAACTAACCCACCCACTGCTCCCATCTCCCTCAACAAACTCGCAATACTTTGGATGAAAAACCATCTAAAAATTTCTAACGGAATAATTTCCATCTCGAGGGCAAGTATGAACGAATCTCCAATAATAGATCACACACGGTCGTCTCTTGCGTGAGCTTGAAACGTGACTGAGCTCTACCAAAAGATTTCTCTTCTCATAAGAGGTGTGATAGGGCCCCGAAAATCTTACCTGAGGCGACCTTTGCGACGCAGAGAGGGGGATCAGGTAGGAAAAGGGTTTCGCGGCCAGGACCCCCTATTATGCAACACGATTTTTTTTTTCTCCTCCTCCTTTCTCTTTCTCTCTTTTCCTTGATTCATTCATCGAGAAACGAACGCGTCTGCCAGCTACCTGGGATGCAAATGTCAGTTAACTGGGTACGTGGGTTAGGGTTGCCCAACGTATGCGTGTCACTACCTGAGATGTAAATACGCG
The DNA here is from genome assembly GCF_001263275.1 of Habropoda laboriosa. Classification (NCBI taxonomy): domain Eukaryota; kingdom Metazoa; phylum Arthropoda; class Insecta; order Hymenoptera; family Apidae; genus Habropoda; species Habropoda laboriosa. Next base: position 696,266 of record NW_017100427.1, read on the forward strand.
AGGACCCGATATTCCTAGCCTACGGGCTCGTAACGACGGGATCTCCTATGCTTCCGTGTGTGTGAATGTGTGTGTGCATGAACTTTCGAAGAGAGAAAGAGGGAGAAAAGAGGGTGAAAAAGGAAGGCGCGTGCATGTAAATTTTATGCCGGTGAAACTGTTTCCGCGTGCGTGGCGCGAAACCGGTGGGAAATACGTTTCTGAATAATGCCGGAAAAACAAGGAACTCCCCGGTTCTTTGCGGAAATCCAAACCGCAGACGCTGTTGACACGAAGGGAACGTAATTTCGCGGGTTTTAAATAGAATACGACGACGAGTAAATCCTACGAAATGACGGAGAAATTAATCGATAGATCGAAGATCAGAAATTCCTGATAATAGAAAAACGAAGTAGAATACAGCGATGAGTAGGTTCCACGAAATGGCGATTAGAAATTTTGGATAACACAAGTCATTAATTTGATATTCATAGTTAACATCGTTAACTTAGCGATGTTTAATTAGTGTCACTAATTTGGAGATAACGAGTTTTTCTGAAAATTGATATATTCACAGTCTAAGTTGTTAAATTGTTCTTGATAGAATAGCGAATTTTCTTTTCCGTACAATCCTTTGAATAATTGGTCTTACAGACGGCCATTCGATACCAGAGTTAATCAATATTCAGCCGACCAATACTATACACCGCCGAATGCAATTGAATATTTTGTAAGTCTCAATCATGCAGAATGAATATTTCTTAACGTTCAATATATAACGTAAGCTCGAAGAAAATTAATTTAATTTATTTCTACCCCGCTGCGAGGGTTTTTTTCAACCCGGCGCAGTAAAGGGTTGCTGGCTGTTCGGAAGGCACCAGATGACGTTTTCCAATTTCCTGAATGAAAAGCGAAACCGATTGACGTTTTCGTCACCTGGCGCGTTTTTTTCACGCAATCCGTCGCATATAAGCTGTCGTAAAAAGACGTAACGGTTCCTATTCAACCCTTTCATTCTAGCAATTTAGCTTTTAATTGCTTCTTCGATATCGTCGAGCTTCGATCAATCGAGACGAATAAACAGTATGAAATTATTTAAAAAAATGATCCATCCTCTCAAGTTTTATATAGAAGTATTTATCACAGAATAAAATGTAAATTTCTGGAATTTTCACCTGTCGAGAAACATTGCTCCGTAAGTAGCATTAAATTTGGCTTGAAGTGGCATTAAATCAGGTTTGTTATTGACACGAACGTGTACCTGCAGTAGCCAACCTGCTTCACAACAACGATAAAAGTAGAAGTGCTTGAATTCACCCCTCGTGCTGGATTACGCGCTTTTGAAAAAAAAAGTGTCGGGCGCACAATAGGTTAAGGGTGGTTTTGGGTGAAAAAACGTGAAAACCGACACCCAAAATAGGGCGGGGACGGAAAATTGACGACAAAGAACGCAAATAATACCGCTAAAGCAGCGATATCCGTTTCGTCACCGACCCCAAGACCTACATATACTTTTTTTCCTTTCCCCCGCCGTGACATCAAGTTAAATCAGATTTTAATCGAGGCTTCATTCAATCTACCCCCTGGCAGGTTGTTTTTCACGGGAAAATATAATTTCCCGGCTAACGATAGTTCCTCGATATTCCCGCCAATGTGAAAGATTAAAAAAGTTTGTTCTCCAGGCGAGACATTTTTATTCTCGAATCATTCGTTCAATTTCACGATTAATATTCCTGTTTGCAACCTTGTTACGAAGGTAGAGAACACAAGACGAGAACAATTTTAATCCTGCGAATAAAATAAATATGGAAAGCCAATTTTGAAATAAAATTTCATTAGTTGCCGATATATTTAATCGAGGAATTTAATTATTCTTTCGGACAGTATATTTGCAATATCTTTGATCTAGATAACAAATGGTGTGCTGAGTGAATTATTGTATTCTCCGATAAAAAATAAAGATTTCTTGATCAATTTTCTCGAAGAAAAAGAATCAATTGAAAAATGAATAAAATATTTAAAAAATGTCTACTCGAGTGTTTCACAATTATTACTTCGAAGACAGTTTTGTAAGCAAAGCGACAAAAAGAAGCTACTCATTTAATGGCTTCCAACTCAGCCAGTGACCACAAAAATGGCCGGCAGCATATCCACATAGCAACGCGCGCCATGCTTCACACTCTCTCGCTGAAGCAATCATACTTATGATAGAATATTTGCGTAGAGACGGGGTAGAATAACACGCGAACTCACCCTTAAATACTCGAAACGCTTTGAATACCTTATCTCGGGCATCTCTAGAACCCTCGAGTTCGGTTGGACGCTTCTCCGAATTATCCAAAATCTCTGACGAGCTAGACGTTCTCGCGACTTCCATCTAGGGATATCCTTGTAACCGATCGAAATCTTCATTGTGACCGGAAAGCCAACGAGTTCTCTCTCTCTCTATTTTTCTCTGTTTTTTTTTTTTTAGTTGACGAGAGGGACGGTTGGTTCCGAATTGCTTCGAGTGGATTCACTTTGCTCCGGCTAATCTATATCAGGGACACTCATACCGCACTCGACGAAAAAGGGGGGATCACGAACTTTTCCTGTCACACTCAACTTTTGCTGTCTGATTGCATCGAAAGGCCAGATTAAAAGCTGCACCTGTTACTCGCATCTAATTAATTATTTCAACCCTTTCGAGCGGTTCTCGACAGGGCTCGTGTGCTTCGCGAAATAACCGAACGGCGAGGAATAATTTTCTATTCACGACAGGAACACGGGGCCGGCAATAAAATCGATCGATCCTCTATCAGAGACGAGAATAGCTGCGAAAAAAGGCTGCCGTTGTAAGAAGTCTTTCATTTTCTGTGCTTGCGGGTTTCTGGCCTAACAGAGAGAGAAAGAAAGAAAGAGAGAGACGGTGAAGAAAAAAAGAAGGGTCCTCGGGATTAACCGAAATGAAAATGCAGAGAACCTAACGGCGCTCGCGCGTATTCGGGGCAAAATCGATAATGCAAGTTCGGCGCATCCCTAATCCTCTTCACTGATTTTTTAACCCCATCTGTCGTTTCTGGCGCGGCGCAGCCCATGGACGCGCGTTTCCACCACGCGTGCACACCAGATACGGAACCCACCTATGCGATTCGACCTACTTCCGCGGGGCAGGAACGACCGAAAGGGTCACGGGTGACAGAGAGTAAGAGGACACACGAAGGAAGGAGAGTAGGAAAGAAAGGTGAAGGTAGAAAGAAAGAAAGAAGCGTTCGACAGGGGTGTCCCTATCCTATGTTCCCTTCCTTCTTCCGAACTACCTGGAAAATCGCGGCAATCCCCCCTCTCCCCACGGTAGGATAATCCATTAACATAATTTTACATGGATAGAGGAGCTTATAGGCGGCGCGCCGGGGGAAACATTATATCGACGGGTATGCGCGCCAGATGCAAAAGAGGAGGAGAGGAGTAAAATAATGGAAGAGGCCAGGTATACGGGTGGGGGGGCCACCAGACACTGTCAGAAGGGGTTAATTCAAATATTTAAAATTTCTCCACTGTACTGATTTCTCGCGTAACGGCAACCCGAATCTACTCCCTTCATCCTCGTCGTCGTTCCGTCGCGCCAACCCCGTTCTCTTTCTCCTTTCTCTCCACGTTCTTTCTCATCTGTGCGCACGGTATATATACCTGGGACTAGTAACTCTAGCCTTCCGGATGAAATAGTCGTATAACCCGGCGACCCTACTACTCCGGAGGTACGCCGTGTCGGCGCGTCCGCGTGCTGCACTCGACGATCCTCAAAGGGTTCCATTATCGTTACGGAACGAGCTCGAACCACTCGTTGGCTCGCAGCCTTGGCTAACGAGGGTGCTGACAGCGAGTTCTGCGCTCTCGCCCTGTGATTCCCGCAATGTACATACCAGCCTGGAGCTCTCGCGGCTCCAACTCTACGGCACATCAGTAAGTAAAAACGCGAAAGTCTCTCGCGCGCTGCGTGTTTCGTGCCGCTCGCTTTGAGACCACTGTAAACGCCGCGCCGCGGCGACCGGTTACCAAGGTACGCGCCGTTACCTACGCTCGGACGCGTGATTCCTAGTCCGGCACGGTTTCCGTTTCGTCGAACGAGCCTTTGTTCCAACTCTGCTCTCCTTGGAGTTCAACGATTGTTGAAGGATCTTGGGGAAATGTTCGGTTGTGAAAGTGTGGTAGGCTTGGAAGAGGTTGAAGGATTTGTTGTATGTGGTGAACGATTGATTTTTTAAAATGTCCTATCTATCAATTTTTTTATGTTTGAGGATTTTTTGAAATATATAGAGCAGCACATGTTTTTTAGTTTCTAAGCAGAGTCGGAATATCCTCTGTACTTTGTAGGGCTCTAGAATGTTAGGTAGCAATCAAATGTAACTCTGAGATGGTCGATGACTGATATCGCGATTAAGATAGAGGAAGAAATGTC
>NW_017100427.1:711771-720705 GCF_001263275.1 Habropoda laboriosa
GCCGCTATTATCGACTCCAATAAAAACATATTGAAAGAATTATACGTCAGACCTCCCCATTTGCATACGGGATCGGGGATCATTCGGACGAATAATGTTCACTTTAAAATAAAAAATATCCTCCAGGTTTCTCTACAATGACAACCGGTAGTTTTACCGCCGCGGTTATACCCGTTCTGACCTCGTGAACTTGATAAATGCGCATGGTGACACCGGAAGACTGGAATCCTTCGTATCCAACCATTTCTTCCTTCCGGCGGTGTTCAGAAGAACGATCGGGAACCTATCGGTTGGCATCTGAACGTAGATGAAAAATGGACACTCCAACTAACTGAACTCGACCCGTTAACTTGTATATATCTATATGTATATCGCATTTGGCTTTTAACGGTGGCGTGAATGGAAAGTGAATGTCGATATGCTGAATTTACGAGCTCTCCGGTGCCAGACCATTTTGCAAATCACTTGTCCCATTCTCAGTGAAAAATCTTTGCGAATCTTTCCCGTCAACGTTACGTTTCGTTTCAAGTGACAGGCATATGGCACTTTACCTGCCACAGAGGTTACGGCAAGTGTAAAAGCGCATGTCCAAGGAGAAGCATAATTCTAATACATCGCAGACGATAAGCTCATTTGAATCTGAAGAGATGCAGAATGTAAGCGATATGGCTGTGTGAGTCATGGCGAGAGAGAGACGCGGCCAACCGTTGTTTTAGAAAAGGACACAGTGGAATCGTCGCCAGGACGTAGAAAAGAACGTAGTGTGACCGCGAGGGATGGGAGCGTGCGGACGGGACCCGGAAATAAGGAACGAGACGAGGCAGTCTTAAGGAGAGCCTGAAGGGATAAAGACATATATATAAAAGAGTTTCAGTTTATTTCACCATTCCTCACCTTCCATAACCCCTCCTGCTAAAATAAGAATGCAAATGCAAGAGAACCACTCGAATATTCACTACTATATGTGCATATACATATATATACATACTCTGCAGAAAAGCCGAGAGTAGCCAACTATTTTCATGATAATTCCGTTTGCTGCATTATTTGTAAGCAATGCTTCACGAACGTTCTAAGGACACGTATTCCGTTTCTCTCGCCGGGGAAGCTTGAATTTTTATCACGAGCTTCATTAAATCGCACACGTCTTCAACGTTAAAATTCAGGCAACGTCCGTTGCCTCCAAGCAGGAGAGCGCCGAATATATAAATAAAGCGTTTTTTTCTCCAGCTAATTAAAGGGTATAATATTCGAGTTGTCCGGGCTGAAATCCGTAGGAAAACCGCTTTGTAGGTTGCATCGCATCTCTTTGCCCTCGCAGCCGTATTTAACCCTGTTGTTTCGCTCCAGCCAAAGGGATCGACCGCTTAACGCTCGAACAAACTATCTCGCGGCAGACGAGAAATACGTCGGTGCATTAAGATCCAGGCGCACAATGTGACCAAGTGTAACGCGTTGCGTCGTGATACGCGCTCGTTCAAACGCTCCTTCTCTACGAAAACCATTATGCATCTCAGGACGCGGAATAAAGGCGGTTGAAAGTTATGAATGGGTCCGCAAGTGGCCTGAAATTATATCGGTTACGTGGAACGACGCGCAAGATGTCGGCGTAGCTCGCGAGTGGAGCACGCGCCGCTGAAAGGAGTGGCGACGACCTCGTGCCCGTGAAAGCCTCGCCACGCTCACGCTCTCTCTCTCTCTCTCTCTCTCTCTCTGCGCTAGACGTCGAGGGTTTAGTCCTACCGCGCCGTTTATACATAACCCCGTGATTTATTACGGACGCGTTATCGCTCCTGGCTGAATTTTAAATTTCCCGCCTCCTCGACTCTCAACGAGAAGAGGACTTTTTACACAGAGAAATTTCGCCGAGTATTTAAAAAGTTGCTCGACCCTCGAAGAATAATTTCATACCGTGAACTGAATTTACGTGACGTCGTTCAGGCTAGAAGCATGGTGGTGCACGTTTAAGTCGTAAAATCTGCTGGCCCGAATTTTTCATTACCCAACTCTAACGAAACTGCAAACGCCAGGCTGTGATGTATCGTATGACGTGCATTGACGTTCCGATGTTCACCATGTGCAGTTTAACCATTGCCCTACGTATCCATTGTTGTTGTTGTTGTACTGCGTTTTCGCCGCACGATCAATCTGAAAATCACGGGGAAGGCGGTATCGGGAACGATACCATTCGAATGGAAACTTTACCGATCGTTTAGCTTTTAACTTGATGAAAAGCGATCAATCGCACGAGCGAAACGAACGCTTGCACGGACAACAATTCATCCCTTTTTCTATTTTCCTTATATTTTCGATGAAGTAGTTACTTCTATAGACATAATGCTGTAGCTCTGTTAGATCTCTTTTTCAAATATCCAGCTTCGTTTCGACGCTCTAATTCCATTTTCACCCTCACTTTCCTCAGACTCAATAATATTGGCAAACTTCCCACTACGTATCGCAGATGCAGAAAGCTGATAATACCGTTTAAGAATAAAGCAAAAAAAAAAAAATGCCAGCAACGCAAACGTATCATTTTTATTGTGAAAATTTCAACTTCTTCAGGCAATAAAACGAAAACTACTGCAGCCATTGACATAATTCTAGTGCAGACGATAAAGGGATACCTATTTTATACGTAAGTGAAATTTGGATGAGATTGATTGATTGATTCGTTACTGAAAAATCATGGCAGCCGCTTTGTAAGACACTTAGCGTTTCTAGCGCCTAATCATTTTCTTCAAATCACTGTAACTTTGCCATATCGTCGATTTCAGGCGTGGAATTTTAGCAACACATTTTCAACATGACATACTTTGAGAAAATACGATCAAAAAAAGATCGATATTTTTTTCAACCCTTTCAAATACTCCCTTAAAGCGTCCGGTTAACCGTCGAAGGCAATTAGAGCGAGCTCGTTTGAAATTCAAGCGCAAGAATGACGTAAAAGGAAGAGATTACTCGTGTTTATAGGAGAGAGAGAGAGAGAGAGTCGACAAGGCCAAGCGGTTGTGGTCTTGCACACGATCATGTTCTATTCAGAGAAGAAAAACGGCGGTCGGTTCCTTCGGCGCGAACATTAATATTCATGTTAGCGAATGGTTTAACCTATATGTACACGGCTCGAATCAAAACTGGGCTGTGAGTCCGCTAAGTAATAAGCATGCATGCAATGAAGCGATCCGTGTTATTAACATAGACCTTGTCCCGGCTGGCGATCTACCGTGTTATTCCACTCCGTAAAACGGCTGAGTGGTGAGGCTACTCCTTCGATTTGAGGGATTACGGAGGCAGGCGGGAGGAAAACGGGTTGAAATTGCTCGCGATCACGCCACTACTACACCCCCTCTCTCTCTCTCTCTCTCTCTTTACTCCGCCGGGGAAAGTTTCAACCCCTACCGATCACGCCGGCCTGCCGACGCTTCTTTTATTGGGAGATTTACTTTCCGCGTCAAGAGAAGGTTGTCGAAGATCGTTTATAGTGGAGATTTCACTTGGAGAATACCTGGGACGATACAGGCGAGATTGCTAAATGAGAAGCGATCTGTGGTAAATCGAATTTAGAGTTTTAGGTCGGATTTACGTTTGGGAATAATTGGTCGATCATGGCCTGATTTGCGATTATTGGAAATGTCGCGCTGAAAATTCTACCGGATGCTTAGATTGAAATAATAAACTATAGAGTGAGTTTTCAGATGAAATTTTTACTCGACTTGTGAATATTTTTATTTATATGAAAGAATGAAGAATAAAATCGAGATAAAGTAACTTTTCTTCCCATAATTTGCAATTATTAAAAATGTCACGCTGAAAATTCTACCGAAAGTATTTAAAAAAATATGATGTCAAATGATATTACTTTGAGATAATAAACCATAGAAGCTATAGAACGTCTTTCTAATCTGACTTTATACTCAACACGTGAACATTCTTATTAAAATTGGAGATGATCCAGACAAAGTAAGATTCCCTTTCAGAATTCGCAATAATTAAAAAGCGTCACTCTCAAAATTCGTAAGATGATACAACCATAGAAGCAACAAGAACTAACCCACCCACTGCTCCCATCTCCCCCCAACAAACTCGCAATACTTTGGATGAAAAACCATCTAAAAATTTCTAACGAAATAATTTCCATCTCGAGGGCAAGTATGAACGAATCTCCAATAATAGATCACACACGGTCGTCTCTTGCGTGAGCTTGAAACGTGACTGAGCTCTACCAAAAGATTTCTCTTCTCATAAGAGGTGTGATAGGGCCCCGAAAATCTTACCTGAGGCGACCTTTGCGACGCAGAGAGGGGGATCAGGTAGGAAAAGGGTTTCGCGGCCAGGACCCCCTATTATGCAACACGATTTTTTTTTTCTCCTCCTCCTTTCTCTTTCTCTCTTTTCCTTGATTCATTCATCGAGAAACGAACGCGTCTGCCAGCTACCTGGGATGCAAATGTCAGTTAACTGGGTACGTGGGTTAGGGTTGCCCAACGTATGCGTGTCACTACCTGAGATGTAAATACGCGAGGACCCGATATTCCTAGCCTACGGGCTCGTAACGACGGGATCTCCTATGCTTCCGTGTGTGTGAATGTGTGTGTGCATGAACTTTCGAAGAGAGAAAGAGGGAGAAAAGAGGGTGAAAAAGGAAGGCGCGTGCATGTAAATTTTATGCCGGTGAAACTGTTTCCGCGTGCGTGGCGCGAAACCGGTGGGAAATACGTTTCTGAATAATGCCGGAAAAACAAGGAACTCCCCGGTTCTTTGCGGAAATCCAAACCGCAGACGCTGTTGACACGAAGGGAACGTAATTTCGCGGGTTTTAAATAGAATACGACGACGAGTAAATCCTACGAAATGACGGAGAAATTAATCGATAGATCGAAGATCAGAAATTCCTGATAATAGAAAAACGAAGTAGAATACAGCGATGAGTAGGTTCCACGAAATGGCGATTAGAAATTTTGGATAACACAAGTCATTAATTTGATATTCATAGTTAACATCGTTAATTTAGCGATGTTTAATTAGTGTCACTAATTTGGAGATAACGAGTTTTTCTGAAAATTGATATATTCACAGTCTAAGTTGTTAAATTGTTCTTGATAGAATAGCGAATTTTCTTTTCCGTACAATCCTTTGAATAATTGGTCTTACAGACGGCCATTCGATACCAGAGTTAATCAATATTCAGCCGACCAATACTATACACCGCCGAATGCAATTGAATATTTTGTAAGTCTCAATCATGCAGAATGAATATTTCTTAACGTTCAATATATAACGTAAGCTCGAAGAAAATTAATTTAATTTATTTCTACCCCGCTGCGAGGGTTTTTTTCAACCCGGCGCAGTAAAGGGTTGCTGGCTGTTCGGAAGGCACCAGATGACGTTTTCCAATTTCCTGAATGAAAAGCGAAACCGATTGACGTTTTCGTCACCTGGCGCGTTTTTTTCACGCAATCCGTCGCATATAAGCTGTCGTAAAAAGACGTAACGGTTCCTATTCAACCCTTTCATTCTAGCAATTTAGCTTTTAATTGCTTCTTCGATATCGTCGAGCTTCGATCAATCGAGACGAATAAACAGTATGAAATTATTTAAAAAAATGATCCATCCTCTCAAGTTTTATATAGAAGTATTTATCACAGAATAAAATGTAAATTTCTGGAATTTTCACCTGTCGAGAAACATTGCTCCGTAAGTAGCATTAAATTTGGCTTGAAGTGGCATTAAATCAGGTTTGTTATTGACACGAACGTGTACCTGCAGTAGCCAACCTGCTTCACAACAACGATAAAAGTAGAAGTGCTTGAATTCACCCCTCGTGCTGGATTACGCGCTTTTGAAAAAAAAAGTGTCGGGCGCACAATAGGTTAAGGGTGGTTTTGGGTGAAAAAACGTGAAAACCGACACCCAAAATAGGGCGGGGACGGAAAATTGACGACAAAGAACGCAAATAATACCGCTAAAGCAGCGATATCCGTTTCGTCACCGACCCCAAGACCTACATATACTTTTTTTCCTTTCCCCCGCCGTGACATCAAGTTAAATCAGATTTTAATCGAGGCTTCATTCAATCTACCCCCTGGCAGGTTGTTTTTCACGGGAAAATATAATTTCCCGGCTAACGATAGTTCCTCGATATTCCCGCCAATGTGAAAGATTAAAAAAGTTTGTTCTCCAGGCGAGACATTTTTATTCTCGAATCATTCGTTCAATTTCACGATTAATATTCCTGTTTGCAACCTTGTTACGAAGGTAGAGAACACAAGACGAGAACAATTTTAATCCTGCGAATAAAATAAATATGGAAAGCCAATTTTGAAATAAAATTTCATTAGTTGCCGATATATTTAATCGAGGAATTTAATTATTCTTTCGGACAGTATATTTGCAATATCTTTGATCTAGATAACAAATGGTGTGCTGAGTGAATTATTGTATTCTCCGATAAAAAATAAAGATTTCTTGATCAATTTTCTCGAAGAAAAAGAATCAATTGAAAAATGAATAAAATATTTAAAAAATGTCTACTCGAGTGTTTCACAATTATTACTTCGAAGACAGTTTTGTAAGCAAAGCGACAAAAAGAAGCTACTCATTTAATGGCTTCCAACTCAGCCAGTGACCACAAAAATGGCCGGCAGCATATCCACATAGCAACGCGCGCCATGCTTCACACTCTCTCGCTGAAGCAATCATACTTATGATAGAATATTTGCGTAGAGACGGGGTAGAATAACACGCGAACTCACCCTTAAATACTCGAAACGCTTTGAATACCTTATCTCGGGCATCTCTAGAACCCTCGAGTTCGGTTGGACGCTTCTCCGAATTATCCAAAATCTCTGACGAGCTAGACGTTCTCGCGACTTCCATCTAGGGATATCCTTGTAACCGATCGAAATCTTCATTGTGACCGGAAAGCCAACGAGTTCTCTCTCTCTCTATTTTTCTCTGTTTTTTTTTTTTTAGTTGACGAGAGGGACGGTTGGTTCCGAATTGCTTCGAGTGGATTCACTTTGCTCCGGCTAATCTATATCAGGGACACTCATACCGCACTCGACGAAAAAGGGGGGATCACGAACTTTTCCTGTCACACTCAACTTTTGCTGTCTGATTGCATCGAAAGGCCAGATTAAAAGCTGCACCTGTTACTCGCATCTAATTAATTATTTCAACCCTTTCGAGCGGTTCTCGACAGGGCTCGTGTGCTTCGCGAAATAACCGAACGGCGAGGAATAATTTTCTATTCACGACAGGAACACGGGGCCGGCAATAAAATCGATCGATCCTCTATCAGAGACGAGAATAGCTGCGAAAAAAGGCTGCCGTTGTAAGAAGTCTTTCATTTTCTGTGCTTGCGGGTTTCTGGCCTAACAGAGAGAGAAAGAAAGAAAGAGAGAGACGGTGAAGAAAAAAAGAAGGGTCCTCGGGATTAACCGAAATGAAAATGCAGAGAACCTAACGGCGCTCGCGCGTATTCGGGGCAAAATCGATAATGCAAGTTCGGCGCATCCCTAATCCTCTTCACTGATTTTTTAACCCCATCTGTCGTTTCTGGCGCGGCGCAGCCCATGGACGCGCGTTTCCACCACGCGTGCACACCAGATACGGAACCCACCTATGCGATTCGACCTACTTCCGCGGGGCAGGAACGACCGAAAGGGTCACGGGTGACAGAGAGTAAGAGGACACACGAAGGAAGGAGAGTAGGAAAGAAAGGTGAAGGTAGAAAGAAAGAAAGAAGCGTTCGACAGGGGTGTCCCTATCCTATGTTCCCTTCCTTCTTCCGAACTACCTGGAAAATCGCGGCAATCCCCCCTCTCCCCACGGTAGGATAATCCATTAACATAATTTTACATGGATAGAGGAGCTTATAGGCGGCGCGCCGGGGGAAACATTATATCGACGGGTATGCGCGCCAGATGCAAAAGAGGAGGAGAGGAGTAAAATAATGGAAGAGGCCAGGTATACGGGTGGGGGGGCCACCAGACACTGTCAGAAGGGGTTAATTCAAATATTTAAAATTTCTCCACTGTACTGATTTCTCGCGTAACGGCAACCCGAATCTACTCCCTTCATCCTCGTCGTCGTTCCGTCGCGCCAACCCCGTTCTCTTTCTCCTTTCTCTCCACGTTCTTTCTCATCTGTGCGCACGGTATATATACCTGGGACTAGTAACTCTAGCCTTCCGGATGAAATAGTCGTATAACCCGGCGACCCTACTACTCCGGAGGTACGCCGTGTCGGCGCGTCCGCGTGCTGCACTCGACGATCCTCAAAGGGTTCCATTATCGTTACGGAACGAGCTCGAACCACTCGTTGGCTCGCAGCCTTGGCTAACGAGGGTGCTGACAGCGAGTTCTGCGCTCTCGCCCTGTGATTCCCGCAATGTACATACCAGCCTGGAGCTCTCGCGGCTCCAACTCTACGGCACATCAGTAAGTAAAAACGCGAAAGTCTCTCGCGCGCTGCGTGTTTCGTGCCGCTCGCTTTGAGACCACTGTAAACGCCGCGCCGCGGCGACCGGTTACCAAGGTACGCGCCGTTACCTACGCTCGGACGCGTGATTCCTAGTCCGGCACGGTTTCCGTTTCGTCGAACGAGCCTTTGTTCCAACTCTGCTCTCCTTGGAGTTCAACGATTGTTGAAGGATCTTGGGGAAATGTTCGGTTGTGAAAGTGTGGTAGGCTTGGAAGAGGTTGAAGGATTTGTTGTATGTGGTGAACGATTGATTTTTTAAAATGTCCTATCTATCAATTTTTTTATGTTTGAGGATTTTTTGAAATATATAGAGCAGCACATGTTTTTTAGTTTCTAAGCAGAGTCGGAATATCCTCTGTACTTTGTAGGGCTCTAGAATGTTAGGTAGCAATCAAATGTAACTCTGAGATGGTCGATGACTGATATCGCGATTAAGATAGAGGAAGAAATGTC
>NW_017100427.1:720729-724919 GCF_001263275.1 Habropoda laboriosa
CATTGAAAAATAAAAATAAATGTTTTAGTCAGCTTTGGTACACTGTAAATTCAGGAATCCTCGAAAGATTCCGTCCCGTTAAAATTACAAAAGTATCTTTATTACTCCCAAAACGAGGCATCATCAATCCCCCAATAATTAGCGGAATTATATCGAAGCAGGATCGTTGAGGATCAACAAGAAGGCTAGACGCGCTAATTTTACAGAGAAACTTTCCCCCCGAAGGCGTTGCGTCCGTTAAGCGGATTATTCCCTCTCCAAAATGACAGTGGGTAAGAGAGAGAGAGAGAGAGAACGAGGAGAGCGGAGAAACAAGGACTTAGAATCCAAGCGGGAGAGCCCGGGTCTCTCACTCTGAGCCTTGATTTACGAGAATCGTGACGGGCCATTTGTCGAGGGAGCCCCTCGGACAGCGCGAGGAGCGTCCTCCTTATCAGTCCGCGGCAGCGGCCATTTTCAAAACCGCGTCCTTTTCCCGACGTGCACATCATCCTTCGTAACAGCGCACAACCGTCGCGCCCCGCCGCCAGAATGGAAAGCGTACCCGAGGACCACGGGCAATGGGATCGGGAAAAAGGAGCAACCGAGCAGGGGAGAGAGAACGGGAGAAAGAGAGTGAAGAAAAAGAAGAAACGGTCGTTTACTTGGCAGTTTAATTCTCGGCTGTCTCGCACGAGAGACCAGCCGTGTCCCCTCTTCTCTTACTCCTCCGCCTCCTCTTATTTTCCACCAACGTACATTCAATTCCTGAATTGCCATCGTCGGCCGGAACGTTCCTATCGAGCGTCCGCGAAATTACCCAAATCTCCGTGTCGTCGCTCTAACTCTTTCGCGCGGCAATAAAATTTTCCTTCGACTACACGAGGCCTCCACGTGAATTGCACGGCCTCCGCGTAATTACCGCAACTTTTCCTCTCGCCACTCGACTGTGTTTCCAGGCGGATAAAAGTGACGCTCGCGCGCGCCTATATATATATATAAATATACACACACCATATCACGTCGACGGAAAAAAACTCCGGAAAGTCCTTTGACGCGGCACTTGACGATTTTTCGTCGAGCAGATAGCAGCCAGGGGGTAAAGCGCGGGCCGTGTAGGAACCGTGAAACCAAAGATTCCCAACAGCCGAAACAGCTCGTCCTCGAGAAACAGACGAATTCGTCTATATACGCATCGAAATTAAGCAGAAACCCCCGGTTTGGGTCCTTCTTCGTTTCTAACCGACGAAAACGAGGAAAAAGAAAAAAATACAGAAAGGAGGGAAAAAGGGAAAAAACCGTATAAAAGGAAGAAAGAAGCGAAGGACAGAGGAGAGACAGGATGCGGAGGGGAGGATCGATATCAGCACGGCGAGGCTACATTTTTCAGAACATTGGGTACCTCCGCGGTAAGCCGGTCGTATGTATTCTTATGGACCACCCTGTTTATGGCGCGCAATTTATTTCGAAATCGAAGGTAATGGCCGCCGGTTTACGCCTGGCATTCTGGCCAACCCTTCGCCCTATCACCCTCGCCCCCGTTCTGTTGCCTCCTTCGACCGAGCGCAACTCAGCTCGACCGAACGTCGTCGTCGTCGAACGGTGGAGCACATTAAAATTTCAAACAAATACAAAAATAGCTGGGAATCAACCCGGAATATGTATTGCCCCATTTCCAACGGGGATTCCGTATAACAAAAGGGGCAAAATGTTCCGCGGCGAGAACCGAGCGAGCGCGCTCGCTCACTCGCGAACCATTCAAACAGACAGACGTTACACATCAAAATTTATTCATTGTTCTCGACAATGTTTCT
Organism: Habropoda laboriosa; assembly: GCF_001263275.1. Classification (NCBI taxonomy): domain Eukaryota; kingdom Metazoa; phylum Arthropoda; class Insecta; order Hymenoptera; family Apidae; genus Habropoda; species Habropoda laboriosa. The sequence goes on from NW_017100427.1 coordinate 722,523, forward strand.
TCTCTTCTGTTTTTTTTTTCCACCGGTGTAAATATTTTTTCAACGGAGAGAATGATTCCGCGGCGTAATGTCTTGGTGCTCCGCGACCCAGTAACGAAACGCGAGGCACAACCGATCGAAGGCTTCCGCGATTTTCGCCGAAATACACGCCGGGGCCATTGTTCGCAGCGTTTGATTTCGAGGCGCGGATCTGGTTCGACGGAGACGGCGGGGAGAAAATGGAAAAGGACGGGACAAAAATTTCGCTACCGGGAGGTTCTCGCGGGTATCGCAAACGGGACGCGAGGATTTCGCGCGGCTTTGCAAGACTTCCGGGAAATATTTACCGCAAAAGGAAATTTCCCGGCGAGCGGGTAAGTTGCCGCGCCGCGACGACACCGACGGTGAAAGAGGATGCCACGAATTTTTGTCTACGCCGCAGCCGACTACCACGGACATATTCGTACCCGGATGAATCATAGTGCCTGAACACCGTTCAAAATGGATTCCGGTGATATTAAATTCCCTGGTCGCGGACGATCGATCGATTATCTACCACGATTACCGGGCGAAATCACATGTCTGCGGGTAAATACTGTTAATTTGTTCGGCGAGGTGCGAGATATTTACTCCGGGATAGATAATTGGTCGTTGTGTATATCGGATGATAAAGAAAGAGAAATTTTATTATCTGTTTATTTAAAATAATTATATTATTATTTGGCGCGTTAAGGTAAAGCAGGTTTATAACGCCGTGTGACTTAGAACTGATTATTTCATGTCAAATGACTGTTGTAAATTTACTATAGTTATTCTAACTTGAAATAATATAAGAATGCAGTTTTTTTCATCCTGGGAGAAATGGGGACTGGGTAGGGTGACTCGTCGATAGCTTTCCAAGTCAAGCTACACTCCTCGCGACTCGTGTTAAGATGGGTGACCGTCAACGGTTAGAAAAAAGAAAATTTATTTGTATATATACAGGCGGGGGTAGAGGTTGCTCGCAAATGTTTACATATAATTTGAAATTATTATTGTTTACATGTAATTTGAAATTTCATATGTATTCTTTCATATCATACCAACCGATAGAAATCTAGATACTATAAGAATATCAAGCAAAAGTAATTAGCGGGCTTCATCAGTATATCTTCATCAGACAGTGACAATTCAATGTTAACAGAAAATTCCGAAGGAAAAGACTTCAAACAGAAAACAATTCCGTTGGCAAAAAGAAACTGATAGCAGAAAGCACCGTTTATCCATCCCCATTCCAAGAAAACCTTCCTAATTTCCTGTTCCATTAAAAAACGAGTCTTCCACGTCAGTCCACGATGAGATATCACCTTGGACGAAACAAACGGATCGGACCACAAGAGGATCTCGTCTGCGGGACGAGAGAGAGCACACCCTCTCGCGTTTTTTTCTCAGACGGATCATTTTTTGATCGTGCACCGATGACTCGGCACTCCCTTTCTCCTGTGTTCCTCTTCTCCCGGCGAATCCTCGCCGCGTTATCGTCGTAGAACGGCGAGGGAAAAATGGACGAGGGGCTTCCTCGAGCCGCGTTATCCCTCGGATTTAAGGGACGAACGAAAAATTCGGCCTTTTCCACCAGTGCGCGAGCAACAGAGGAGGGGAAAATGCCTCCAGTCAATTTTTATCATATATCTCGTGAGAGTTTCGTCGGATTGGCTTCTGCCTGACCTATGCCCAATGGGCCGCGCGAATTCTCGCGCTATCGCGCATGGCTATCGTCTCCGTCCCTCCGATCTTCCATCCTCGAATCCCGGATTTTTCCCTCGAAAAACCACCCGCGAACCACTCTCTCCTTTCGTGCTTCGAAGCGGGAAAAAATTCGCGATCTTCAGTGTGCACGGAATATTCGAGTAAACGCTATCGTTTCGTACGTCGTAAAAGGAGCGACGCTTGACCCACTTATGCTCCGGTCGCGCGGCCGAGATGGTAACGTAGCTGAAAAGCGACGCGAATCGTCGGGAGGATCGGTCGAGCGACGGTAGAAGTGGTATTGAAACCTCTTCATTCGTTTTTTTTTCCTTGTTTTGTTTTTTAAGGTAGACTAGTTGAAGGTTGGTCTTTTCTATTTTCGATGCATGAGTACCGTCGAGCGTATTTGTTGTTGTTTTTTTTCAGATGGATTCGTGTATTCTCGAAACGAGGGTAAACTTGCGCGAGGAAATGTGTGCAGAATTTATATACTGGGGTTTGGAGAAGTTTCTGATAAATTTATTCCAGCTGGAACAGAGATTATCACTTTTTATTCTTCGATATCGTAGAGAACGGAACTATTGCTACTTGTTGTTCAACCCTTACTTCGTATAATTTGGATCAACTTTGTCCAGGCTAATTTCAAACTTTGAGTATTGCAATAATATATTTAAAAAAATTATTATAATT
>NW_017100427.1:725214-733396 GCF_001263275.1 Habropoda laboriosa
GAGACTTTCACCAATTCAAATATAAATGACGCACGCTTACGATTTAAAAGTACCAAAAATATACAACTTGAAATAACCGCAAAATCAAATATCTCCCTTAATGACTCCATCAATCCATAGTAATCAATATCTTAAAGCTGCACCATGCTACACAACACGCTTCAATAAAGCCATCAGCAATGGTGAACGTTCAACTCGAGATGACCCATCGGTGGGTCACGACAATCTCACACCGCGTGACCCACCACTGTATAACTCACATTTCTGCCATAATAAAAATACTGACCCAACACAGAAAATGAAAAACAAACCCAATTCTTAAAAATTGTATCTATTGGACGATCAAACTCTCCAGAGCTATGCACAACCGCAATCCTACGCAAGCCTAGCCACGTATCGATAAAAATAATCCCTTAAAACAACGATGTCCGATTATTTTACACCCAGTACAATTATTCACCGTGTACAAGGAATACTTTAAAACGGCAGAAAGCCAGGAACGTCAGTTACTTGTGAATTTTCAAGCGAGGTATCAAGCTTTCCGTATGCCCGACAGACGAATAGGAAAACGCGGCGGGCACGTATGTCTAGCTGAGTATAACAGCATAAGCATAGCGTCAGAACAGGAAGGAAGGAAGGAAGGAAGGAAAGGGGGGGGATGAGCCAGTTGCGTGTATACCTGGTGCTCCTCTGTTCACGCACACAAACGTGAAACGTGCGACCGCGGAAAAAAGCTTACCCCTTTTTCCAAGCCACGAAAGGGGTGCCAGTTTTGGGCCAGACTTCGCACGCACCGCATCAGGTAAGAGCCCTTTGTGTAATCTGATTTCGTTGCCCTGCCGCCACTTCAGACCCGGGATCGATACAGATTCGCCGGCACTTTCGATCGTTAACCTATTTTCTGCACTTACAACACCCGTAATTCGTCTCTTTTCAACAGCGACGTGTAACGATGCTCCTCCTCGGATGCTCGCGAGGGGACACGTTATTCCAGGCAACCTTGCGCGCGTGTGTGTGTGTGTGTTTGCTTTGTACGCTCGTCTTCGTTCCTCCTCCTTTTTCCACCAACATTGCATTGTAAATTTGCTTTTCCTCGTGTCTTTAATGTCTCGAATTAGGTTGCACGGTTCAACCTGTTTTTTTTCTTTTTGGGAGGAGAGATTACCCTTCTCTGTTGCGGAATTAGTTTAGAAGTGGGTTTTGGTACGACGAACGTGGAAGTAGTGTGAATTAGACGTTGAAATTGTTGTGATTTGTGATTCTGTGCAATTATTTCAAAGGATGGTTTCAGGAATAAGGTAAAAACTATTTGAACTTTTCTTTTAGTGTTTGCATAATGAAGTGGTGAAATATTTGTGCGTAATCAATTTGTTTGTTCGTAATCAACGAGACGATCGAATATCGAGTCATTTAGGAAAAATTGTAGTGAACTTGTCCAACTGAAAATTTGATTTTTTAAAATATAATACTACTCCTGGCGAAAATATTTGATCAAACAAAATAACAAACTCTTGATCAGAAGATATATATCCTAGAGATAGAAAATATTACTTCATAAGAATTAGAGACATATACAATTGCAATTTTTATCTCCTTTTAATCAGTGTTTAATCAGAAACCTTTTACCAGAGATAATATTAACCTTCCATTAAGAATCACGCTCAATGGACAAAAAATCTAAAATAATTAGAAACGTCCTCGAGAAAATTATCCCTCAATTTGTCAACGATTACGCTGAGAAAACCTAACGCCAAGAAAACTACTTAATCGCTAATTCCCAAAACTGTAACGACACTTTCAATCGCCAGGACTCTTCGGACAATTCAAAAAAGCGGCGAGAAAAACCATTAAGAGGGAAGAGTTTCGTCGGAAATTTGACGAAGAGGATGCAAGCTACGAATAATAAGGGAATAAGGGAAAAGTCGTACCGGGGGACTGCACGAATTTTCCACGTTATATCTACGTGTGGCTTATCCTCGTCTTGCCAGTGCCTCGAACTTGGAGATATTTGAGAGAGTGGTCGTCGTCGAAAACAGGAGGAAGGAGGTAGAAGGGCGCTTCGGATGGTTTCCGAACAACCGAAGTCTGCGGAATAGTATCGATCTGGCTTGATATATTAGAACCAAGGTCCACACTGCCGCAGCCCTGGCAGGACCTCGAAATATGTTTTTTATGTGCGCCCTCCTGCGGTGGATGTACCCACGTTCCCAACAAGAAACGCCACCCCCGGACTCGCTGCTGAATTTCTTCGGTTCGAAATTACTGGAGGACTCTCTCCAAATTTTGTCGCTCATTTTTTCTCCGAAAATAAACAGTAACTTAACGCCTTCGATCAACGTTTCGTTCTATTGGTATAAAGTGTGAATTAGGTATTTTTCAATTTCTCTGTAAACCTGGAATCTACACTTTCCTTTTAAATAAATTTCATTAATATACACTCTAATCTTCATTTCTTTGAAACCCTAATATTGTTCATCCTTTGTCGGCCAGTTCAACCTATAAAAGTTTCACCTATAAAATAATTTTATGTTAATATGTTTGAAAGTTGGAAATTCTCCTTGAAATATGGAGAAAAAGAATGAACTGAGTGACGATCAACGCAAGTTAATTCGTTTCTTTTTTTAATAGGGTAAAGGATATTGACAAACTTTTGACGAAATTAATAAAAAAATGAGATCAATAATTTTACTTCTTTCTAATAGAAAATACTTGAAAATAATTCATATTTTGTAATTTGCACGATAATTCTACAACGAACAATTACAAGCAACAAACTTTCGTCTCTCCTCACGATTCCATCCTACGACGTAAAATCCTGCATTTTTCACAAGCATATTTTCCTCTGAAACGTGATTTAAAATTTAAAGTCTAAGCGATTCCTTAAAAGGCACGGTACAGGAAACACGCATACATCACCAAACGACACCCCCAGTCTCGATAACTACATAACTCGTCTCACAAAGGATTTTCCTCCGTCTGAAGGAGCTCGCGAGTCCGATTGCTGTATAACGTCCTAATTTTCCAAGCGGATGAAAACATATGAAAATCTGCGAGGCAAACGAGTAGACGTTAGGGGGCGCCAAGTCAGAGCCACTAAAATTCTCCGTTTCTCCCCTTGGCTCGCTTGCTTTCCCTTCGTGTCTCTCCCTTTTGCTTTCCGAGCTGCTCTTCTTTGTCCGCTCTCCTTTTCCTGCAAACTCCTTCGATACAGCTGCCTCTCTACAACACTTTCGTGTCTCTTTCGTCGTACGAGGAGGAAGAAGAAGAAGAAAATCGTGGGAAACAAGGCGAAGGAGAAATTGGCGGAAGTGGTTGGCGCGAGACTGTGAACTTGGGGAACTTCTCGATCTTAAAGGATCTTCGAAACGAAGTCGAATTGGCCGAAGAAGAAAGAAACGAGAGATAACTCCGAGGATCGTTTGCATTTCAATTGGCGGACAGCTGCCCGAAAGAGACGTTAATCGGTTACAAGAACCGCCGGGGTAATAATGAAATTATCGTAAATCAATATGCGCCACCGAGGATCCACTTTGCTCGGTCCATAGCACGGGTTAGAAGCGCCGCGGTACAGTTGCCTGCAAGACTTCCTGCTTCGATAAATCCTCGTGCAAATTCTTCTCCGGCTCGGCCGGGGTAACTGTTACGGTAAATTTGCCTCCCTTGCCTATTTCCAATCCAAACATCCTACCGAAGACGATTCGATTGGCGAGAACGAACTTTCGTCTCGGTGGAAGAAAAAAGAAACACCTTAGATGAGATTACTGTCGAAAGAGAAAGTGAATGTGACGGGTCGAGTGTATAAAAAGGTAAGTATTTCTCATAGCTCGTGAATTAGCCTCGTTACGTTAAATTTACCGTGTGTAGCACAGTTCCTAATAACCTTAATTACAGCAGAACAGAGAAATTAAATAAAGAAAATCGTATTGCAAATTTTGAAAGAAAGAAATTTCAAAGTAAAGTAAATTTCGATTCGGTGTTCATCCCTTAAATTAAAATGAAAATTTCACTCAACTTCGCTAATTGCAAAAATGGTAATTAATATACGGTATCAAGGAGGTTCGCGAAAACACATGGAGATATCGATATCGACACGGAGGGACGACAACCTGCAGCCATGTAAGAAAACACGTAAAATGACCCCATATTGTTCGGAGGCTGTTGCCTGGCCCCTTGGACAAACAGAAATATATGTCGGGAAAAGATGTCTTTCCACCCTACGACTCGAGGCGTTCCTTTTTTTAAACGACGAAACAGTTGCGGCCACGAATCGATGGTAACTACGCCGACCGGACCCCGGTACAGTCTCGTGAAAATTCACCGGCAACCCCTCCCCCGTTCGAAAACCGAAACTTTTCACGTCGTTTTCACCGCGCATTTTCCACGAGTGTCCCGACGTCTTTATCCCCGTTTCTCGTACGCGAGAAATCAAAAAGCGGCCGGAAACCACGGACGAGATAATCGCGGGCGAGAACGGGCAGAGGGTGAAACAACTTTCTCCGGCGTGTGTACCATGTTAGGATGCGCGGGGTGCTCCGGTCTTTTGCATACATTTTGAAACGTAGAGCCGCCACCGCACCGAATATGCTGGCCGAGCAAGAAAAAAGAGGAGAACGCGGGGGAAACAAAAATACCCGTCTCTCTTTCACGCGAGCGAGAAACGCGAGCGGAGAGTGCTTGCGAGGGGTGAACAAGAGCGAGCGAGAGAGAGAGGGATGACAAACGGAGGGATGTTGAGGGAATAAAAACGGACGGGTAAACGAGAAACGCGAAAAATCAAGGACCGCGTTTCCAAACGTACCGGTACGGTCCATTAAAATTCTGGCTATTCCTTTTTTTGCTTTTCTGTCCTTTTTTTTTTGTGGCTTCCATTGTTGTCGATTATAATGATACGTGGACAAGGATTATCCTCGTTTAACGGTGCGCGTTGTTCGCGGAATTTTGTAATTCGGGGACAATGAACGTGGGAAATTCATCGTTGGAGGAAATTTCATTTGACAAATGCTCAAGTACGAGGATTTGTTGGTAATTTTAAAAAACGCAAAATTGATTATTCGTAAGAGTAAAGTTTTAGGGAAAATAGAAGGACGTGTTCGTTTAACGATGAGAAATTTTAAAATAAAGAATTCTGTATAATTCTAATTTTGATAGAAATTTTGACCATTTTATTACCAGTACTTTTGTATTCAAATAATTACGAGGATGCTCGTAAGCAAATGCTCTTTCTAAGCTGCAACGAAAACTACTTGAAATCAATACTTCGCAAACACCAACAATACCTCTTTCAACTCTTTGTGAATAACATGTTAGACGAGAAAGACGAACAATCTCGACTGTTCCTATTTATCAGCGTGTACCGCTGGAAGTCGAATATTTAAGGAAAAGGGTGAAAAAAAAGCGTCGTTGAATGGCCTTTATCTCCCCGCTCTGTCTCCGTAGCAAAGTACCGCGACAAAGGCCTCTATCTTTACCTTACAAAAAGACATAATACTAAGTCATCAACCGCGAAAGTATTAATATCATGGAAGACGGTCTAATCTACGGATAGGTAATAATCTCGCCCGCGGAGGAGCCAACGATAAATCACCGCGTCGCTAAACAATCATCCGTCGTTCTTTCAGTTACCGATCGATGAGTGTCGCGAGAGGTACACAAACCTCCGATGTTCGATTTCACAGCGACAGAGAGAGAGAGAGAGAAAGATCGATCCTGAGGAAACAAGCGACGAAAGATCGTTGCGAATACACGCGGCGGGGTTTTGCAGGCGAGGCTACACAGCGATACTAGGCGGAGGGTTATTCCGACGCTATCGGAAAAATGTTATTTACGCAGGGCAGAAGCGAGCTACAGAAGCTCTGTCCTTATTTACATGTGGTAAGTCTCCTGCGGGACCAAATCCCGGACGGCGCTCGGAACCCTGATAATTCTTCCTTTGATCCCAGTCCCGGTGGGCTCGAGACTCGGCCCAGCCAGTCCTGTCTGTGTCGGAGAACGAGTAAAGACCGACGAAAGCGAAGGACCAGGAGCAGGAAGAAAGAAAGAAAGAAAAAGAGAAAAATACCTAACCAGAGGAGGAATACCTGTCGCGCGCGTGGAAGAGATTACGACTGTATGCTTCGTGACCGTGGCTGAATTTCCCGACGATCGATATTTTCGAAAACTGCCAGACGATGGTTCGCGGTGTCTCTTCGCGTCTTCGTTTCGCGACGACCTCTACGCGAATCACACCGGGTTCTAAATTTGCGTAAGTGTGATGCAAGCTCGTACAAGGGGAAAACTGACGAACGAACGAGAGAGCTCTTCGTTCCGGAACAGACATATCTGTGCGGCGGGGTTGCGCGAGGAATTTCCAATACGCCGATAAACAGCCGTTCGACCGGAAGTTCAAAGAGGAAGACGCGGCCTAGCGCGGTAACCACGCGGTCGGAAATCGATCCAAATTAACTCGCGACGTCATTTCCAGCGTGAAGCGGCGACCGGCTCGAAATTTCCGCGCGGCTGTCCTGTTACGCCCCCTCTCTACGTCCCCCCAGCCCCTTAGCAGCCACGAAGCTTTAAGGTGTCTTTAAGTCACCGGGCTTGATCTGAATTTTGGCAGAGTTTCAAGTCCCATCCGCTTTAGTAGCGGGCGGAATCTAACGAAAAGGAGAGACGCCGATATCATCTCGAGCAAACTAGCGGGACGACCAGTGCCACTGGACGGATATAGGGTGTCCCACTATTATGCTGATAACATTCGTAAACACTCCGACATGCACGACGGCCGCATCGACGCCACCGTTCCAACACCGTTTCCATCTCCTCGCGTCTAGCGGGTGACGCGGCAGGAAATTCTCTACCTTTTCCCACGAGGAAGTACACGTCGCGAAAATATTAACGTTTCGAGCAGAAATCTTCCACCTTCCACCGTAACAAGATAGAAATAGTATTTTCAATTACTGTTCGGTACGATAAAAACGTACGATTAATTACCGATACCCTAAAATTGTCGCGTAAATTAGACACATTGCTGATCGTGCAACCCTACGTAATAAACAACGATAAAACTGCCCGAGAGAAGACGCAGACTCCGACCCTTCCGTTCGGTACGATAAAAACGTACGATTAATTACCGATACCCTAAAATTGTCGCGTAAATTAGACACATTGCTGATCGTGTGCAACCCTACGTAATAAACAACGATAAAACTGCCCGAGAGAAGACGCAGACTCCGACCCTTCTAATGGAACGTGAAACGGACGACACGACCGAGAGAAGTGTTTTCCCTAAAATCAATTACAGCACGCGTACACCATCGTTCTGCGTGGAGTTATTCCAGGTACGGTGTATAGGGGTTGGTCGAATAATCAGGACAGAATTTAACACTGTGAATTCGTCGTAATCCCTCATCAGAAATTCCAGCGCCAGATGAGACCTCCCCGCGCCGGCTACGAAATATCCTCGATATCAAACGTGCCACCCGGTACGTAATCTCTCCTCTCCGGTTAGTTAGCGGGTCTCGAGGATTCGGGCCGTGAGTATCCTTGCCGGATAGAGTATCCCTCGGGAGGTTTTCGTCCAATCGGCTGGCTGGTCAGCTAGTCCAGGTGGTGGGGGCCGGAGGCCGACCATTGGTCAGTCCAGGGGCGGCTTGGTATTGAGCGACTCGCTTCGGGGGTTGAAAAAACCGCCCCGAACTGACCTCAAACGTCCTACCCTCGTCTCGTCTGGAAAGCCTGCCTAATGTTGTCCCCCCGCCTCTAACCCCGACTTCTCCCCCCGGGTTTTACAGCCGCCCCGTTCTCCCCTTTCGCACCCCTTTTCGCTTCATCGGTTACGTTCACCTCTCTCGCGTCATGGTGGACGATTGTTATGTTTTTTTAGACGCTCTAGGTTCGCGTACCGTGATACCACCGTGCACACAGATTGCGAACAATTTCCTCGGTTTTTCCTTTTTTCTTCTGCAAACCGGAGGAAGGAACGAACGGTGTTTCAGCGAAGGGAATTAAGGAAGATTGCTGGTTCAAAGGAAGTACGGTACAGGTCTAGGTAGAAGCGGCCTCGTTTCCCGAGGAAATCTGCAAGTGGAAACTGATACTCGACACGGAAGAACATCGTCGTGTGAAAGATTGCCGGTGAATTTTCGGCGATTCCGCGAGTTCCAGGGTGAAATAAGAGAGAAGGGGCAACAAGTAAAAAGAAGTA
>NW_017100427.1:733534-734746 GCF_001263275.1 Habropoda laboriosa
TTTTTTTTTTTGTTAAGAGCGCCTGCACACGGAAAATACGACGTGGTCTAACTCGAGCTGCCAGCGCTAAAGTATATTCAAACCGGTCTAAGTCCAAAGGCTATTTGCATAGGCGATATTATATCTACGCCCTGAAACTCCTCTCGCCCACTCAAACCCTCTCTCTCTCTCTCTCTACTCTGCTTTTCTCCCCGTTTCTCTCACTCGTTTCAACCCTCCTCTGTGTCTATACGTCGCGTACATCTCTCGACCGGCTCTTTCTCTTTCGTCCACGTCTCTCCCTCCAACCCCTTTCTCACTCCTCTTCGCTCTTCTCTCCCACCACCCTTCTGGCCTGCCAGAACGTCTTGGGATCTCCGGAATTGGATTAGTAGTGGTTCACCCAAGTAAGACTTGGACTATACTCAATTTGAACTAAGATCGCGCGCCGCTCCGGAATGGGCAAATTGCTAAATCAGTTTTACGTGATCACCTATTCAGAAAGTTATTCGCGATCGAACGGAGGGGGAGGGATATTCGTGCCAGGAAGACGGACCGGCCAACGGGCGAAGGATTTAACGAGAAAGGGATACGAAGGGAGCCGATTTCCGTCGATTGATAGGGATTTTCGGCCACTTAAGATTACGAGACCCCGAAGAGGACATCTCTCTCTCTCTCTCTACTCGACGAGTCAGCCGAACCGTCAAACAATTTCATCCGTCTTTCGCGGAATGAAGTCTTAACGGCGTTATGTAATTGATCGTGACCGAGAGGGAAGAAGGAATTGTTCCGGGAACGTGGAACGTTTCTGTCTTTGATCGAGGAGAGACGTTCAATTGCTTTTCGACGCCAGGCTCGCTGTTGCCCGAACGAGAGGATTCGATAGATGAGACAAGTTGCGGATTTACTTTTGAGGAGGGGTGGATTAAATTTTTCAGCAATTTGTCAATTTTTCGATGGTGAGAGTAGCAGAGATTTTCAACTTTTTTTTTTTTTTTCGTTGATTAAAGGATCTTGTTTTGTCGCGCGTTTCGTCTGTTTCTCTTTAAGACCGTCTCTCGAAACAAAGATTTTGCAAACATTAGCGATTCGATTAAGCCGGCGACGTCGTCTCGGGCGCTCGCCTTTAAAGTCTCGCCGCGCGGAAGTTTCTTAGTGAAATCGTTACTTAAGTTTCTCGCATTATGCACTTTCACCGCTTTCAAAAAAGTTCACGGCGAAGTCGCGCGCCTC
>NW_017100427.1:734792-751456 GCF_001263275.1 Habropoda laboriosa
TAAGTGACTCGAGATGAACGTAAACATTTTTCTAGAATAGAGAAGAATTTCTGCTTTAATTAACCGCCGCTTTCGTTCGCCCTTTTTAAGATCGCCTGATTATTTCAGTCTGCTCGACATACGGGGTGTTCTTTTAATATGACCACTCTAGCGCACTATTTCACCTTCTTTCTGAGTTAGGTGACGAATAATTAAACAACGATTGCACATATTTATTAAAAAAAAAATTGCCTTTGATAATTCTTCGCCGTTTAAAATTTTTTTTATAAAACTGACTACAGCTTACATTAGTATGTTTCTTAAGGTATTCAACGCTAATTGACTGCCTTTGATCAAAGCTAATCAACAGTGACAGTTTGATAGGTTTAATTGTCAAAGTTGAATAAGAAATTTTCACGTTAAATAGGAAACTTTGAACTCTAATCTCTAGAGTTCTAGAACTCGAAGTCTGCATACATTCCTTAGTAACACGATTGCAATTCTAAAATTCGCATTCAAAAACTAACAGATTAAAAAAAATCACAATGTGTAACTGAAATGAATGAACATTACAAACACCAATCTCAGCTAGCATTTCCTCATTACACAACATTTACCCGCCGCAAAGCTGCACTGTGCCAGTATAACATCCTACAACTTCCGCCCAGCAAACTCTAACATTTCAATGTAATATCAAACTCTAAGATCCCACAAAAATGATAGAAAATCACATATGTATCACTTTATCACAGCACACAGGTAACAAATTAAATTCGCCAAAAGGCAATCAAGCTTGGGAAATAAAAAGAAGCGAAAGGAAAAGCGACTGTTCGGCAAGAGGAAGGAAGGAGAGAATGGGTATCCGAAGGGCGAGCGTTTTCGTTGAAAAATTCAGCGTAAAATGGCCGGTCGTAGGTCGAGGAAAGCGTAAAGAATTCCAGGGTCCCGGTCTAACGCAGTTAATTTGGCGAATGGGGCTGTCCCTCCACCCTGAACATGCCCACTGCCGTCGCATATACGGGACTCGAGCACACGTAACGCACGCGTGTGCATGTACACATCGTGTGCACACTAGTATACCGGGTGATCCTGGCGGAGTCTAATAAAAAGCATCCCCGTGAGCCGTAGGATGGTTGGGTCAGAAGTCCATTCGGAAAATGGAGGGACCCGGTCGTCCAACTAAATCTACCCGATAACGTGCACGTATTGTCCATGTTAGGCTACGTTTAAAAATCGACTGCATCCAAATCGACGTGAATTAAGAAACGAAACGTGACTTAAAAAATGTGCAGATCCTTAATTTGTATTACGACGTGAAAAATACGGTTACAGGATAGTTTGAGAATTTTCACGAATTTTTCGTTCGAACGTGGTACCAGACCAAACCTATCCGGTCTGTTAGCAAGACGTATGGGATACGGCTAGTCCTGGCCAGGGTTCGACTCGACTTCCGACTTTCCCTGCAGAAAACATTGAGTCTGAGGGGTGGCGGCCTCATCCCTCCCCGCCGGGATCGCAAAAGACGCTATAAATTCTGGCCATCCTATCCCCCCCGGCAAACCCCCCCCTTGTCGACTTCCGAGGATAGTGGCCAAAAGTAAGAAGAGTAGCTATATCGATACTCTCTCCCTTGGAAGTCGCAGTTCTTCGGTACACAAAGTGCTGCTGTGACGCTTTCATCCTTGTCGAAACGCTGGTTCGAGCGTAAACCGACCTGATTCATGGTATGGAAAATGATTGACGGAGGAGGGACAAGTCGGCGGTTTGTTGCTTAAGCAAGTGTTTACGGGACACCGGAGATTTTTGGAAACGTGAAATTAGAGGAGGTTCGAGATTGTTGTTTTTTTTTAGGGAGTGATTTAAGGGTTGAGAATTAAATAGTAGGAGATTTGTAGAGTTTTCAACGGATAGATGTATTTTATGGGAAATTTGGTATCTATAGACTGGTAGGATTAATTTACGTTTAGAACAATGCGAGCTACAGCTCGTCAATAAGATAAAGAACGCTAGTTGGCAGCGATCGACTTACGCAACGACGAAATAAATGTCAGAACTAATCGTGAGACAGGAATAGACACCAAATGGGTTTAGAGTCAGGACGTGTAAATGTTCCACTGATCGCTAAAATACGTGGATATTAAGTAATTCGTGAAGAATTTCTGTGATAAGAATCCAAATGGAGATTGTGTCGATGAAATTAAAGTTTGCACAGATTTTTCTTGGAAATAAAAGGATATTGCAAAATAGCGAGCTAAATTATAATTTGAAACTCCGTCAGAAATGATTGCAATTAATTCCGTAAATGAAAAAAAAAAAAAAAAACAATACCGGTGCGCTGCGCTTAAATTTCAATCTTTGTCGATTAATTTCCGACGATTCGGTTACACTATTTCCAAGAAACTAACCGGTGTTGATGATACAAAAAGGAAAGAACGAAAAGGTGACGGTGCGATGAAAAACCACGAACAAACCCATCTTACTGGCGCTTCCGGACAGGAAATCTACGCCCGCCACGGACCGTCGACCAATCGAATCTCACAGGGAATTTAACACCCCTCTGGCTGGACGGAAAAAAGCCGAAATTTCCAATTTTATCGAATCTCCGGTCGTCTGTCCCTTAAACAAATATTACCGCGACTGGTGACTGATCGATAGGAAACTGCAATGAAATTTATTACGATTTTCATTCTATTAGGCCCCAACCGCTTTCGTCGAGGATTCAATCTAAAAAAAAAAAAAAAAACGAGCAATCAATTTCGCCGATGTTCCGATCCAGACAACGTAACGCACCGCGTAATTACGCAATACGAGCCGTCGCTTGGTAATTTCTATATAAAAATCATTACACAACAGTGTTCGTTTTTGGACGATTGTGCAAGGTCTTGTGTACCTATTGTCAAGTCGCGCGGAAATTACGTCCGTGTTTGTGCTCAAAATTGTATTCGACTGACCCGTGGAAACCAGAGGGACGTCACACTTTTACGTAATAGTAAAGGGGACGAAGGTATAGTTAAATTTTCAAAACTCGCTGGATCTCTCGATCGTACCGTTCTGTTATTACGTGTCGGATTTGGAAGTCCTTGGAGTATCTTTGGGTTGTACCATTTTCGTCACACTACGTGTGTTGGTCACTCTTTTAACTGGTTTTGCCACGGTTTAACTGGCGTTCGTAAGTATTGGGACACCCGTTGTGTTCGCGTAGAAAGTATTATACGATTTAAATTACGTCGGTAATCCTCCGCGGTGAAGGGTTGAAAGTCGCCCTTTCGGGCGAAGGGTTGAAATATCTCGAGAAATATTAGAGGTAAAAGAATAGTGTACATTGGCAAATTTTGTATTTATCACCAACGAATTTGAAAAATAAAAGGTAATAAATAATTTTGACTGAATACGCCAACTACCCTCATTTTTTAGGGCGATTTTCACCCCTTCGATGTGGACGATTGCTGACAAAAAGAATACGTGTCAAATATTTTTTTCAGTACTACGATATACCAAAGTTTCACCGATATCGGTGATCATCACTTCGAGATATTCGAAAAATGTACGCGCCCCAAAATCGCTTATCATTTTCACACGTTAAGCAGAACTTTTAACGCACGAAGATACACCGAACAAAGCTTCCAGAAGTAAAATGTGATTTTATGTTTGGAAAAGCACCTTTTCCACGAACCACTGCTTCGCTATATAGCCAACCATCGCGCAAGAAGTCGAGGGAAGAATGTTCAGCGGCAAAAGGAAGGAGAGGAAGAAATGCAACGAAAGAAGAGAAATATCCATCGGTGCAGGCACAGCATCTGCGTGAACGACCTTATCGGAAAGACATAAACGCCTGAAATCCGGGCCGTAAATTAGGATCGACAGAATGCCGGACTCTTCTCCCGTGTCCTTCTTTCGATTCTCTCCCTCTCCGCCATCGCTCTAATATTTTTACCGTCTTCGCCCGATTCACGATCCTCCACGGTGAAAAGACTCACCGTCGTGTCACGACTCGCTACTTCCTGGCGCCCCCTTCGTCGCCGCGCGGCCGGAAATCAGATTCACCGTATTGTTTCGAGGGGAGAACGCCACGGCTGTCGCGGAAGATAAGAACTTTACGATTGCCACGGAGAAAAATGAGTATCGCCCAACGATTAACCCGGGAAAATTTATTTGCATTTCTCACGAGGACTGCTGCTCGAGTGGATTCACTCCGTTCAACGGTGAACGCTGATACAGACTCTCGTATTAGGTTGTCGCTGATAAGATGACCGAGGTATCGATAATATTTTCACTATGTGTAGATTTAGCGATGTATGTAGTCCTCTTTCTCTCCAAGGAATTAAGGACAATTTGTTTTTGAACGAAGTCAATTTTTTTCCAAATAAAACGTGATCGGTGAAATTTGATCCTGATCTATGGTTAACTTTTGAACAGTAAAATGATTAACGAATTTGGGGTAATTTAGACAGAATAAATAAGTGAAAGAAATATCAATAGACTAGAAACTATTGATTCTGAAATTAGGGTAATGTTACGTGCACGAAAATATTCAAGATGAAGATCACGATCGAGTGATATTCATAAATTGCAAAATTAACATTTCTGTGATTTAAACGAAGTTGTCTTTCGTCTGCAAAGACGTGCTTCTCCAAAGTTTCTCTCCCTCTCATCGCTCGTGTTCGTTTCACCCTCGTTTCGCCCGCGAGGTCACCATCGTGCTTCTTGATCGTTCGATGAATTAAACGACGAAATTAAGTCGTCCCAATCTTTCCACCCAAACATTCTACTTAAAAGTTCTCCATCACACGTCACAATACATCATTGAAAACTCCTTAAAGTAAATTTTCTTCCATAGCAACGCCATTATTTCCCTACTCGTTTCACTCTACCATCAATCGCAAAGGTCCACCAAAAAAAAAAAAAAAGAAAACCGTCGCAATTCCCCAAAACACAATTAATCTCGCAAACTCCCCAAAACAGCGTTCTCACCCGTCACCCAAAGATCGTCCCCGAGTTTATTCCAGAAACCAGCGAACGGCATCGCGGCGCACACATCCAGCAGCCGCGTCGCGTGACCATTACAGGAGTGAAGAATTTTTATGTCCGCCGGAGATAAGGGGGAAGGATGACGATCCTTGTGTCGATCCTGGCGGTGCTAGTGCCAGGAAAGAAGAGAGCCAGCTTGATGGCGGGATGTTCGGCGGCGCAAAAGCGTGGGGGGAGAAGGAGGAAGGTAAGGAAGAGGATGGTGGCAGTGGAGAGTCTATGCCGTAACAAGGGTGGCACGATTTCAAGAATGCGGAGCACGTTCTCAACCAATGCCGGCAGCCAGGCAGTAAAACAAATACGCCCTCCCTATATACGGGGTGTCCCGGCAATACCGCGTACGTCTACACGCGTATACCTCACTCCAGCGAAATCCCTGGCTGTAGGTGGAGGCCTCGTTACCGATACGAATGGAGGTAATGCAGCGTATACGTAGTGAAACCTTTTCATGGCCTCCTCGGGGAAACACGTCTTTGCAGACGAAAGACAAATTAACTGGAGAGAAAGCGAGAGAGAGAGGAAGACGAGGTAAAGTACGAAAGAGTATTTCCCTACTCTCTCTCTCTCTCTCTCTTTCTCCCTCACCGTTTATGTTCGTTTTACCCTCGTTTCACCCACGAGGTCACCAGCGTGCTCGTTGATCGTTCGATAAATTAAAACGACGAAAGTTGAGGCGTCTCGATCCCGTGACCGAGGCCACACGCGTCTCTCTACTCTAAGCTCCGGTGTAAAAAAAATCGACTACGGAGTAATTGGTATCGCGTCGCTTATATCGACGTAGCCCGGGCGAAGCGCGCGATTACGTATTGACGTGAGTACCTCGAGTCTGGAATCCGGAATAAAGCAGTCAATTATGGTAGAGGCTCCCCTTTCAAGTATTCCCCACGAGGAGCACACGAAATCCCCGGTAGAAACTGAACGCGAAACGGCCGATAAAAGCGTACAATGACTGGTACGAGGACGGAAACGCAAATGTCCTCTTTCACCGGCGCAAGAGACGTCGTCCTCTTTGGAGGGCAGCGAATGATGGACAGGTGAAAGAAGTGGCCAATGTGGGCTGGTTTCGGCGTCTCATGTGACACACACGTCACCAGCCTTTGTTTTTTTTTCACTTTTGATCGAGTGCTCCGGCTCTCCTTTGTCCCTCTCGCCTCTCCAGCCCCTTTTTTTTTCAGCCAGTTCGTTTAGCACCGGCGAGAATTTTCTTTGGGACAAGCCCGCGGAAATTGAGCCAGACAGACGAGAGAATCCGAGGGAACGGGGGCTCTGCCGCGATAATAGGAGGTATAAACGGACGGACGTTGAATTTAGAACTGTTCTGCACGGTGAACGGTAGTTGAACAGCTTAGATGAGAAAAAACATTTATAATCGGTAAACGATTTTTAAGGAAGTGATCTTTTTATTGCGTATTTGGTAAATGTCAGGTCGTCCTGAATGTTCCCGCGGTTTTAACCGTTCACTTTGAGAACACATAGCTCCATTGAAATTAAGAATTTCTATTTAAAATAATTTCTATAATTTTCCATACGCTTTTGTCCACGTATTACAAGAGAATTAATTAGTTCGTAAAGATCCTAACTTGTTCCTAAAAAATTCTAACGCTTAAATCTTTAATCAAATCCTAAGTCAAAAGTAATTCAAGCCATCGAGGAATTTTCCAAAAATTATTAATCCATATCAGCTCGTCAAAATTATGCAAATCTCGTTCAGTTACAATCGAATTAAAAAAAGGAGCAACCTGCTCCCAATCGCGAACGGTGTACCTGTCGTCCACGTTTCTTCGCTCTGATCCCTGATCTCTGCTCACAATCAAGCAGCACGTGGACGTTTTGCTCCCGTTTTCGAAAGGGTCTCCGAGCGATGGACCAGTTTTTCACCTGATCTGGATCACGATCTATTTTCGTTCCGTCGACAGTGTCTCATCCCTTCGAGCGGAACCTGTTTGCTCGCGTGGCGAGGTCCTGCCCTCTCGAACGCTCTCGCGGATCCTGTCCCGTTGGAAAACTGGTCCATCCGGAAGGGGATGCTGCTGCCGCCTCTTCGCAACAATGACCGCTGTCCACTTTCCATTGTTGACGTAGGCAAACCGCAAAATGAACCCAGTTAGCCTTTGACTTTTATTCTGAAATCTTGCCGGCCAATTTCCGCTGACAGAGAACTGGTCCACAGTAAAGGGGGATGCGACAGCATCTCTTTTGTGTACAGTGGTCAGTGTCTAGTTAAGAGCAATAAACTTCGGCCACAAAACGTCGAGCCGGTTACCCTTTGACTCTCTTGTTGAGACAGAATGACTGAAAGCGTACCCCTTTTTTTAAGGGGTGCCTGGTGTCCCGTATGTGGATAAATAAATTGTTGAAACGAGGTAAGATTGATTGGTATAGTGTGCTCATTTTGGGACAATAAGAAATTTAATCTAAACTGCAAGTAATATTGAGAGGGAATAGTTCTTATTTTGGCTTCAATTTGGAGTAGCTAAAGAGTTCTGTACATTGACGTATATGTGTATATGTGAAAATGAGCGATAGTAATTTTTTTTTAATTGTGAAACATAGTCTGTAGTAGTTTGTTACATTTTGGAGATTGTCCCGCCAAAAAAGATTACGCCTACGGTACCTCCACCCTTTAATAGGCCCTCTAATAGAGTCTATGGTAAGCTATGGTAAGCTATGGGAAGGGAACTAGGAATTGCAGAACTCCACCTTAACGACGTAAGATATACAGGGTGACAAGTTTCTATTTACTCAAGAAAATAATGTGGTCTAATTTAAAAAATTACTGTGAAACATGTCTGCACTTTCAGTTTTATACAAATAATAACTATCCACATAATAAATGAAGTTATAAATTAAATTTTAATTAATTACATTTTAATCCCAAACGAGATATTGTTGAATAAATTTCTCTCAAAAAAAATGTTACTTCGTTGATAAAGCAAAAAGTGCCATTACCCATTTAAGATAAAGCAGTTCCCGTAAGTTCGACAAAAGAGAAAAGAGAAAACTGTAAAATTTATTTGCACTGCGAAAGATTAATATATCTAAAACTAAAATTAATTAAAAAATTAAAAAATAAACGAAAGTACACAAATTGGATACCAACAGAAATTGTATTAAAGCTTTGTGAAAGGGGTCCAATAAAATGTGTGTTGTTTCAACTGTTTCCAGGCAACACCATGCCGCATATCAGGTGCATAAGAAGTGTCACTACGTACGACAAGTATATTATGGATTACTAACGCAAAACTGGAAAAAGCAAAACGTCCCTTGTGTCATCTTGACATGTACGCAACGAATCCTCAACGAGTGTGCAATAATTTGTGTGAACAAGAACAGGCGAAACTACAGAAAATCAGAGAGCTGACGAAGCTTTTAAAGGTCGGTTAACACAGATATTAAAAACTACTTTGCAATACGTGATAAACATACGTATCTCTCCTATTCCACAGGATACGGACAAAAATCTAACTACTTGCGAGCAAGTTTTGGCAACTTACATCAGGAAACGTATAAGGGTATGTAGAAAATTATTTCACTCTTTATGTTATATGAATCGTGTATTTTCTTTTTCACTGATAATAATCATGATAGTGATTTATAATATTTATGATGCGCAACTTCTGAATAATTTTAGAACGAGAAGTATATTTTAATTATTTAATGAATATCGAAAGCAGCAAAAACAATTTACGTTCGAACAAACTATGAAGATAATGTCTCAGTCTCGGAGTTCGATATTATTTTAACAATTACTCGGTGCAGAAGCTCTTAAATACTAACAAAAGAAGTGATATATATTCGTAAGGTGATGAAAACGTCTTGGACCATTTTATTTTCGCCCAATTACCATCCCTTGTACCAGCCACCGTGACCATAGCCACGATATCCAGAATATCCACCATACCCATCATATCCATGGCCGTAATACGACCATCCTGGGTACCATCCATAACCAATACCATACCTAAAATCATAATTCGTTAACATCTCTGCGATATCCAATTACTTCCACAACAATTGAAATAGTTTCAAAAATTCCTAACAATTAATCCACTCAACGAAAAACGTCCAAGAAAATGACGAAAAACGTTATTCGAGATAAAATAATTTTTCAGACACTCACAAGTAATTGTTATAATAATTGACGTAGGTATAAGAATAAAAGAATTTTTCGAATCTTTGACGATATTTCGACACACGAAAAACCTCGCCGATGGGTATCCCTTTCGCAATAATATGTATATAAAATAATAAAGATTCTAAAATTTCGTCACTGTTTCCTTTTCGATATTTAGAAATCCGCAGAATTTTCTTCAAAGGTAAACAGAGAAAAATCAGTTAAAATTCTGCCTATCAGAACACAGCGAAACAACAGGAAGTTTGTTAATACCGTACAAAATATTCGACATCCTGTTACAAAATGCAACAGCAAGATTCGCCGAAGCAAGCCGCTATTTTTTCCGCAAAATCTTTCTAGATCGGAAAGTTTCTTGCGACAATCTACCTACCAAGGCCAACCGTAACCTCCGTAGCCGTATCCTCCGTAACTCCACGGATTCCAACCGTGACTTCTCTTCGTTACTTTCTTGTCGTCCTGTGCCTGATCCTGCGAATTCGACTCCTCCTGATTCCCACTTTCCATCTGTTGCGGCACGTCATTGGTGCTCGTCGCTTTTTCCGGGTTGTTGGCTGACGATGGCACAGTGGCGTCTATCCCAATGGCAAAAATGGCCAAATATAGAAGCAACTAGAACGACGATCGAACGTCACCAAGGCGCTATATTTCTCGCCAAAGATCGGCGAAGAGATCACTATTCCACTGATCGAACGGAACGAGCAAATTTTCTTTTTTTTTTACGAGAGAACTTTGCAGGATTCTTACCACAAGATTCATGTTAAACCTGGCTCACTTATCGAACTGTGTGGTCCAATAGGGTGGAGAGTTCTTTTATACTAGGTGCACTATGGAAATCTATGCTCAATTCTGGATTCACCGGTATTTTCTAATCCCTGACAAGTCCCTGATACACTTTCCATGTACGGAATCGTTTTAACCACGTAACGGAATTCATTTGGATCGAACAGCGAAAACGCCCAACTCTTTAATGGAAACGCGACCACGTAATCGAAATCTTGTTCCATTGTTCTGGCCGCTGCATGTGAAGTTTTGCCCCACGCCGCGTTTTACGTGATGTACACCTGTGCGAAGCTGAATAAATTTTAACGCGAACTTTCTTCACAGACAAAACATGGTGCGTGATGATCTTGCGTGAAAAATTAATTACGCAGATCAATTCGTCATTGAGAAACAAAAGCTCCACATTTATACCATTTCTCTATGTCTATCCCTTCCTCCATTTTTCATCTCTTCCAAGATTTTCGACCAAATAGGTTTCAAACTCGAGGACTCGTTTCACCTCCTCAGCGTGAATGGGGGGAAAATAAAAAAAAAAAAGTACGGGTAAATGTTTTCTTGTGTCGATAACAGGAAACACCGTGTATATTGATATGAATAAAATAACTTCCTGTTTTCCCGCGGTAATAAAGAATCATACGAGAAAGCCTAATCGATTTATCCCCATCTCGTTCGACTGGCATGTCGCTTACAAAAACACCAGTCGGTCGTAGATCCTGTCTTTGATTGATACAGTGGACTTGAAAGTCCTTAAGCCATTTAGAGACTGACTAGCTATCCAAGCTGAACAAAAAAGGAAGTCTGACAACCTAATCGAGGAAATACTAATTTGGCTGTAACAGCTCCAAGTGTTCTACGAGATTAACACCAAATGAATTCTTCCCTTCGACTGTAATTGGGTCCTTTTTCACCCAATTACCTTGCGTTTAACAATTTTTTTGAACCTAGGCGACAAACTTTCAATGCAACATTAACACTTTAAACGCCGAGCCCGCCTAATTTTTGCAGGTTTGCGCAGAAAAATGTATGATATCTCTTGAATCGTCGCTGCGCGAGTTTCCGCAATGTTCTGTTTCGCAAGACTGATTTTATTTTATTTCGTAAAAGTGCATGTTTCTAGAAAACTCGTAAACATTGCGGCGCTTTAAGTCAAGTTTCCAACGAAACAGCTTCAAGTGTTAAGAGAACATAAACTCGGTAACGCTGGAAATCGTCTTAAAAAGAAGCCAAGACAGCGATGGGTGAAAAAAGGATCGAAGACAGTAGCAGAGTTAACAATCTCCTATCATGGAAAAGAAATTTCCCACAAACCTGTACAATCATCTGGTACCATGCCCTCGAAACGAAAATCCTCAGGTGGACGGAGCTAATAATGAACCGCAACACGAACCACGCTAGACACAGTGATCAGAGTGCCGATGAATATCACGTGTATCCTAACAATTTCACGGCAATTTCGCCGGTTGTAAAATACCCTGAGCAATCCTGCGGCTATAATATTTGCCATCCGGCATTGTTCCACGGAGAAAAGAATACGAGATAATGAGGAAATCGTTTTCCTACGTGGGAACGTTCCCAAAAGATGCACGCTATTCGCGTACGATTCACGCGTCTCTCGTAATTACGCCTAACGAGGTAAATAAGTAATTAGCTGACGTGCAGGTCGATCGAAGCGTACTTGAGGCAAATTGTCTGCCATCTCGAGGCTGCCGCTTGCCTGTCGGCCAACAGGAACTGGAGGTTACATAAAAAGGAAAGAAAAAACCGCGACCCTTCTCCCAATTTGTCGTTAACGTCCCTTTTTTCTCTTCTCTCCACGTTCTATCCCGTCTCGAACGGAATTGTCCCCTTAAGGAGGGTTTTGTCACGCCAGTCCAGGAAATCGAACTGACACCATTTTGTCGGAGAACTTTCTCTGGGTGGAGAACAGGTGACATAATCGACACACTTATGAAAGTGCGGCTGGTAAATAACTAAAACCCGGTTTATTGTGCCCGATGACATAATCGCCGTGCCAGCTGATCGAGTATAACGTGCACTTTGTATCCGATGATGGTAATCGAGCTCTAGTTACGCACGTATCTATTCTGTTTCTCAACCACCGGTTCGTACACCGATTGCCTTTCTACGAAGAAGCAGTTTTGGAAAACTGTTTTATTCTCACTTGATCTCCCGTGTCGCTCCATCGAGCCTGTATCTTCGCGGGTAACTTTTAATTAGTCGCTTTGTCTGTCGTTGCGCAACAATGGATAGAATTCTGACGCGATGAAATACCGCCGGGATAAGAAGTTTCTGAAGAAGAGGATTTTTGTCTGACGTCGGGGGGAAAGGATTCGAATAAACGTTAGACGGAATTCTTTGCGAGATTGCAATGGAATTAGTTACGGTTGAAATTCTTTCGGATATGCGTTACATGTGTTCGTTCCATTCGGAAATATCAATTACAATTTACTAAATGTGCCTATTACGGTTGAACGAGTCGCTGCTAGCTGAATAAAGGATAGAGTGAAATCGTACGTTAACGAGTATCGCCTAACGATTCGCTATTGATAAAAGTGTGCATAGTAGTAATTTCATTGCGCTAGCACCGAGTGTGGAACGGGTTTCTCAATTTAACGCGTTTTACGCTAATAGGAACTAGATTTCTCGGTGGAGCTCGTGATTACCGAGCTGTTTTCATTACGCGAGAAAAGTCTGTGAAATGGGCCGGGTTACTGTAACGGCTCGAATTTTTGATACGGATGAAAATATGTTCTGATAAAAAGTATGGAAGTGATGTTTACGAGTGACTTTGGACAATAATATTGCACACTAATGTGAATTATAAAATGCCACGAACTTGGTTAGTAGATTCTCACTTTATCGATAAAAGGTAAGATTAACAGTGCAAATTTTTCATTCGAAAATTTTTATCGACTGGAAAGTTAAATTTGGGAAAAATCAAAAGTGACGTATTTCATTACTGTTGCGTATACTTTTAAAACTTCCAATTCGCAAATTTTCAATGATACAAAAATAAAATTCTCCATGCAATTTTTGTTCGTCGAAGTATCAAAATATTGTTCGATATATTTTCGAAAATTTGTAATTTGCAAATTTTCAATATCAAATAAAATATTCCAAAACAACTTTTGTTCGTCGAAGTAACAAAATATTGTTCGATATATTTTCGAAAATTTGTAATTCGAGAATTTCCGAAAAAATTCTCCAAGCAATTTCTCCTCGTCGAAGTAACAGAATATTATTCCATACATTTTCAAAACTTCCAATTCTAAAATTTCCCACGACTATCGAACAAAATCTCGCTAAAAAGCGAAGTAGAACAGAGAAAACCTAACGTCGTCACAATCGTTTCTGCATAATCCAATTACAATTCTCCCAGAATATCTCCGCATTTCTTGCGTCTGTTCTTCCGAATGAAATTCGATTACTTTCTAAAACGTTGGTGACGAAAAACCGCGCTTCAATTCGCCGTATCTTCGAGGCATGAAAAGAACACCGCGCCACGTTCCCTCCTGTAATTACGTCCCACGGCTCCCTCTGTAATTAAAAGAACCAGGTGCTCGCGTTGAATCTATTACGATCCTAACTATCGTCGTCTGAATCCGTGCAGTTCCGTGGTGTTTTCTTTCCCGCGTTACGACGTGCCGCTTCAGTTGTCGCAAATCAACGGGCGGCTCTGTGCAATTGAGGAGAAACTCGGCATTTCTTTCCGATGTTATGCAAAAATCCATCCCCGCCAGTTAGCATTTTGTTTAACGACGCTCGAGCGCGACACCGGTCCCGCAGTCCTCGCGGAATCTCCAGGTAACAAAGGTACCGACCGTTAGTCCCGACAAAACTTTGTCACACGATCACGTATACTTCGCTCGAATCACTCTCAGGCGTACCTAGCAGCGAATCGTGTCTACGTTAAACAAACCGGAGAAATAGAACTAAATTTGTTATCATAAAAACAAATGTCGAAAAATTGAACACGACTCAAGGACGTGAACGAAGATGTCACAGTGTCCAAGATCGTTGCATTGCTATTACTCGATGCGCAAAGTGTAACTTCCCACGAGAAAGTGGTCGAACATTCGACAATGAAGCTTAGGACATTCCAAGTGCTGTATTACCTATGCGTGCTGTGCACGTTCGTCCAGTCCGAGTCGATTTCGAGATCCAGCCCTTCGTTGAGCGCCCGAGGGACACAGGGAACTCTAAACGCAAACATACCGAGAGACAAACGAGCATTAGGTCTCATTCTTTCTGGCCTGGCGCAGGTCTTCGGGTACACGGTAAATCCTGTTCAAATAGCCTCGTTGCCCAATCCAACTTCCGAGGACGAAGCACGAGCGACTCCTAATAATAACCAGCAACCTCCGAATTCCACCGAATCGAGCGGTTCGTCGACCGCTGCCACGCCTAAACAGCGTGAAACGATCAGGTTCACAGGTGTGCTGAACTTCGGCAACAGCACCGGTCTTTTGGGCCACTTGCAGCAATACGAGAGGATATTTCATCGACAAAATGGCAGCTCTAATTCTACCGCTCAAACCCCTACGTCGTCCATCGCGCCACCTCAGCTCGATCCAAGAACGTCGATCTCCAACCAATCGACGCAGCCTCCTTTCCTGCTCAAGATTCCTCTGCCTAACGTAGCAGAACCACCCTTGCCCGTCGTTCCACAGTCACCTTTACCAGAGATTCCTCCGCAGGACATCCAGCTATCCTATCCCGGACCGTTGGTCCCGGTTCGCAAGGAGCAGCAACCGGTGTACAGGAAAAACGAGAGTACGGAGAGGACGACGGTGGAGAGCGAGGAAATTAAGAGTGGAAAGGAGGTGCAATCGGCTGCTCCGCCGAACGAGGAACCAGAGTGGAAGAAGGAACACGAGGAGAGACTGTCCGAGCTAGAGCGCAGGCAGGAGGAGCAGGCGCACCAGCTGAGGCAGCAGGAGTGGTACCGGAACGGAGGGAAAGATGACAATTACAGCGGCGAGGAGATCCGCCATGGAAACAACGACTGTGGGAACGAAGAGAAGGAGAATCTTAAGGGCGATCGATCTGAGGAGGAGGAAGATCGATACGAGAGCGGAGAAAGGATTGCAGAGTATCCTACGACTCAGAAAACGACGAATGCGGAGGAAGATTCGTATAGAAATTACAAGGACGAGGATTACAAGTACAAGCAATACGAGGACACTCCTGAGACTAGTGAGAATTATACTGGTATACAGTACAGCGAACCTCTGCCTTTGAGTGACGACGACGAACAACGACGACCTGAAGAACTGCGTAACAGTTACGGAGAACTTTTGGGCAACCGTGAACTGTTCGACGAGGGATTTTTGAATTATTTCTCCAAGTTCAAAGAACCTCTGAGCGACTTTTACAGCTCGTTTGCGCCTCGGGGGTCGAAGGAGGTGGAGGACTCGCGTGGTAAAGAGGAGGATCGAAGCGGCGAGAAAATCAGGGAAGAGGACGAGTCTCCGGCTAGGAATAAGTACGAGGAATATAGTTTGGAGGAGGACACGAGGAGGAAGGATGGTGAAGGTTCTAACGAAGACACTTCAGAACCGTCGTTAAGATATTCCAATAATATTTCATCGAACGGCAAGAATAGATCTTATTTGGAAGAACGGAGAACCAGCGAAGAAACGGATTTTAGCAAATACATGCCGCTCGTTGTCCCCGTTCGCTATCTCGACGCTCCTGAGGAATTAAAGAAAGCGAAATCGAGGCTCTTCACGAGCGAGAAATCGTCCAAGGATAATAACGGACCGAAAGCAGAAGCTACCAAGAAAGTTTCGTTCAAAGAACCGTACAGACCGAAAAAGGAGAATTTGAAGGCGATGGTGAATCCTTCGGAGAGACACACGCCGAAGAAACTTCACGAAGGTGAAGAGAAGGAGCTACAAGTATGGCCGCCGCCGTTTGATTTCGTTCTGGACGGGATAATTCATGCCAACGGTGTTCCGGTGAAATCGAGCAATAATAGTGGTATCAAAGTTTCGAATATTCGTCGAAAGCCCGATAAAGATACGCGGCAGCAACGAGGAAGAAGAGTAACGTTTGATAGTTCAACGGAAAAATCTCGCGACACTTCTGAGAATATCGATCGTCTTAAAAAAGATTTGGAACGTGGAAAAGTTTCTGAGAAACGACAGATGCTTCTTAATCGGCCTGTAAACGCTAAACGAGATAATCGAACGCCTGTTAAAATCGAAGAAATGAAATCTGATCGGAGAAAAGAGGAGCCAGAATTCTGGAAGCGTTACAAATACACTTTGAATAATAATTACAAAAACACCGAACGACCAAATATCGAGATACAGCGTCAGGTTCAAGTACAAGCTCCGGATTCGTTAAATTTGAAGAAATTGGAATTTTTAAAGCCGACTGAAAAAAGTGAGGTTATCGTAGAAAATGATTATACCGAATTATATCCTGAGCGAAATAAAAATAGCCAGGTTCGAGAAAAGTCTGAATCAATGACGACTTTTGATCCTGTGAAAAATTATAATTACTTCGATTTCGACGAAAATCCGTATCGTTTCAATTACGGTACGGAGAAATTGTCCGGAGATTTTGAGGTTAGTGGAAAAATGGAGGGCGAAGGAGCGATTGGTTTAGCTATGCCGCAAGAGGACGTGTATCGCTATGATGAAAGTTTAACGAAATTCGCCAGTGAACCAGAAAGCAGAAACGAGAAAGTCCAAGGCAGAGATTACGGAAATGCTGCTTCCACCGTGAGAGTAAT
>NW_017100427.1:751481-776781 GCF_001263275.1 Habropoda laboriosa
AGACCGATTAGTTATATCGATTACACTCGTGTTTTGTAGTATTTCATCATTTTCCAGCTATTCGTACAAGTTGATCTATCTTTACAATTAAGAATACTTCTCGATCGTTCGGTTGCACGTTGAAATATGTGCGAAGTTGAGCAACGAAAAATGTGGAGTTTGAATGGTTTAATTCGATATTCGATGTATTTCGAAAACATCAAGTGGAATTATGTAAATTCAATTGTATTCTAGTTATTTCGTAGTTTCGTCGTAAAATGTTGAGTACAACGAAGAAACTTAACGTTTATCACACAAATGTACGCGATAGTGTGCAATATTTCAAAATATAACTGTCTACTGAGAAGCTTTTTCAATATTACAAATTTGTCTACCATGAAGTAATTTAATTGATTAAATTAAGTATAATTTAACTAAATTGTGCGTTTGATAAATGATGCAATCTGTTGGAGAAATTGTTAAATATTCCGTTGTTGCAACGACTTGACGTAAAGTGGAAATAAATATGAATTTTGTTGACAAAATATGGTATTATTTTCCTATAATTCACTTTATTGTGTAATAAAATATGATTTTTATCACTATAAATGAACGTTCGTTGCAATAATATTTGGTAATATTACACGTATGTTGCAGGACAAGCGAGAAGAAATGCAAAGACGCAGTGAATTAGAAACCAAGATGGCTGAAATTCTCGAAAATTTGAAGACTCGTTTGCTAGTCGAATAATTTTTATTATTATCATGTATACGCATTCGTTTCGTCGCTTATTTCGATAGAAACTAATGAATATATAAATATTTTATTGAAAACAGGCAGTTTCCTTATCCCAAAATTCTTAATACGACTTATATCGTTCAAATGGCTTGTCGTGTAACCGTTACGCAATAGATTTATAAGCGTCTCTTGCTACACTTACCTTATTCCAAAATTGCGCGTCTTTTTGGCACCTAATTTCGTAATCGACGTCTGGAACTACCACACTTCACTTGCACTTCATCGCACACTTAATTGTGCAATTATACTTCACTAATTATATATTATTGTACTTTATTTAACGACGCTACAATTAAAGATTCAGCAGCAACGCGCACTAAAAGAATACTGAAGTTTGGAGTATCGCAATTATTAACTTCAATATTTATATATCGATAATTATCGAAGTAATATTACGACGTTACATTACCAGAGTGCGCTGCTCTCGTGTTGTTATTAATGTGTCAATGATGTGTTGACGTTTTGAAATATATTTTATCTAATAAATGTAGAATGTAGAATGTATAATATTGAATAATTTAATACTGTAGATTACATTTTTTATAAAATTTGACAATTACAATCGTACAGACATGGAAGAATTTTTACAAAACCTAGGAGTAGGGTTAAGATCTATTGACGATCCATTTTTTGACGATTCGTATAACACTTGCAAAATTTTTAAACGAAAAGGCGTTACTGTTGAAGATGATGAAGAATTATGTCATGAAATGTAAATAAAAAGTTCTTATAAACGTTTAATTGCGTTTCATAACCTAAAACGCAATATAAATGTATTATTGAATAAAACAATGTGTTAATTTCAGTATAAAGGAATTTCCTTGTCATGTCACTGGTTGTAGAGCCACATTTAAAACATTAATTGATTTTGAAATGCACTATAATAGTAATCATCGATATGTCTGTGGAGAATGTAAAAAGTCTTTACCAAACCCTAGATTATTAGACATCCATATTCAAGAAACTCATGATAGTTTTTTTCAAGTTTTATGTATGAAACAACCAATGGTACTTATCTATTGTTTAGTGCTCTAGTGGGTGTATTATGACATATATTAACATTTGTATTTTCTTTTTAGTACCAGTGTTATGTTTCTGAGTGTGATTTAAAGTTTAATAATGCAAGTGAAAGAAGAAAGCATTGTGTCGAAGTACATAAATTTCCTAAGAATTTTCGATACAATAATGTCCCACATTCTACAAAAGATGAACCGAAAAATGCAATGGATATTGATGAATCTGAGCCACAAAAGAAGGAATCGAAGGCTAAAAAGGTGCAGTTAAATAAAAATCAAAGAAGTAAAATGTTTACAGGTGCAACACAGAGTACAGTGTCGGTGAATTCTAATGTTCATGAAAGTCCCTCAAATGTTGTAAATACTAGCTCTGGGTCATCTTCTCTAGCTTTTATTCCTCGACAAATACAAAAATCATATACAAAAGCACTTACTAAAAATGAAACCAATGAAAAAGACGTTCTTCAAACAGGATGTATGATGGACTTAGCAAATTCACTACCTGATTGATAATATCTGATTGAGAAAAGGAATATTATTATAATAAATAACATTCGTTTAAAATTTTATGTGCTTTCTGTGTTATCTTTTTTATTTACATTTTTTGCCTATTTGTGTTATTCAATATACATTTTCTTACACAAACTTAGTTTTTTGATTTGTTTACAATACACTGTATTAAAGTACGTATTATATTTACTTGGAACTCATCAAGAATCCTGTGATGTTTACACTTTAGGTAAAACTAATATTGGATAACTTATTTGGCACACTGTTATATTAAGAAAAAAACTTTGTGGTAATAATATTAAAAATAACTGTAACACTACTGAATGGCACAAAAATTCATAGCCTCGAGGAATGACTCACCTTCTAATCCCAACCATCATCAGGAAAACATTTTTACACAATATACATACAACAGTGATGTTGGTATAAAGATGTTATACACAAAAGAAGAATATTTGATAAACAGGAATGTAAAATAACAGCAAATGATACTTCTCTCTTTGAATTGGAAGCCTATCAAATAATAAAAAGGAACATTGTAAAACATATGCAGATGTTTACAGAATATTCGTTCCTTACAAAATACAAGACAAATTTTTACAAATATCGCGTATTTTGTTTCTTTATCAACGACAAATACGACCCTTGAAACCAGCGTTAATTTAATTTTTAACGAACGCTAGAAAACTAACAACAACTTAAGATATGAGATCTGTACAAAATTTAAAGTTGAGTAAATTCAAGTTGAGTAAACCATACATCTAAGCTTGGCCGTTTCGTTCCTGAGTGCTACGAGTTCGTATTTCAGTTTCATGTTTTCTTGTTCTAAAAAAGCTGCCCTGATAGCAATTTCGTCTTCTTTCGCTCTCCGAGCGTCTCTGGAGCGTTTCGCTGCTTCGTTGTTTTTTCTTCTCCTTTCCCAGTAAGCTGCGTCCTTTTCGTCAACAGTGCTGGTTGGCAGTCCCGGACTTTTTGTTATTCTTCGCATTTTGATGTTTGTTCCTTCGTTCGACCTTCTGACAGATTCGAGCATTCGTTTTCGGAACTCCGAGTACGCCTCAGTGGAATTTTGATCGTACATCATTTCTGCTGTTCCCACAGTAAGCGATAGTGGATCTTTTGGATAAGCTTTAAAAGGTCTTGGTGCTTTCTTACCGATATCCGGAGATAGTGTGGACAACGAGATGTCTTTGGAATACGTCGTCGAAGTAGTTGTCGATGGTGTAGAAGTGCCGACTATTTGCGTTGTTTTGGTCGTCTCGCTATTTTGCGAAAGCAACGTTGGTAATACTGTGGGAACGACTGGAATTGGTACATTCATTGGTAAAACAGAGAAACCAGCGTTTGAACCGATGACATTATTTGCCGGTGTCTCCGAACAGTTATAAAGTGAATCGTATTTGATTTTTCTCGGTGAATCCGACTCTGAAGGCGGTGTTACCATGAACGTTCGTCCCTCGAAAGGACTTTTCCGTTCAGAATCCGAAAAATGGCCGATTTGATCCGGTCTCGTAATGATCGCGGGTGAATTTGAACGTGAACTTGGTGAATTTGATTCGTTGGACGTTGACGTGGTGGTCTGTTTCTTGCACGAGAGATCCAGGATCGATTCGGTGAATGCTATTCTCTGTTCCCGTTGCCCACAAGAGGTGAAGTCCAGAGCTTGTACGCTGTCCATCGGTGACTCGGAATAAGAATCCATGTTGCAACTTTCTATCGCCTGAAATGACAGAAAAATGTGAGTAATTAAAATTCTATTTTTTCAAATCGCCCGCGAAGCAACGAGCTGTCCCAATGTTCTTGAGACGAAATGGTAAATAGATACTTCTCAACTTTCGATTCGTATTAGACACTGCCGTAGTTAGCGATCGCGATAAGTCGTAGTTAAATAGAAACTCTCGCGTCAGGATAGACGATAACGATCGTTGAAAATCGTGGAAAGCTAACGAAAAGCGAGCGTATCCAGTGATAAATATATCGATATGCGTATATACCTATATACACCGTAGAACATGAAATCTCCACGCCAATGAAATTGAAACATGCCGTTAGACAACACTACAGGTTTCTTCGAACAGTTTCACTTCGAACTAACGAAAATTCACATTTCGAAAAATTGAAATCGATCTATTTTTTTTTTTTTACAAACGTCATAGAATGTAATAGAAATTAACGTATACACTGGTTACGCAAATTCAGCATTCTTCCACGTCTATTGAGCAACTACCACTGTAAACGACGAACGTCTCTTACCCAATGATTAATCCAAGAACAAGCTTCAGTCACTGATATCACAACACACTGTATCGTGGAATCGTGCGCGTTTTCTCAATGATTTTTAGAATAGAACCACGGTTACGACGCCCGTTCGAAAATCGGTATTGATCGAACGGGCCTAGTCAATTTTTGGTTGAATCGTATTCACACAACCAATCGCCAAAATCGTTTAGCACGAGAGGGGGTGTAGTTTCGCTTATATACTAGCCAACCCTTGCAAGACTCAGGGGTAGGAGAAGATTCCTTAGAAAATGGTGGGGGACCATACTCTTGATGACCATAGCGCCGGGGTCCGCGTGGCACGCGTTCGCCACTTCCTCTATTCCCAAAATGTTTACGAAACGAGACGTTTACGTGATTACGCAAATGTAATCAGAAACACGAGACGCGAAACTGGTTACGGGTGTTGTGATAACGACTCTGTCGGGTACGTCTGAACTTTTCTGATGGAACTATTGTATACACGGTATGGTATTTTCTTTTTAACGTAATATTGCAACATAGGAAAAATAGAATATTTTAGGCAATTAACAAAACTAGATAAAATTGAGACAGTATATTTTTCAGGGTATTTAAATACAATTTTTTCATACGTCACTGTAAGAGAATCTGTAGCTTTCAAGGAGAATGCGATAAAATTAACATTTTACTTAGAACTTATTTACTTTCAATTATTATTTTTTTCTTCAAAATTCAGGCGACACACAGTGGAGTATTTCTACGAAAAAGTTGGCCAAAATTATCTCACTGGTTTTAGTAATAAATAGTAATGATTTCGCT
Source organism: Habropoda laboriosa (assembly GCF_001263275.1). Taxonomy (NCBI): domain Eukaryota; kingdom Metazoa; phylum Arthropoda; class Insecta; order Hymenoptera; family Apidae; genus Habropoda; species Habropoda laboriosa. The sequence continues at coordinate 756,842 of NW_017100427.1, forward strand.
TGGAAGTGACGAAGAGTAATTATTTGATACAATTTTACAGGAAAACACAGTAAGAAATCAAAATTTCAGAAATTTCAATTTTTAAGCAACTTTTGCATAATACCGTAGAAATGTTAGGTTGTACACGAATGTTTCTCTCAGAAGAACTAAAAACAGTAACAATTGTATCTCAACAATAACAGAAACATACTCGGTTACGCTAAATATTTGGTCACCTTTCGCGCGACGATTAATCACACATGTTAAATATGACAATAAAAAGGAGCATTTGTTTCCACGTACGGAATTCCCTTCTTACTTCCGTTTCGTTTATCGCGCCGAGTAGGCGTGTCGTTCGGTACAATACACAAGGCTCGGTGCCCCGTGAAATGAAAAGTTGCGTGGAAATTTATAGTTCTAGGTAGTGATGAGCTCGCCACCGTACCTGTCGAAGACAAATTACAGCAGCTTCTTGACCTCGAACAACAATCGAATCCCGCTAAATTAATCCGGGCAATCGTAGTCATCGCAGTTTGCCTCGGGATTTCGAAAAATCCAGTTACCGGTTTGGCACACTAAAACCTTTCTGTCTAAATCCTGCGTAAGGACAGGGCCGTGTACACGCTGTATCGGCGACTTCCTTGGGCAAAAGGGTTGAACGTTTGGTAGTAGTCGGTAACCGCGACGCGGGGTGTCTTTTCGTGCAACGCTTAGGAAAGTGTGCATAGCAATCACTCTGCATATAACCCTTTCGTTTGACCTTTTTCCGTAGCGTTTCGCAGCTGCCTTTGTTTCTGGCCCGTGTCGCCTGATTTACGACGGCCACCGTCCAAAGAGAATCGCGGAATTTGCGTAAAGTGCTCATAAATTAACCGGCGAAAGCGTTGCGGCCTGGTGAAATTTGTCGAGATTTTTAGTTGGACGAGAAATGGGTGGCCGTTTGTACGTTTGCACCTCGACGGCTGCTTCTCTCGATGCACGATGAATTTTCTTTTCTTAGGCTGCTGCTCGTTAGGGATGGACAACATGTGGCAATTTTCATAGAGTACCACCGGAAGATGGACCCACTCCTTTCTTCGGCTCATGCTGACTAATGGTTCAGTTGCACGACCGAGTGTGTAAGTTCGTTAGTTAATCGTTGCTTCGACTGCTTTCGTCTAATAGCTACTTCTCATGGTGATCTCTTTGTTTCACGCGTTTTATACGACTTTCTGGTGGTGCGGAGGCGATTTTTCTGGGGGATGGTGTATTCAAATGTTTCGGAAATTTGCTTAGGATTTAAGACTATTAGGCTATTGTATTTAAGACTAAAGTGTGCAATTTGAATATTTCAGCTTTAGTTGCACGTTCTGCTAATATGTAATAATTTTTTAGTTCAAGGCGATCTTTAGAAGATTTCTTGGAGCTAACTTAATCACATCACGAATCAGTCGCAAAATGGTAGAAATTGCATTTACTTCAGGGAATAAATTATCGTCAACTAAAGATTACAGAAATGATTAAAAATTACATTAGGTTAGCCGAAAAAAAAAATATTTGCTCAACAGCTGAAATGGGCGGGTTGATACCACATAAGAAGGAATTTCTTGTCGAAGGATTTTTTAATTCAAAGACTAAATGATTTTTAACGAAACCAAACTGAATCGTGTGGAGATTAAATTTTCATTTAAAAGAAAAAAAAGAAGATTAATTATTTCTCGAAGACAGTATCATCGCTCCCCTTTCACTGTGAATCTCGTCCAGGAAATTCGTGGAAACCGAGTGTGAGAAAAATAAGAAATAAATGACGAACGACGACAGGGCCAGGTTACAGTTATCCTCGATAGAGGAGAGACGTCTCATTATGTCTTCGTCCCAAGATCACGCCAAATTTAGTCCTCCGTTTCGGTGCCCTGTTAAAACGTCGTGTCGAGCATAGAAAAGCACCCCGGCGCTCAATTCACCGCACCGCCTCTTTTCCCGTGTATACAAATTTTTGCTCTTTTGGCCACATAACCCACATTTCTATGGTGTAGGGACGACCGCAACCCGTTATTTGCGATTTTTCCCGTGGCCGCCGTCCGACGACAGATGAATGAATCCCCCGCGCATTTGCATCTGCTCGTACCGCACAGAGAAACGTATACAAACGATGTAACGGTACGCGATGCAAAATCCTCGCGACGATTTCCACGTGGAAAATGTCTCGATTCACCGGCAACGTTTTTTTTTTTTAACTGCCCCGCCGCGAGTAATCAGTTTCCGTGTGAGGAGAAACGGGTGAATCTTCCGGAGAATTGTATACAAATTTTTGTGCATTTTGAAGGATGTCTGGGTATATGTACAGTGAAGTCGAAATTGTGGAACGAAGTTTCCCCATATACGCCTCGATATTTGTGAAAATTTATTTTCAAATTGATGTATAATTTTTGTCCTTGTTAGTGTATTTCTCTGCATACAGTAAAGTCGAAATTGTCGAGCGAAATTTTCCCATATAAGTACGCCAGCATTTTTATGAAAATTGATTTGAAAATTTATCGAGTACAATCTCCATTATATCATTTTTATCCATATTAATTTTTGTAAATATTGACAATGACGTTGAAAATTAAATTTCATTAGTTTAAAAAATTAGGTAAGGTAGGTAGATATTCTTAGAATAATTCGAAAAAATTTGAATATATCTGAAAAATAATATAACGATGACCTACATATGAAAAATTTATTTTCCCATTTGTACCACGATTATCGCGTCACTCTGTACACCGATCGTAGGACAAATACACAGACGATAATTACGATCCCAACACGCCGCTTTTTTCCATGTAAAGTTAGTGTAACGGGAAAGGATTGCGTTCAAAGGATTTTTTTTCGTTACTTAATCCTATTGTCCCATTCAATATTCCTTCTACCTGCGTTATATAAGATCATTTACTACGGGTAATACCTTATTTTACCGTTTTTATCTTTTATTACCCTACTCTTTTATTGGCTGTATACCTCGCCGTCAAAATTTTTTCACAAGAAAAACTTTTTACACTTTTTAACTGAATAAAAATCGTTTCAAGTCACGTAAGATCAATCACACCTACAAATACGAGGTAATCACCGTGTGAAAACTTCGGTAGAATTATCCCAACGCTTCATTTTCATTAAACTTTTCCAACTGCAAAACACTTGGAATCAACCGTGACTTCGTCGACTGCATAATCGTTAAATTATCGATACTTTTAATCTGTCCGGTTGCATACGTCGTTAGATAACACAAATGACTAATAGAAAGCGTGTGATAGACCGAAAGAGCGTAATCTTCGGACACAAATCGTCGTTTTTCACAGATTTCCCAAGCGAGCGCGGAACCATAACATTTCGAAACGATAATGTTTCCCGGAATCGGCTTCGCGCGATGTTTTTGTTGGTGTCCGGTGTATCCTACGTTGAATAATATCAACGACTCCTCGGAACAGACGTAAAACTACGTCAACCTTGAGTCCCTTGCGGGAACATCGACGGAACAGGAAATTGTCCTCGGTGATTTCTAGAGCGGTCAGAATGCAAGGCTGTGTTCCCAAAAGAAGGTCATAATCGATAATCAGCACGTCTTTTAGTTTCCCTGGAAGTAATACTGCCGAGAGGTAGTAAACAGGAAAAAGTGGATATTATTGGCAAAGTTGAACAAAAAGATGAGATTTTCTGACCGTTCTTCTATAACGTACCCATTGTACATTTTCCTTTGAATCAAAACTGCAATCACGTGGACGAAAATACGACCATTTTGCCTAGGAAATTTGCCGGGGAGAAAAGGATGAACCTGCGAGAGACACGGACAGAGAACGAGGATTTATAAGACCCTGGAAAAGAAGTGGATATTTGATCGAGCTAACCTTGAGAATATTGAAACAGGGATGATTATAACGTGTCAATGAACATTGTGTGGCCGTTGCTTGAAAAGACGGGATGGTTTCGTATTAAATGGGAATATTGAAGGAGTAACGTCGACAGGTAAAAGGCAATGGCTACCTTATAACGTGCAATAAAACTGTACCGTTCTTCAAAAGTGCCAATCGTTGCAAACCCCCGATGTGAACGCAACGCGGTACAAAGAGAGAAGAGTAAGCTTCGTTCGAGAGCTAATTGTGGGTCGGAACGGTGCAATTTGAATATTTAAATTCTGTCAATAAAGCAATTGTCACTTTTCTAACGTAACAATATGCTTTCGATGAATAATTGCGCACGAGTTCGGTTTGAGATATGTACAATAAGCGTTACGTCTAATTGCAAGTTTCTATTTTGTGCCTAAGCCAGGTACAATTATTTCGAGTAATCGTTTATAGGTGTTTAAATTTCAAGGGGTGCACCAGCCTGAGGGCCTTAAAACTGGGTGAACGTTTGGGAATTTTTTGAGAAGGTCATTATTAAATGAAAAATTTCAATTTTTTCGGAGAATATAAATGTAAGTTTCAGCTTTCTTCACAAATTTTTAAAAGTAAAAATGTTGCAAATTGAGGGAGGAAAAAATTCGCAAAGTTTGCCTATTTTCAGACGTCTCGGGGTAGTGTAGTGAATTGTCCAATTTGTAGAAATTTATTTTCCATTGTTTTCCACCTTCATCTGAAAATTAGAAAGTATTCAAAATTTCGAAGAGAACGAAGCTTTAACAGAAGCTCTCAGTGCTTCCCTTCGTTTTCACACAGACGTCTCTTCTATTTAATAGAATACGACACCAAAACTGTCCAAAAAAAAAAAAAAAAAAAAAAAAAAGAAAAGGAACAGGAATATAATGGTTGGAGACACATTAGGGCTTTCGAGGTGAATGACGCTCACAGAGTAATTACTTTTCGATTTATCTTGCGGTCGGACCACCGGCCAAGTTTTGCCAACAGACTTTCGAGATTTGCTTATTTCCGGTCCTCGCGCACGCCCTCCGTTTCCCGCGGGAACCCTTTTCTTTCCATGGGAGCTTTCTTATTTCGTTCGCTGTATCGCAGGACACGCCTTCGGACAGATTCTTCAAGAAGGAATTTTATTCCTCCACCGACTGCTCTCCTTTTCAACGGAGATTCTGGGTGAATACCTTTCGGCATAAACAACTTACCGATACGTCTTATTTGCGACAAAGATCGCCGGGATTCGAGAAATGGCCTGAGAGAAGTAAGTTGTCGGCGGAGAGAAGCTTTTCACGTGGTGTAAATGGAAACTTTGTATGTTGTGATAGAACTTACTGAAAGGAATAAACAGCTCTTCGCGATACGACCGAAGATTAAATTTTCCAAAGATAAAAAGAACGAGTTTTGGTTTGGGTGTGCTTATACGTTTCTTTTTATAAATTTCACGCGCTGAAACTTACACAAAAATTGAAAAACTCACGTTTATAATGCAACAAATAATCCGAATTCACAGATTCCATTAAAAAATGAAATAATTTTTAAACATTTTTTCAATAAATTTCTGTCTAGGTTTTTCCCATTTTTCATTGAACTTGATGAATAATATTTATCACAGTTTTCGTTAAAAACGAATGTACAATACATAGTTTTGCAAAATGATCCATCGATCGCGGAGATTAGCACGGAAACCTGGTGAAAGCTGAAAATAGGAAATCTGTGGTAGCAAAAGCAGCCGAGGACAAAAACTTTCGAGAGCAGATCGCTCGGTGTCCGATTACTAAGCCTTACGGTAAAGAGTTGAGAATCTTTCTCTCTCTCTCTCTCTTCGAAGAGACTGAAAGCGTTTACATGCTATTTGTTTGAGAAGCCTTTGAGGAGAGTGGCAGAGGAAGATTTCTGCATCTCGTGCGCTCCCGTTCCACTTTGTTGTTACCCTCCACCTATTTTCCCTATTTCTTTCTTCGTCGTCGAAACGAGAGACACCGTTCTACCCCCCTAAGCTTCGAAAAACTTGCGATAACCTTCCAATACATCCCCCCCAGAGTCTCTGTTCTCTTCTCCAAATTCACTTTTACAATGTTTTCGCGCCTTTAACCGCAGATAAGAAGGCAGCTAATAATACATCGGTACGTCTTCGATTTTAAAATAACCAGAGGAGCGAAAGCAATTTATCAGGGCGAAACGCGATCGACAAAGAAGCCATGATTATTGCGGAAAACCGTAATAAAGCAACCGGTTCGTTCGTACCACGGATTCCATGGTATTAAACAAAGGGCGAAGCAGTCGTAAATGCTAATACGAGTTCCTCCCTGTACTCTCCTAGTCAGGTACACACGCGTACAGCAACGTAATAAAAATATGGACGGATTTTTTCTACACTTTTTCACGACGTGGCGTCGTCGAGAATACCATCGAGTTGTTGCTTTTTATTACAGAGTCCTCGGGGACGATTTAGGGAGGATCGGTTGGATTTAGCTGGAGGACTCGATTATAGCGTAACGGATTAACTTCGGCTGACTTCAGAAACGGTTTAAATTAGTTAACAACCATTTTTCCTTCGCCCCGCGGAAAATCCTTGGTATACAGAGGATTAAAGTAATTTTTTTTTCTTCGCCCTTTCCGTTCTTTTTTACGACAGACACTTTCCTGCAAATATCGGGATAATATTGTTCGACCCTCGTGTTCCTGCGATTCGTGGAAACTTAATGAACCCGGAGATCCAGCCTGCGTAAGTTTGATAACAATCCGCGCCATCGTCGTCCCCCAAAAGGGTTGACCATTGTTCGGGTTCTCATCTCGTTCATCCTTTTCTGTTTTGTAAGAAATATCTTGTTAAATCTTCACACGAGACCATGCTGTTAGGAACGTAATAGATCCATAATCGTGAAGAACGCCTAGAAATTGTGTGTTGCGACAAGATGAGAAAGAACGTGTTCTTGTGAAAACGGTTAGAGGTAAGGCAAGGTTGAGAGCCAGTCTTTTGAAAACATCGGGATGTTGGTCAGCATGTCATATGGCCAATAGCCAGTGGCCGCGTGGGTGGATGCAGGGTGCAGATGCAGGAGCAGGCAGAGAGCAACCCTTCCGTAATAAGTTGGAAAGAAGGGGGCTGTGCGGAGAGGACCCTTTCTGCATTGTGACATCCCGATATATAGCTGGATGTATACATTGTGTTCGCGTCTGCTCGTCTCGGATGGTCCAGCTAACGGTAAACGTACGGTGGGGCTGCGGCTCTGTCCGAAAATGTGTGTCAAAAGGCCGCAATTTGTGGGCCGCTAGATCCGAAAAGCGTGACCTCGGTGAACCCCTTTCTCTTCGGTCATCCGTCGAATTCGTAACGGTATCGATGGATTTTATAGATATCTGTGTACAATCGAACATTCTTGTAACACGGTGCAAAAATTGCGATCCTCCTTTAACGCGATGCAAAAGTTGCGGAGGTCCTCCCTTAACGCGGTGCAAAATTTGCGATCGTCCTCTAACACGGTGCAAAAATTGCGATCATCCTCTAACGCGGTGCAAAAATTGCGGAGGTTCTCCTTTAACGCGGTGCAAAAATTGCGATTATCCTCTAACGCGGTGCAAAAATTGCGGAGGTTCTCCTTTAACGCGGTGCAAAACTTGCGATCGTCTTCTAACGCGGTGCAAAAATTGCGATCGTCTTCTAACGCGGTGCAAAAATTGCGATCGTCTTCTAACGCGGTGCAAAAATTGCGATCGTCTTCTAACGCGGTGCAAAAATTGCGGTCCTCCTTTAACGCGGTGCAAAAATTGCGATCGTCCTCCTTTAACGCGATGCAAAAATTGCGGAGATCTTCCTTTAACGCGATAATCTTTTAAAACGGTTTCCATACAGAACGGTTTCGTAAACTTGACCAATTCTCACATGACACGAGTGTCTCAAGTATGCATTCTTATACCGTTTCATTTAACCCTGGTGTCAATACCCTTATGGGTACCCTTTTGCACATTTGCTCATTTAAAATATTTGATCTCCCCTGTAGAAGATTATCCGTGTTTGCTTCAAGTTTAGAATTTCGTCATCAGAAAACTAGAAAATTACTAAAATTGAACGCTAAAGTAGACAATTGTGGCTATTGACATAAAGGTTCAAAAAATATGTCACACGGTTTCGATATAACACGGAACAAATCCTCCCTGGTTTGCGTTTCTCCCAAATTTCGCTTATCACGACTTCGTTCAACACGTCTTCGATACAACACCGAACAAATTAACCGTGTTATAGGAGGGCTGACGATTAGAATCGTAAACGAGCAGATTGTTCGAATGGTAAGAACATTTTTAATAAACCTACGTCATATAGCATTTACAGGAGTGAGGAAAAAAATACGATAAATGGTAGAATTAAGTTAGTTTTTTGACCACATGAGGTAAATCGTATTTTCCACGCACGCATTTGATCTTTACACCCGGAGTATCTTGAAGCTTCCCCACTCTGCACAGTACGATCTGATGCTCTTGAAGATTGTGTCCCTCACCTGAAATAAAAAAAAAAGAAGGATAATTAATACATCGATGAGAAACAGTTCGATGGTATCACGTGAATGTTTGTTTCACGGATTCGTCGAATCTACTCACCCGGTACGTAGGCGGTCATTTCCTTGCCGGTTGATAGGCGAACGATCACGCATTTTCGATTGGCGGAATTCGGCTTCTTCGGCTTTCTGATCACCGTCTTTAAAACCACACCTTTGGCGAATGGTTTTCCATCCAGAGGACTCTTTTCCTTCTTCTTCTTCTTATACGGTCCGTGTTTGTGCAACCTGTTTAGTGTCGTTCTCAGCCTGATCTGTGCGAAGCCTAATTTAATTAAATACTCAAAATAATACATGTTCTGTAAGTGTAGCAAGGTAGAATAGTAATCGTATCAACGTTTGAGAAATATTCTAGCGTACAGCCGCAAAGTTTACCGTTCCTTTTATCACTCTCATTCAAAGCTAAGGGTACACACAGAAAATTAATGATTTCCTTTTTAATTGGCCAGTTAAATTTCTTATTATTTCGTTTATTGTCCTGGGATGTTGAATGAAACGGTTCAAAAGAATTCTTACTTATCTAACTTTGGAAATATAAATATTACACGTGTAACGTTACAACAAAATGTAAGCGCAAAAACTTGTACCGGCCAGTTGGTGATTTTGTAGAGCGTAACACGCAAGTCTGATTTTTCCCCACTGTTTCCCAGGTAATTCAACCTTTCTCTTGTCTACATTTCAGATTCCAAAGGTAAGAACGAACGCGCGTACGTAAAAGGTGTAATTTCCTAGGCAAGTAAAGACACGTGTACATTTCATCTTCCCGAAGTGTGTGCCGGTAAAGGGAAAGTAATAGTCCGGTGAACGGAAACAATTGGGTTTTCACTGGAAATTCGAACGATTAGGTAAGAACGGGCCGAGCCTAATTGCCGTCAACGCACACTTTTCAGTGGCGAAATCTCGCCCTGAGACATGATTTCTTGACTAACTGTCGATCCCGATAAATCCGGAAAGAATTGAGCAACGAGGATTTTACAACAGCCGTTCACCACGAAATCTCCATTTTATTTGGTGAAAAGTAGAATTCTGGTTAGTGTCCATTAACCCTTGGTGTCTTTTACATGATATGTTACGTTAGTTCAAGGTATTAGCTGCTTCAATACTATGTCGGATTACGAACTATTCTATTAGGTCGTTCTGAAAATTGTCGTGATTTTTAAACCGTTCATTTTGAAGAATAACAAACACCAACTCCGCTGAAATCAAACATTTTTATTTCAAATAATTTCTACAATGCTTCGTACAATTTTTCCAACGTATTGCAAGAGCATTATGTTCGCGTACATAAAGTTATTTGAAATGAAAATGTTTTACTTCAACGGAGTTACGTTTTTCACACAAACTCCATAAACACAACGTTGGTTTCAGCATTTAGATTATTTAGCAAAAAGAATTTATTTTGTAGAGTTAGCAATAAATTCGCTTGTAATTCGCTGGCAGAAATGTACCGAATCTCCTGAAGCTTAGTTTAACTTATTGTGGTTTCAAATTTAATTTATCAATCCACACAATTTCGTACGCACTAAAATATTCTATATAATCAATTATACAGTTAATCAGAGATTTTTCCCTTGGATGGTAGTATTGAAATACGAAATTACTTTAATAGCAAATTATTAAAATATGAAATTATTTCCATGCCACTTGATGCGATTTTCATAGCGAAAATTTCCGTAGTAGCAGGAGAGAAAAAAAGTATCGTGAAAGAGGACGAGTGTCGATAGGGAAGTAGCGAGTCCCCAAGGATCACGGTGTCCTAGTCAACGGCATTGTGGACGAGGGCAGGAAAAATAGGAGACCCACTGCGCGGTAACGGTACCGGGAAACTGAAAACTCTTTCGCAAATAATCTTACGAGCCGAAGGAAAAGAGGGTCTCTTGCCCGATGGAATATCAAATATGACGGACGCTTGACATCTGCAAGCCGATCGTCCAAGACCAGTCCTTTTTCGCTCGAGCGTGCATAAGCTTATTAAGCAACATTGTTACGGGGCAAGGTCCACCCATCCTTGCACAAAACGTTCACGATCCGTGAGATCGTGTGACCTGAAAGTGAACGAGCAAATTGCCGTTTGCAAAATTACAAAGGTATGTTTTTTTCTATTTTTTCTATTTTTTTTTAAATATAATTTAAGGTAGCGTCGATGTCCTGGTTATTGGCGACCATAGTTGGCGATCATTCTATACTTCACGAGTAAGTTGCATTGCTTTCTTGAGACTTTCTTCTGTTTCAAATATTTTTTTAATATTGTTAGGTATTTGGAGCTGGTTTCTGGTGTCTTCTGTATTCTAATAAAATATGTTTGGCGGTTAAATTTTGTCGGCAGGGCTCATAGTATGGTGGAATTCTTTTGTTTATTAATTATTATTTGTTTTTTCTCTAATGAATTTGACTGTGGCGTGATTTGTATAGAAATAAGATCACGCATCTATTTTTCCATTTTTCCTTCCATTTCTGTTTGATACAATTATTAAAAAATATTCAAAAACCCGTGGTGTATTACGATTGTTTAAGAAATGTATCAGAGAAAATCGATCGTACCACGACGAAGTATTATTAATTTATCAAATTGCACGTGAAGAAATTAATTTTTTTTTAGTAACGAGGGAGTAATTAAAATTGATCGAATAGTGTCACCTGTACACTTATGTAAATTCGTAATAATTACAGTTACGAGAGTGATAGATACAGTCTACGTCTTGCAATTAGAGTGTCTTAAAGATACTGGATAATTTTTCGAAAGGAACCCGCATTAGAGAGTGAAAGTGCATTTGTATTTGAGAATTTTGGAACGGTGGATTATTATCAATAAATAATTACCTGCAACATGCCAATCATAGAAACTCTTTACATAACGCGTGAACTTATAAAACGTTTGCATTATTGTTGCTAACTGAACGAAGCAAACCTGAATAACAGAAATTCTACAAAATGATTCGTATCGCATGAAATCGGCGTAAATAATAATTTCACGGAAACAATTTCACGTGTAAAATCAAATTTCCGCACCTCTTGAAATTGGTATTAACCGTCTGCTGGGTCATCTGTGACTCGTATTATTCGTGCGTGTAGAAGATTCGTGAAATATACAATGTGAGGCAAAAACTTCGTCCAAAATCGTCTCTATTCTTTTACTGCGAAATGTAGCTTAATTTATTTAGAAAAAAATTGATTCTCTGATGTATAAAGAAGCAAATCTCATGGGTCAGAAGTGACCCGGCTCAGCTTTTCGCCCGATAGTTATAAAAATTGAAATGTAAAAAATAATAAAATTCAATTGAACAATTTGAATAAAAATTTCGTTAAAATTTCCTAAAAGTTGAAACCTCCGATAAAATTGTATTTACCCGAAACGTTCGAAAATTGTCACCTAAAATCGAGTATACACGGTATTGAGAGACGAACGTGATGCAGAACTGCCGTGCGTTCGTTTAGATGCACTTTAAGTGAAACGTCGAGGATGACATGACAATTTCGGCGATATTTCCCCAGGCTGCTCGTAGGAGTGGACGATTTAGCAGGGTCTGTTAGTCGAGACTGTACCATTGTTGTTCATTTCGAGATCTGGCTGACCACCGTCCGTCAATACGACAGATGTCCAAGCCTGCCTAAGCTAATCCGACCTAACTCAGACTTAACTAAGGCAAGAGACCAGCAGAACCTATTATGCATGGAAGGCAACCCCTTTTCCCGAAGATCAATGCGCAAGATTACATTGCGAAAATTCACGACGTCGCGGTTACGCCTTTGTCGCGCTCACGCAGCCAAGACACTGTCGCAGGTAAAATCCACGGCTTATCTCTAGTTGCGACTGGCGGCTGAATGCAACGAAAATTTTTGCGTAATTAAAAGCTGATTAGAAGGCCTCATTCGAGGAGAATAAACATTCCCCGTGGTCGGGAAATAGGAAGGAAACGTTGGTGGATCTAGGTTTTTTTCATTTGCTGAAGTGAGACGTTCTGAAAAAATTGATGACACAAAAAAGGAAATCTGAGAAGAGTATGAGCCACCGATGGGTCATTCCGACAGATGCATGACCAACCGGTGGATCACCACGTTATTTGACACTATTCTATGAAAAAATACGTATATTTATCAGGTGAAAGAATTAGAAACTCAAAAATTAAATATTAGTAATAATGTTCATCGGCAAAATTGAACCATCCATCAAATTAAGTAAATTTCACTGCTACCCTGAACGTGTTAACCCTTTGCATTCAAAGATCTTCTTGCAATATGTAAGCAGCAAATCTTGCCACTGTTAAATTGTTGTTCTGTTAAATATTAGCTTTAAGAGAGCCTCCTTTAATTATTTATCAAATGGTAAACAATAATGTCGCTTCCCAGTCGCCACTCGAGTGCAAAGGGTTGAAGAGAACAGAAAAAACTATCTCTAAGCTTCAAAGGGTCCTAATGATCTACAAAAAAAAAAACACAAAATTGCTCTCTACATAAAATGAGAAAATAAATTCACAAAAATGAAAGATTGCATTGGAAGTAAAAGAGAAACGAACGTAATGATAGCATTCGTTCGCTGATTATCCAGAACGAGACTATCCCACGGATGTCCTTTTGTGGCGTCGCGAGAACTGGGAAAATGCGAATAACAGTCTTACCGCAGCCTGTACCCTTCACAGGATCACTTCTGACAACTGGTCAACCACAAATGGACACGTCACCCCCTTCGATTCCAAGCGATTTTCACCGTTGCCCAAGGAAAAGCCCCGCTTCTCTCCTATTCGTGTCCTTTCTTGCGGAGTAGCCGGATCCCTTTTTGCATTTCCACAGATATCTCTGTCACTCTTTCTCTGTGTGCTCGTGGGGATCAAAGAGGTAAAGCGCTGCGTGCGCTTTTGCTGGCCACGCGCATTTTCGCAAGCGAAAAATGCAGGAAGAGAAAACCGTGGTCCCTTTTTAGGTCGACCACCCCTTTTCGCCGCGTTTACTCCGTTGAGAAACGAAGATACCGATCTGTCGGGAAGGCTTAAAGAAACTCGAGACGTCACTCGAATTCCCATGGAACTGTTCGGCCTTGTTACACTTATGGGAAATGCAAACAATGACCATGAAGTTTCGCGCGATTTCACGTAAATGGGTCACCGCTGACTGGACCTTGCCTTAAGCAAAGTGCTAATTTCTCTTTGAAAGCTTTCAACGTGTTCTAAGTATCGTGGTATCTTTAAGTATTTCGTTAGACACCCATGGAGGATTTTATAGAAAATTTCTATGGTGGTTTAACAGTTACACAGTTAACTATTCTTTGGGTTTTTTTATTAATACTTATGGATAATTGCGTTTTGTGTTTGAATTATGGGAGCATATTTTAACAAATCTTATATTTGTTAATAACAAATTAAAACAACATTTAGAATGTTGGTCTAATAACATATATTACCTTGTATCAAGTTTCCAATATATGAGTTAGTGGTATTCAGTACAGTTCCTGTGATAAAATATAAGAGTAATTAGTTTTGATAGTAATTAATGCTGCTAATACAGAGAATTTTATTGATAAACAAAATACCTGCAGTTGTAGGATTCACACATAGCCTAGTCAGCTGTGGTTTGATGGCTGTAAAGTGAACATATTTGTTTCTTTAAAAAATGTACATAAATGTAGTTATTGCTAATACCTAATTAAATAACTGATCCAAAGCAGTGAATAATACTTTGAATAATAAATAAACTAAATGAGGTATTGTGATTATAACTTTTCTTTGACAACACAAAATAATAAATGTATACGATTTGTATAATGTGCGTATGAAATTTAAATTATGAACAAACATGAAGTATTGCTTATGAAAGAAAAAAATAATGATATTACATGTTTGGATAGGTTAGGTTGGAGGTTAGATTATAATTATGTCTTAGACAGCGAGTGTTAATGCCAATAATACCTTGAGTGGAACTTGTAAAGCAGGATCTCGCTGCATTCACCAGACTTCTAGCTAAGAAGTTCATGATTGTTTTAATTGAACTTTTTCTTAATAATCAACCACATTTAAAGAACTTTCTTCCACCTTTCTCAGAATTTTATCTAGCGACAGAACATCGAACTTCGTTCTTATGGGAGTGGATAAAGTCCATTTCTGTATTATCTTTATCTCAGACACAAACCCTTTGAGTACTCAAAAGTACCTTATTATTATTTTAAAACGTTTCGACTTAAATCTATGCGATTAAAAGATGATTGAATTTCCTCTTAATAACTAATTAATGTTAAATATAGTGGGGAAGTAATCGTAATGCTGATTAGAAAGTATTCAAATTTATTTCACACATCAGTATAAAAACTCTTTTAACCAGTAAATATCTTCAAAAAATGTAGTACCACCGAGTAAAAGCTGAGAGTAATTAATACTGGTTTCTTCAGCCGCCAAGACCGCCGCCAAGACCGCCGCCAAGACCGCCGCCAAGACCGCCGCCAAGACCACCATGTCCACTAGAAATACGAATTACTGGTATGCTGTAGGAAGAGCCACCGCCAAGTCCTGTAACAAAAAAGTCGAAATTAGTATAGATCATGTCTGTAATGACACAATGTTCCAATTATTTGCAATTTTCAGTGTTTTGAAAAAATACCAATTTATTTATTTCGATTTTTAAGTTCTCACTGACAAATGCAGAAACTTGTTAATTTTACATTAACTAATACTTCATGGTAAGAAAAATTCCCATGATAAGTGAAAAAGGTAAAGTTTTGAATGAATTACCTCCATGACCACCTCCATGACCACCTCCTAATCCACCTCCTAAGCCACCTCCTAAACCACCTCCCAAACCTCCAGAGCTCAGTCCATGAATGATTCCTCTTTTTTCAAGTCTCTTCTCTTCGGATTGGGCATACAGGGGTGATGCCAAAGCGATGATAGCAAGAACGATCTGTAAACAAAAGATGAACAATAGTTACGTTTAATCGCATTTTGTAACTCGTTAATTACCGTGTATCGTTAAACGTGTACAATCGAAAACAAAAGAGCAACGTATAATTACACGTGAATATTTTCAAAGAAAATTTTCTGCTTTTACAGATGTTATATAAGTGGTTAATAAAATTGAGCAAAAATTTTTGGTGCAATTATGGATAAATCATAGACGTATAGTTTGAACAAGTTAAATTACTTACAAGGAATTTCATGTTGATGATGTTGGTGTTGTTATTGTAGCGATAGGTAGTTCGCAGTTGTAACTGATGCAGTCTGCACAGAATACACCCCCTTTTATACCACCGGAGTCTTTTTCTTGCGGTATCGCATCCCGGTAAAGTAGATTACGTGTGTATGTGTGCTTCACAAACGCAGCCGGTGCGCGTGGCTACACGCCTTTCTAAAGTGTTGTTTCGCCGCGCTCCTTGTCACGAAAATTTTTTATTACGAGATCACCACGAAGATATTAGACACGACGAGCCGTCAAGTCAGTTGGAAAAAAATAGGTCAATTGTGAAGATTAGCGATAGATAGAAAATGAAATCGTTATTCATATAGGATAACAACAATGCTGTTTTTTTCCTAGTTTTGAAAGCGATTGCTCGAAACCCAAGTAATCTTTACATCGGACATAAAACAAGTATAACCTGACTATTGCGCATACGAATTTTTAATTAAAGAGATCGGTAAGTGTTGCGTCGATTATTTTTCCCTTTCCAAGTCAATAACTTTCCGTCGTGTTTCTCGGACCACGTGGTCGCAAGCCTGATCGGCTTATACGGTATTTGTGGTTAACTACTTACCGATCGTATCAGATGCTTCGAAAGCGGATGAGCTTCTTCGACACGTCGTGTTTCATGCGACAATTTTTCTCTAATTCGATCTAGTTGTCGATATATCGGCTAAAGAGAATTTCGGTCGGAGACATCAGCTCGTATTTTCCGCGCATCTCGAATTTCATCTGTACTGTGAAACTTTCACTCTTATAACGTGCTAAGGGGACGGTTTTCAGTTGCATCGTTACGTAAAAATACGAATCCACATTTTTACATTACATCCTACGCTCACACTTCCTCCCTGTGCTCATTTCTCATGCAGTAACACCAGGTAACCAATAATGTGTCTAAATATCTTGTAGGACCAAAATTGAAAACCTAATATTGCTGATATTATTGTTTTTATCATATTCTTTATATCGAAACCAGACGATCTTTTCGAGAGTTATATCATACATTCATATATCGTGTTAAACGCAAAAATTGTTCACTTTAACTGATTGAAGTGAGGCGCACAACAATTTTGGCACGCCATCTGGTTGCACGTCATTGGTGTAAGTGAACAATAAGGGCAGTAAGTCTGTAAGACACCTAATATAATATAATCAAGTGATTCTTTCTTGTTTCTTCTGATTCTTTCATCAACATCAGTCAGATACGACATGATTTTCTTGCTCGTTTCCTTTGCATCTGAAAACACCTATGTAAGTGACAATTTAATTCTTTATTTTCCCCATACAATAGAGAACAATTTTACATATGTTATATTATGAAGTATCAGGTTGAGGTTGGAAATATTTTTTAAAATAATTACGTTACAGAAAGTGCTTATTACAATAAGTTAAAACAAAATTATCTATTTAAATTACAATACATCGAAAAAAATAATTTTGACTGATTCTACTAAATCGAAATTCATTCCAGAATGCTATGTGTAGAAACTGCTCTACCAACTGAGCTAATGTAGGTTTTGTCACCTGAATGCAACATTTCAGATCTTATATGAAAATGATATTTTTTGAATAATATACTATTAGTGAATAAATTTACCACTTACCAAAATTTCTTTAATATATGTTTTAAACTATAACAAGAAGAGGATAGTCTTTTTAATAAAAACAAAAAACTACATTTTCGTAATTCAGAGTATCATAAATCATTTTGAAAGTATAATACGGTTTTGTCTTGGTATATGTACCATGATTTGTGAAACATTTTCTTTTACATTAACAACACGTGAACGGTTCTAGCTCGAAGGGTCACGAGATTCGAAACGTGCACTCGAATAGATAGGTATCTAAAATGACAGCTATTCGATTTAATTGATGTTCTTCCGTTTTCTTTTCACGTAAAAGCAACGTCGGCATTACAATTACGTAAGCGGAACGCAATTATAAAAAGTGAACAAATTTCTTGCAGTTTTAGTTATAGATATTACTAAATGCTCGTTTCGAAAGGTATCAAAGATCGCGACTGGGGGTTATTGTGCAAGATCGATGAAGGGGGTTGCACTCCACATCATTAGATTGACGGTCGGTAGCTTGATAAGCGGCTAACTCCGAAATTGCAACCATGCTCTAGAACGAACCGAACCGTGTAAAGCCTGATAAATTACGGGCACGTTTTACGTTCATTGGCTACGGTGATGTGTAACCATTGGGGCTCTGTGATCGTTCTTCTTCCTAAAGTACGCGGGTCGCCTAACCAAAGATAATTTAAAATTATAGCGAACAGATTGTAATAAATTTACGAGCAGATAAATCATTAAAAATATTTTTAATACGGTCTAATATGATTTCATGACGATCTTGAAGCAAACATTATACATCGATACGTTCGATGTGTTTTATTGATTAGGTTACTTTATGTATTGGCGCCAAGCGAACCAACCTTTGTTTTTAATGTCTTGAAAAGTATTTTCTACGTTGTACAAGTGGTGTGTAATATATTTTACGAATATAAGGGATAGGAATGAATTTTTATTATATATAACGATTTTTAGCCTTAGATTTTACTACCGACACGCAAAAGGCGCGAATTTTATACGTAGTATAAAAAATACGTCGATAGATGGCACGGTAAGTCAATAATAGTGTTGCCTAAACGTGGCCCTGAAGGAGAGATGAACAGACTGCTTATCTGATGTTTTGTTAAATTACGGAGACTGTATTATGGATTCGTTGTTATATTTAACTCGTTACTTGATAATAAAACGTCAGAAAGTAATTTTCAATGCGATAACGAATACAGTATTTAAACCTAGTGTAGCTCAATTCTATGTTCCTGTTAACAAAGTTATCCTAATTGTTATTTTACGATAAATTTAATATTAAAAATGTTTCGGTTCCGTGTGACGGAAATTGTAAAATTTAGAGATAGCAGTGCTATCAATTTGAAGATTAAAAAAAGGTGTTCAACTAAAAGTAAAGTTACTAAAGCTAATTTAAATTTGACAACTACTGAAACAATAGAAGCAAAAGAAACTCCTTTTGTGCAAGATACCTCAGATTGTACATTGTCCAACAATAGTGTTGGTTGCACAGTGCATAACCAGGCTCAGAGAAATAAATCTGAATTAAAGAAGAAGAGAAGTTCCACATTGCTGTCAAAATCAACAGAAAATAAAATGAATGCTGGAAATAAATTTAAAATAATGAAAGATTTGAAATCATATTCTGTTTTTGGTGGTGAAGTAACAGAGAATTGTGGTATACAATGTATTGAAGATGGCAGATGTTTAAAAATTCCAAGTGTAACATATATTCTTAACGAGACTATGTCTGTCAAAACGAAAAAAGCTTTAGAGATGTGGAAGAATAATATTATCGATACATTTGATGAGAAATACTTCAGACTTCTTTGTAAAGGTATAGCATTTATTTAATACAAACTCAAATGCTTTGAGTTGTGGTGAAATTTATTTTTAGGATTATTGGAAGAAGGTAAAGTATTTCATAAATGTATACAAAATGTATTATTGAAGAAAGTAGTTCCACTTGAACCCCGTATTAAACCAGTGTACTACAGTGTGGAGCCTGTATTAAAGGATTTACAAAGAGTTCATTCATTTGAAACATATGTGACACATCCAACATTGCGATACAGTGGCATTGTGGACTGCATTGTTTCTTACAGGTACAACAGAAATTGCCTTTGCCATCATAAGGAAAATGTAGTTTAACATATGTCATGTGGTTTCGAGCTGGTGTAGTTACCATTATAGTATACCGATATTAATGGCTAAAACCATACCTATTTAGAAAGCAACTGTATATCATTGATTGGAAAAGATCAGCAGCACAGGGGGCATCACTTGCAGCAACTTTTGATGCACCTGTACAACTAGCTGCTTATATTGGAGCTGTAAATGCTTCCAATAAGCATCCATTTAGGGTAAATATTTATTAGAAACTTGTAAAATGACATTCAATTAATTTAATACAAACCCAGTGACAATAAGTATTATTACATCTGTGTCTACAGATAGATAGAGGGTTGGTTATTGTTGCTTACACATCTGGTGAGCCTGCAAGCGTTCATGAATTAAATGATAGTACATTACAAAAGGCATGGGAAGAATGGTTAAGAAGACTGGAACTGTTTTATACAAATTTAAATAAAGCAACTAATTGAGTAACTTAATTTACTCATGTATTACGTTACTCTACTTACGGTTAAATGTTTTTAATTTAGACAGGTAAAAGTGTATTGCTTCAGGCAATAAATATTTCGTTATTTAAGTTAATTTAGAATTAGGAAAATAGAATGAAAGTTAAATGGTTTCCGCTAAGTACCTGAATATCATTGAACAATAAAATCTTCAAAAATTTGTTT
>NW_017100427.1:776835-777423 GCF_001263275.1 Habropoda laboriosa
ACCTTACGTCGAGTACAAATGCTTACACGCAATTTGAACATACTTGTTCCAATTATTCACAAAAGTTTCACCGCACAATATCCACTCAGCGAAAAATCGTACGTTTGAACGCGAAGTATCCGCAATTGCCACGTCAGTAATAAAACTCGGCAACGAAATGCATAAAAACGCTTCGTACGAACCCAATCGCTTCCCTACCTGTCTACCTTGGTTAACATATAGCAATTATAACTTGGCGTTAGCCACCCTCCGTAGGGCGCAACATTGCCCAACTCTCCGTTACAGGCCCTTATAAACGTGACGCGCAACCCTTCGCGCCCCCCGGGAACCGTAAACTAATGGTGAAGCTGTGTAGCGAAATCGTATCTTTCCGTGTATTTCGCCGTATTTGAATTTCAGAATAATTCTTCGCCAACTAGATTAGTACAGGCGTACGCGTACAACGCAACTTGGCGGGCGGCGTCTGGCGTCGAAAAGTTTGCTTACAAATAAGCTGATAACGAAAGGACTGTCGAGTTTTTCGTTGTTTGCCCCGGCCATTTAGTCCGTTCGTGCTTGTATACGTATAACAGTGTGACGTGCAGCTAG
>NW_017100427.1:777859-801812 GCF_001263275.1 Habropoda laboriosa
TATACTGGAACGTAGATTTGTTCGCAGGTTTCGAGATTGGGAAAAATTTCGGGCAAAATTCTAGTAGACGCTTTAATTCCTATTGAATTTTAAAAGACACTGTTTTTTTCTGTAATGTTCGTTGAATTAATTAGACGATCCATTGGACGAAGTTACGAAAGGGTAGCTTTCGGATGGAGATTTCCGTCTCGGTGGAGCATCCAAGTTTTTCCAGATAAAATTATGAAGAACGTCTCGAAATTTACGTAGTCGTTTCGAGATAAGAAAGCTTCTCCTTTCATTTGTTCGCGTGGGCGACAGTTTTCCCGACTCGTAACTCGAGCTCGTGATGAGTCAGAACGCTATCTCGTTCTTGTTCGTCGTCGTCTACATTGGCGAGGGTGCAGTACGGATTCCTTGAATCCAGCATACTCCGGCTGTTCTTATGTTTTCCTTCCCAAGGACTGAGGTAGGAGAGCTGCTCGTTCGAAGTGTGTCTATCTCCTTCTTTTTTTTCTTCTTTTTTTAACGATATGGAAAAACGTGATTGCTCCGAAAGCTTTCCAGCGTTGATGGCGATGACATGGGGTGGAATTGATTTTTCTCATGAATAGAAGCATAGGGAAAATCCTGAGTCCATTTTCATTTGCTTTACTTATCATAGTGGTGACCCTTGAAGATCTTCGTGAAACGTAGGGAACAAGTACTATACAGGGTGAGCCACGAAAAACAGACTGCTTAATTATTTTCTCTAGTTATTTAAGTGGTTTCAAAGAGAAAAGATTTTTTTTTTAATGGAAGTTTCACGTTTAATTCAAAATTTTAGAGTCCAAGATCATTTTTAGTTTATGTCGTAAAGAAGTACATGTTGAAGTTTGGACTATGGTTACAATGTGATAACGTGTTCGGTTAATTCGAAGAAAGGCAATTATATTTTCGGATTAGACGTTCAGCGAGTACGGAGTATGAGACAATTCTAAATCTTCCGGCTAATCCTCGCTAATCCTCTCGTAACAGGGACATATTTTCATTGGCCGGTCAACCCCTGGCGTGAACCACCCTCTTTGAACGGGATGAGTTATGAAAACGATAACTTTTACAGAGGGAAACCCTCGCGAATGTATCTGTCAAGAAAGTAACTAGTTATGGTCGCGAAGAATAACGAATTTAGCGAAAAAAATCTCTTATATCGCTTGATATTCCAACGTTCTTGTTTTTTAATATTTTTCAGAAAATTTCTGAAAAAATAAGCTATCGTTGCGTAGGAATTATTTCAGCCGAGTCGGAATAAATTAGGCGGTAATGTTGTGGACTACGTTTGTATATAGAATTAATGAGAAATAATCAGAGGTTATCACAGTGTGAGCCATTATAAATGATCCACTTAAGTACCGTCGTTATTTTGGATTTCGCGGAAGAATATTCCACTTGGAGCTCGTATTCTTGAAAATGTACAAATTTTATTTAGAAATTTCAATTTATCATATTTTATATGTATCTTCTAATAATTTATCATTTCCTACGAATTCTACTTTCCAACGGTCTAATTTCCGCGTTCCCGTTGCGAATTTCCGTACATCGTCTCGTGACGGCTTCAGTTTCTGGAACATCTTGATAATATCCTTAAATCAACGAATTCAAACCATCAAATTGATCGCGGTAGTTAGGAACTTTCTACCAGGAACATTTAGATTCAAGATTGTCTCAACACTGCGCCACAGCTGACAATGTATTTTCTTACCTCGTATATACCATTGTACCACTTTAACTAGTCGGGAACGCACAGAGACGAAATAAGCTCGAGCTATTCACGAGAGGAACGAAGAAAGAACAGAATTGGGTGAAAAAATATTTATACAAAATTTCTCATACCGTCATAGCTAGAGAAGATAATTAGGCCCACCCTGTATACCGTCGACGCAGTTTTCACCCTTTCACTGCCACTAATTTTGAAAATTTGTCAATTAATTGTGTTGTGTTAAAACAACAATTTGTGTTTTACACATGTTACGTATGAAAATCTGCCGCAGCGAAAGGGTTAAAGCGAACGTCTCACTCACCCAACAATCTTACATCGACAGTTCCACAATCTTCTCTAAAATCTCGCCAGTGAAACGAAACTCAACCCTTTCCAACAGAACCAAACAATCGCAATCAATCTCGTCCAACCCAGAACCCCCGACAGCATTATTCCTCCCCACTCCCTTTAATCGGAACTTAATTACAACGTCACTTATCGCGGCGATAAGCGAAGCTCGTTCACCGAGCGAGAAAAGGAAAAAGAAAAAACTGACCCGATAGCATTCTTCGTTGCGGTGATTCTCGGCTCGCAGTAAATTAACGGGAAGCCGTTGGCGACTGTGGGTAATAAAATCATAGTCACGCGACACCGTTTCTCCCCGCGTCGGCTGTTTTCCGTTCTGGCGGCGATCGAAATAAATCACCTGGCGACTGTTACTCCCGGTGAACTTGTTTCCCGATTACAACAGCCGTACAACACCCAGGGTCCCTGCATTTATCGTGCACGACTTAGCGTTTCCATGCTTCCTCCTCCTCTCGTGGACCAACGTCGGGGTTGCCCGCCCATTAATAGCCAGTTGAGTGTGAAGCGGAACTTTTCTCCTTGTGCCTCGTAATAACACCGCGCTCGTATAAGCTGGCTTCTTGGTTCCGTGAAAGAACTCGACCCTGGACCAATCACCGCTCCTCTCTCTCTCTGTAGCTAGCTAAAAACTAGAGCAGACCTGGGCTGTGGTATTAAGAAGTTTTCACCCGGTCTTTCACGGCGGTGCTGCTCCTCGTCTTCTTCCTTCCGCGATTCTTCCGCAGACGTTGCGCCGGCCACTCAACCCGATGACGTTCGCCTTCCCGAACCGTCGGAAACTTTATAAATATGACGGGGTTGTTGGACAGGGAGTAGCAAGTGGCTGTTGCCGGGAGGACGGCTGAAAAAGACTACAATGAACGGCGGGAGGTACGTCGCGTTGGTTGGCCGGGCTCGTATGCCCGAATTAATCCTTTTTCGAGCAGCGAGACACTTGGTCGCGCATGAATTATCGATCGCCTATGCCGCGTCGAACACGCTACATTTACCTTCTGATGATAGTTAATAATCTGATGGCCAGGCCTACAAAGGACCGAATTACTGGCCGGATGGAAAAGCGGGCGATCGCGTGGCCCTCGTGAGCCGCCACGTTTCCATGCATAGGGTGTTAATGAATTACGCGGAACGTGGTACGTAGGATGGGAGAACGAGAGGTTTTTTGAGTGCTGGTTTCGATGGGAGAAACGGGGGAAAATGTGATGGGTGGTTCGTTAAGGAAATTAGTGCGAGCGGTGATTAGGAATTAGGAGCGACGATTGAAAGAAGCAATTTTGTCTGGGGGTTTTGGGGAATTCTTGAATGAAATTGTGTCGGTAGTGGGGGGAACTTATTGAAATCTGTTTCTGAGGGAATAGATGTACACTGCTGTCTATGAGTATTTTGGACAG
Source organism: Habropoda laboriosa (assembly GCF_001263275.1). NCBI lineage: Eukaryota > Metazoa > Arthropoda > Insecta > Hymenoptera > Apidae > Habropoda > Habropoda laboriosa. Next base: position 781,331 of record NW_017100427.1, read on the forward strand.
CTATTTTGTTCTTGTGTAAAGTATTGTATGATTTAAATTACATTTCCTCGGTTCTCTGATGAATAATGTTTCTTTTGTGATCTTAATAATTTTCAATAGATTTTAGCAGAATTCGGTGTGCTTCGTATTCGGAAAGTGTCCCAATTCAGAACAGGAGTAGGGTAGATAATAGAAAAGTATTGACGAGAAAAAAATGGAGGGTTGATATTCTTCGGTCTTTTTATTCTCCTGAGTATATTTCATATCTTGCAGGGTTGGATAAGAATATTTACACAAAAATCGCACAAAATACTTGGTGCATTTAAATACGTGTAACCACCATCTGCCCTACAAAGTATGTCTCTGATAAATAATCAATATTGCAATGTTTCATTTAGAAATCACCGAAAAAGTTGTGCATTTAATTAACATCTACATTTGCAAATTAAAACACTGTAACAACTCTGTCAACATTCTGTGACGAACATCTGCAGTATTCCGTATCCATGCATGAAAACTTCCAGTTGAATATTTCGGACGAAACATTTTAAAACGAAATTTCCTAAAAATCGTAAATTTAGCAAATTCAAGTGCGCGATGTTTCCGCGGCCAGTTAAAATCGTGGAAAATTCACTCGCTCGTTTCGTCTGTTTGTAAAATTTCGGCCGATATTTTATTCACACCCCGTATATTATCGGTTCCTCTGTCTTTCTGCACGAGCGAGGGTATCGAAAATTATCGGAGGCCTTTCTCGCGTGTTTCATTCGAACGCGTCACTGCTCCTCTCTTGCACGATGCATAATTTAGAGGAAGCGCCGCGTCGGCTCATTAGAGAGTGCATCTCTCGTTCAAATTTATTATTAGCCGAGTATCGATTGGATTATTTAGCCAGTCTGTTGTTCGGCACGAGGCGATATACTTATGGTGAAAATTGGCCGTCTAGATTAATCCGATGCTAATGAGGATGTTCCTCTTTTATAGGTGAACGTTCACGTCTTTTGGCATTTAATGAAGCTGCTTTCAGGGCTTCTCAAGCGCTGAACAATGTGAGAGAATGTCGGAGTATCGTAACAAACGCTGTTACACCAAACAAAGTATCGAACATATCGCGTAAATTATAAATAGCGTCTGTGAAACATATTTTTTTTATGGATTTTACAATTTGGTAAATTCTTCTAGCATTCAGCTTACATAGCACGCGGACGATCGCAATAACTCCTCCATTTTGTAACATTTTTACTTTCAAAAATTTGAGAAGAAAGTTAAATGTTACATTTATATCCTCTAAAAAAATTGAAACGTTTCATTCAGTAGTTACCTCTGAAAAAATTCCCAAACTTTACCTATTTTTAGAGGCCCCGAGGTGGCGTGTCCCTTTAAATTTAGTAAACAACGAAATTTTTAACGATCACATTATTTATCGCAAAGATAAGAAAGACAATTTACACGGTTAACTTTTGCCTATGGCAGAGTGTGTTGCAAGAAGGCATAGAAATTCATAGTGGTTTGATCTCAGAGCGGATATTGCTCTTCCTTTCGCTTTAAAGCGAATTGTTGGAAATGACTTCCTTCCGCAATGATGTACGTAGCTTGACGTCGACGTAGACTGATAATTTGATGTATTCGTTTCGTCGTTGAGAGACCATCATTACGGCGACAATACCGACGTCTATTTACCTGATCGCAATAAGTCACTTGGAACAAGTTTATATTCTCCTCTTCGGTCGCGGATAGAGAAAAATGGCGGGGAAAGAAGTTAAGTAGTTTCAGGAAGTCTGACTCCTCCTACGATCCTTACTTTTTTTCCACCAGTTCAATAATTCACCCGCCCGTTTGCTTCAAACAGAACTGTATACTCTTCCGGTTACGTAAATCGATTCTTCTCGTCGTTCTACCTTCGAAATTATTAGAGCACGCTGGAATGAGAATACTTCGGAAAGTATTTCAGCTACGAAAGCGATGAAGAAACGATGCGTAGAATGCCTTGCGTAATGATGAAACCATCCAGAATTTAATAAACGTCAATAAAGGATACATTAATGAAGCAACTCGAAATTTTCTTCTTTAATCAGGGAAAATTAGTTGTGAAAATTAAGAAGAGTTAGAAAAATTTAATTTGTCCCCTGTGTTACATTAAATTAATCCTCCTCGTTGTAATTTTTTATACAAACTACACTGTTCTATATTTTTAAATTTTCATGAGATTCGTAGTTCCGTATTTTCGAACAAAAAATGTTAATTTTGAAGATACGAATCTTAGAAATTTTTTTAAAATTGTCCAACGTGGATTATGGCAACTTGTAATTTTTTAACATATAATTCAATACTGAAATGACATTGATACGAAATAAAAAATGTACAGGGTGAACAACGTGAATCAGGTCACCTAATTATCTTCTCGAGCTATGGCGGTACGAGAAAATTTGAACGAGATGGAAGAAAAATTCCTTATTTCCCCGCGAACCGAAGAAAAATATTTATTCACCGTTATCAGACGCATAATTGAAAGAAACAATCGCTACGAAGAATATCGAAGACATCAAACGATAAAAATTCGTTTCACCGATACTTCTCGTGCACAATTTGATAGCCTGAAATTACAACCCCGAGGGGCAGAAAGCAACGACGAGGCAACCCTTGTAAAATGTTTCATCGTGTACTTTTGATGACGCATGCTTCCAATGAAAACACCGCCGCTCCTAGAGTATTCAGCGAAAAACGATTCAACTTCACGCGTCGTTTGACGGAGCAATTAAACCGTCGACAATAAACTCCGTGGAAAATTACACGGTAATTATTCCTTTGCTCAGCGGCGGGGAACAGAAGAATATTTATGCGGATTGTTGCCGCGACGACAAAGGCAAGAAAACGATCGGGGTGAAGAAATCTGTGCCTCTAATGCGAAATTGAAATATTACAGCGCACGCTCCCTCCCTTTTCCGCTGTTTTTCTTCTACTCTGTGTATAGGGTGGTACGCGTAAAGGGGCGGATTCGATTATCTCGCAAACTTGACGGCATTCGAGGCATCTATTTATCTTTTTATTACAAAATATTCGAAACTCATTTTCATTCTTTTTTTTTTAAAGAAGTCTTAGCATTCTTATCTCGCGAGATGATTGACAACTTCGAAGGCAAACGGATGATAAAATGAACGACACTATCTTATCGAGGATTAAAATTCAAATGTTCAAATCTCTGGCTTTTTATCTGGAGGTTCGCCGATTGTTCGTTCGATTAAATTGTTCATACGAAAAACGATCATCAATACGTCTTACTCGACATTATCCTCAAATCTAAGCCGATTATGCTCACAATACCAAAGACTATAATTCCAATTTCAGCGCAGTACGTGTAAGCACTCTGCTCAGCGCGTTAATACCTTTACTTTACCTCCATTCAATATATGAGCCGTTCAGTGCACAAATCGATTAACTCCATAAAATGAGAAGTCGAGAAATTATTATAAATATAAAAAGTTATGACTATACCAAGTGCTTTGACACTTAAATTTAAGATTTTTCAAAAAGTGGAGCTAATCGATTTGTGCACTGAACGGCTCATATCTCGACGTGTTTCGTGACGTGGGAAAATTGCAAGGTCCACTAGAACTTCGAAACAAACTTAAGAAATCTTATTAAAATATTTTATCACATCAAAAATATTGTTATCGTCGAACTCTTGAAAGTTCTCGTTAACCGCGTAATAACTGCACACCCGTTACCTTCGTATTTCTTATTGTCGCTGTAACTTTTTAACAAAGCTTCAAACGACCTATGTGTGTATAACAGTTTTCTCTCACAGTAGCCCATAGAATACACTGACGAAGTTTGATCGCAAACAATTGGGACACCCGGTACATCGCACCCTCGAAATCTTCTCATTGCGAGCCATTTTTCCATGCATCCCCGCTCGCAGACAATCCTATCAGTCGCTTTATAAGAATCAGCCGGTTGTAGAAGCCGGTATAGAGGATGGGGGAGGCTTGGTTGTTCTGAGCAATTTGATGGCGCGCTATACTTTAGAGAGAAAGCTCCCGCGGCGTGTATATCGCGAAATCGGCGAGATCCGGCAGCGAGCCTGAAAATATAACCCCCCGAACACGGGACGGCGTACTTTAAATTCCCCGATGCTTCCATACGCCTTCGAGTTCGTGTACAGGATTCCAATGGCTCTGTTGGAACCGTCCACGGCGTGGCTCTTGCCCTAAGAAATCGCATTTCCTTTCTTTCCACCGTTTCGCGCTTCGCGTCCTGCACTTTTATATTTCACGGATGTCCTCCGTTTCTATCCTCTTCGCCACCTTACCCTCTCTCCCTCTTCTTACTCCCTTTTCTCGTTTCCTTCTTCGTGTCTCTGACTGTTCGTCGTCTATTAATAAACGGTCGGAGACGTTTCCGTAAATATTTGCGCTGGAACGAAACCGAAGCGGAAAACGCCACCTCAAAGGGGAATCTTACCTTTCGTGTTTCATTATTTATCAATGGCCCTGGTCGGCCTCGAGCAGTGCTGAATTATTAACGGGTCCACGGGACCAACGGTTTCTACTTCGATCTTCGAGCGATCGCTGTGAGAACGCCTGGGCTCGCGCTACCCCGCTAGCGGAGAGAGAGGAAAAAAAAAGGGAAAAAGAAAATTGTCGGGTCATTAACCGGTGGAGATTAATTCGCGAGTAATGAGTTTCGTTTATTAAAGTCTGCTAGATTCTGGCTACAGTAGATTTCGCGGCAATTAATTGAACGCCGGTTGTCGAAGTCGATGCTGGCGAATTTATGGAGCTTTCAATTACTTGAAGGGCGAAAAAGAAAAGAGTAGAGACGATAGCTCGACTATGGTAACAAGTGGATTTCTCGAAGGTTTGAGAAATCGGGGAGTATGAAACTTTATGGACGTGTTATTCAGATGGATCTAGGGATGTGGCTATTTTTTTTTTTTTTGTGCAGGTACGAATTGGGTTCAGAGGAAAAACGATGTTCGAAGTGATTTTTAAGTGACGTCGTTTTTAGGTCAAATTTGAAAGGTTGAAAAATGAAGATGACCAGGTTCGTTAATTAAAATCATACATGTGTAATTTCTGCTCTACATGGCGTTCAATGTAGGACAACCACTATCTCGTTTTGATTGTGACTCTGCTCCTATAATGTGGATGCTTAATATGCACACTCTCGTAAAGCTATCATGGACTTACTATTCCTATTCAAAATGATCAGTGTCGCAGTTGACAATCCACGCGTTATTAGTTTAATCAACTTCAATGCGCCCGACTACTCCGCCTGATATCCACTTCTATTCATACCACATAACTGTACCGCGAGATTTTATGCTACCGATTTCGTATACAAAATTTCTGTCTTTAGGTAATATCTATCTATTTCAAACGCCTGGATTTCATCTCTGGTTCCATTCGCGTGTTCAAAAGTAACACTTGCAGAGCTGTCTTAAATTGCGTTGTTGATCTGGTTTTCTTTGGTAAATTTTTAACAAGGAACACACCAACAAGGGAACATCCCGAAGTGATAATCACCGATATCTATTAAAGCATATTTTTTCTCGGCAATGATTAACATCGAAAGGGGTGAAAATCGCCCTCAAAGTTGCAGACAACAAACGTATTTAATGTAATACCTCAAAAATGAAAAAATTGACAAATTTTGTATTCGAAAAGTAAAGAACAGTCACCCTTATCTTTGAGGGAAATTTTCATTCCCCCAAGATTCACAATCGCCGATAAAAGAAATCACGTGTCAAATATTTCTCACAGACAAAATTTGGGAAACAAAATTATTTATTACCTCATTATTGAAACCTTCGAAATATTCCCGCAGAATAATGTCATCCACGTGCGCAAACTTCACCGTATTACGTTATCGTCGCATTACACACGTTTCGCCGAGCAATCAAACCAAAGAAGGATTCTTTTCTTGGTCGAGCAGAGAGAGGATGAAAAATCGATTGTAACTGTTCGATGGTGGTAGTGCGAAGCTCATCATCGATCGGCACGTTTTCAACGAGGAATTCAGCCGGTGCCCAGGATTCCGCGAAAGGAAGGAAGGGAGAGAGAGCCGCGACGAAACGGAGAAAAAAACCGGGGAAAACGCTCGATTTCACAGTCATTGGCTCGCGAAAATGCGAGTACGGGGCAGTCATGTGCGTTGGAACGTGTACGTGACGGGGAAAGGTGCGCAAGTGGCCGGTTTACGTGTGCACTGCCGCCGAATGCGGATGCACTTGCGACTTGCGCGGTTTTCTCTGCACAGGCACACACAGACACACGGGGGAACGTGCACCGGGGGTACGTTTAGCGGGACCTCGAGCGGCGTGTTCCTTTTAAACCACACTACTTAGAAGGAGCCCCTCGAGCGTGCTTCTTAAAGAGACACTATGGGTTCCGGAGCCTGTTTTGAATTCGGAAGTCCTGCTTTTGCAATTTTTTCCTTTTCTCTTCCGCTCCCTGGTGAAAACTGTGACACCTGTTCGGGATAACTTGGCGATTTACTCGTCTTCCTTTTTCTTCTTTGTCGAGGATTTTTTACGGAGCCGTTTATAACTCGTTTTTTATCGTAGAATAGGGATGAAATGGTGAACTTGAATTTGTCAGTGATTTCTGGGGTTCTTCTTGGTGTGTTCGTGTTAAATTTGAGCCGTTTAGGTGTTTAACTGATTTACTCCATAAAGTGAAAAATAGAGAAATATGATAATTCTAGGAAAATCATAATTTTTAAAAAATAATTATTTGAATTATTTATTTTTTAATTTACATTTACAATGACAAGTGCTCATTAATTTCTTTCTGCTTATTTTAAATTTCACGTTTGACATCGATGTGAATACCCACGAAGAGCTTTCGTTATCTGATTAAATATAGTACCTCGAAACATATCATGTGGCACCCTGATAAGAATTTGCAGTTTCAAGGAAAAAGTGTCCATTGTCACAATTTTTTTAACGAATGAAATTTCTCCCTTTATCTTTAATTTTCCCTAAGCATTAATTTCAATCTAAAACAGGGGCTTGTATTTATCAAGGACGCGAAAGTGGATTAAATCTGTTCGGTACACGTTTTACAGTTGTCATCTGTTTATCGTACACGTGTTCCTGTCATGTATCATTAATCAACAATCGTGTTCACATGACAGGTACATCAGGTTAGGTTACAATTAACCGTAATAGTATACTAAAGCGCTATTGGACTGAATGTGCACTGTTTAATAAAATTAGCACAGCGAAAGTGAGGTATTACCTGGGATAATCTAGAAAAATTAGGTTAATACGAGTAAAAATATTATTCACCCCCGATAACTTCTGCTTCTCATTTCTTAATGGCTTATTTAAACAAAGGGATGAAATAATTTCCTCCGTACACAATTTCACGTGTAATTTTACGAAAATCCACGAAAACGTATCGAAATCGGGTAATTTAATATTCAACGTGTTCTACGACTCCCCAATTAATTTTTAGGATATTTCCTTCGGAATTAATTCAATCGTGTTTAATTATAATAAGTCTTCCCCGATATTTCCATTAAACATCATCGCTTGTCCCAGATTTCGCCGCGGTCATTTATTAACGTCCGGCACAATTGAGCAAATAAAACTGTCATCCGGATATGAATGACGATGCAATGTGTTCGTCAACGAATTTCGTGTTATCGATAGCGATGAATTTATCGTTTTCGCTGCGATGCAATTTTCCTTTGGAGCACAAGTAGCGGCAAGGTAGAGGAAAGAAAAAGAGGAGTTTAATCCTTTTAAGTTCTCGTTATATGATACTTACGGCAGCAGTTTTAAATTATTGCGCCGCGCATTGTTCGCGGAAACGAGTGAGAAATTTTACCATACTTCTCAAATACAAAACACCGTTGCTCGGTCGAATAAGAAAACTAATTAGTCGAAGCGAGTGTTTTGCTACAAAGTAACAGAAGTTTCCATTCCGAGAATTAAGCAAATCCTTCACTCGGTGCAAGTTGCTGCAACTTTTAGCCGGCCGCGTCGCGACGCGACGCCGCGGTTCAACAAATTTCTACTTTCTTCCCGTTCTTTCTTCGCGACTAACCTCCTCGAAAACGCACGTCACCGTTTCGCGTCGAGAAACTTTCCTCCCAACAGAGCAGATATTCGTTGTTTCCTTGTATCCATTTCTTTAAAAAAAAAGAAAAATATACGGAATATCGACACGTGGAAGTAACATCTAAGAGCTTATCTCTGAAATCCGCGACCGCGATAAAGTAGTCGTGGGTTCTTAATTAAAATCGTAGTAAAATTATCAGTAGCTTCTCGCGCGCTTAAAAAAATTAACCCCATAGATCAGATGAATTAGAGATCCTTTAATTAAACGTGCCTGCAGCTTCAAAATACGCTTCCGAGCGGGAACCGTTTGTGGTAAAACGGAAAGCTTCTTGGTGAAATTTAATTAAAAAAATTGGAAAAGATACTCTCGACGTATATACACTTCTCTAACGTTTCTCTTCCGTTCCACGTAAAAAACAAAGGAAAGAAAGATACCGAGCTATTTGTCTTTACTTCCATTTACTCAACCGATAAAAATAACCAGCGTCACAGTATCTTCTGAACGGAGCAAAAGGTTAAAATAGAAGAAAGAGACTCGCTATTTCCACGCGATTGTTCACCGTGAAGCAGGAATTTCCTGTTTCGGGTACGCAAGTGTTTCCCCCGCAAAAAGGAGTGTCGAGAGTCAAGCAGTGATTCCGCAACTCTGCCAATCTGTTTTCGCGACTTCTCTCTCGCTCTGTCTCTGAGAAGAACCGTTCCACGATGTTTCCCCCGGAGTAAAGTAGGTCTGCCGCGTCGATTCCACGCCGTTTTCTATCTCCAAACTCGCAGCCCACGCGTTAGGAGAAGAGCCAGAGGGAAGCGTATCGTAGGTGAAGGAACCACGAAAAGGGCAAAGAGAGGGATAGAGAGAGGAGGGATATCGTACGCACGACGTGATGGCGGGGAGGCTTCTCGGTTAAATGAGGCTAACTCACCATCTTAGCCGGTGTGTTTCCCTCCCGTTTCGCTCGCTGCCAGTGTTTCCCATGCTGCCTCTGTTTCCCTCGTTTCATCCCTCTCTTCCACCCCAGTCAGTTCCAGTTGAACTCGGTATGTCGAGGTGGGCGCGGCCCCGTACCCGACCGAAATCGATTTTGAAAAGGCGAGGAGCGAAAGGGGCCGATGCCCGGTAGAAGGAAAAGGACGTGATACAGATTACGGACGATGCCGCATGGCCGGGCGGGCTTCCTCTGATCTGCTGCTGTGTATCGGGAGGGTGGTCCCTCTTTCCGACGCGGAGAGGTCATAGGAAAAGACGACCGAGTCCCGTTCGCCGCTACTCCACTCTTCGCTGGATAGCCTTGGTGAAGGCCTACAGCAGCGAGAACCGTCCGCCACCTAACCACTCTCTGTTCAGCTTCTACGAACGAAGACAAGCGGCTGCTTGTGTTTTAATCATTAAGGTGCTTGTAAGGCTGCTCGCAGCTGGGATCTTTGATCTACACTCGTCGCGTGCGGCAAAACTGCTTACAAGGAGGCTCGCAGAAGAGAGTAACGGTGAAAGAGAGAGGAAGGATAGGAGAGAGAATCTTCTATGGTCATGAGATACTGTCTGTGTCTGTGCGTATATGTACGGTGTAGAGCATCCAGCTAAAGGGAGTAGGAAGGGTGTCGACTCTGGGTAACTCGATAACGCGCGACGTTTTACGTGCTGCTGCGTGCACCACCTGTACGTCGTCGCTTTCCAACGAGGCTAATATAATGTCAGAGCCGGAAGCCTGGTGAATTCGGGGGACCATTAATCGCGAATGAAAGTTTGATCGCCTAGCTGGCTTGCTTTTAACGCTGTTCCCGAAACGTTCAAGTTGATCCGCGTTATTAATTCAATATCGAATACGCGTACCGCGAATTAACCGGCGTTCGTTTTCGCGTCACGTTCCCCGCCAGGCAGCCTTTTAATTAGCCACCGGGTTTTCCACGTTCCAGCCATTTATCGGTGTTTCCTCTATTTTCTCCGGTTTCTTTTTCTCTCGCTTTCTCTTCCTGGATCTCCCCGTCTCTTCCTGGCTCTCCCCGTCTCTCCCTGGCTCTCCCTGGCTCTCCCCGTCTCTCCCTGGCTCTCCCTGGCTCTCCCCGTCTCTCCCTGTCTCTCCCTCCTTTCCCAGCCTCTTTCTTCAACTCTCGCTGTCTACATTTCTTTCTGGCTGTTCTCTTCCCATTGGATTCGCAGTAACCGGGAGCGTATCACGGTATCGGGGTTTCATCGGTTCCTGGGCAACGCGTAATGCAGATTGCGGAAGGCGCCGCACGTACGGATCTTCTCTCTGATCTTGTGTACCCGGAGGATGGTCTTTTTCAACGGGAGGACCGTCCACCTCCCTAGAGGGAGCGTGGCTAACTCGCTAGAGAACGTCATACGGTTACCGCACGTACGAACATTCGGTTGACAGCGCAATGAGCGGGATAGGACGATTGAATTTTGCCCGGGAGCGCCGTGCCTTCGCTCGAGGATTAGGCTTTAAGCCGGCACTTGCACGTATTCGTTTATTCGAGATTCAATTTGCCCGTCAAAGGCCTCCGGCGAACTTTTTTCTCCTTGCTGATTTTAATACGATACGTAGTCTCGATAAATCAAGCCGGCTCGATCGAACGAAGGGACTCAGCTTGCTGTTTTGCTTCTTTAGAGGAACTTGATGATAGGGGGAATGTATACAGGGTGTTTCTGAACGAATGATACGATTGAACGTAGAGTCCATTCCTTGTGCAAGATAAATTAGCAATGAAGAATTATGTTGCTCGACGAGTACGTACAATTCGTGCTTTCCTGATAATTTTGTTAATAGAGTGGAACCTCGATTATCAGAACACCGATCGGCGGAACGATCGATTATCGGAAAGTGCGGTTAACAAGGGAATATCGATTAGCAGTTGGTAGCTAACAAGGGAACATCCCGAATTGAAAATCGACGATTTTGATGAAATTTTGATATGAAAAATATTGAAAAAAATTGAAAAATATATTCAATATGTATTGTCTTTTTATCGACAATATCCACATTTAAGGGGTGACGAACGCACTCAAATTTAAGGGTAGTAAACATATTTAGTCCAATATCTCGAAAATGTCAGAAATAGAAAGAATATTAATGATAATTAAAATATGTCGAAAAAAATGTTACTAAATCGTTTGAAAGTGGGAAAAATTGCTACATTTAATAACGGAGTTCGTAGATTGTATTTCAACTGTTGCTCAGAAAGTAAAGCGTCGTTCTGAGACGAACAAGATCGCTCTTTTCTCTGAATTCTCATTCGTAGAGTGTATACTCTAAAAGATGGAGCAACTTCATCGTTAAATGGGAACAGTATAAAGAAAACGTTGAATGTAGCTCTCGTAAAATGTGGTTCAAATGCTGGGCCATGAACTTCTTCTTAAAATTAGTTCGATCTACTAACGTCGTTTGAAAAAAATTTTACTTCGTTCTTCGAGCTTTTACAATCTTCCCGACGAAATTTACCGGTGTTTGTTCGAAAAAAAGAACTGCAATATTCCGCGAATTTGCAATTTAAAGTTTATTTTTTAAGTACATTATTTTTCGAAGCTTAAAAAGAAACAACAATGTTCCGTTTCTTGGTCCGTGGACCGCAAAATGTATATTTTAAGACGGTGGAGCGACGTCAAGAATATCCGGAAAAGAAAACAGAACTTCCAGCTTGCACCCTGCAAAGTGCCGCGTTATTCCGCCGCTCGTCTTTAGCGTTTAAACTTGACTTTTTTTCTCGAACAGCGTGTCCAACATTGTACAACTTAAAAAAACAGAAAAATACGTACACCGTAGGAAAAAAAGTTTGAAAAACCAGGTTGTATAATATTTTTTACATCTGCTAGCTTTGCGAATTTCATTTCTGATACGTCTCTGTTAACAATCGGTCAAATTTTACAGATCAATACCCAGAGCTGCGTAAAATTTCGAGAAAGATATTTGAACTGTTATACGCTTCAGAAGCTAAAATAAAAATTTCTTTTTAAAATAAAAACATCCTAAAAATTCGTAACGTAAACCTTGCAAAATTATTTTCACTCGAGGTATCGAACACTAAAATATATGACTTTTTTCAATGAAATGGACACTTACGGTGATGACAATTAGAAACGTACACACTCCTCGTTAAAATCAATTTCTCCAATTTTCTCCCAAGCAATTTTCATTCGAGCTTCGAGTTCCGTTGTTAATCGACCGCGGGGAATCGAAATGCACGCAACGAATTGTTTATTCGCCAAAAATCGCGAGAAATAAAACTGCTATCCGTCAACTATCGAGGTTCGCCCTGAAACCGTTGGACAAGCAATTTTTCACCGTCTTACGCGATCGTTTATCGTGAAATCCTCTGTGGAACAAATCCTAAATAAATCCATGCCTCGGCTTCTCTTTTCATCATTCCTCGATCTCGATATTTTTCTCAAAGACCTCTCCGCGAAAGGACGACTTATGCCGTTCGACGTTCTGGTAAAAAGGATCAATACCCGGTGGCTACCCGGCCAAAGCTTCTTTCATCCGGTATCGGGATACATTCTCCAGCCGTTTTATCAGGTGGCCGTTGCGGCCGCAACAACTGACCCACAGCGGTCCACCGGAAGCCGAGGATATTTTCAGTTATGCTTTCAGTCGATAGCCCGGCAAGCCCGGAAACTCATTTTGCAGCACGACCGCGAAAAATTCGATCAAACTTTCTTGATCTCTCCGCCGAAATCCTCCAGGGAGGATAACGTTATTTCCAACTTTCTGACGAGGCCTGCTATCGATCGTTTATTTTTTCATAACGCCAACGTATTAGCTGCCCGGTGAAAATATGTGCGCGAACAGGAGCTCGGGGCGAGATCGTAATCAAGGGAAATTTACTCTCTCGGAGACCGGGTGAAATCGATGGTTAATTGAAAGGTATAGAGGGATAGAGGAGAGTTTTTTTTTTCGGCTCGTTCAGTTTGGTACAGAGTGGTTACAGGGGGTTAAAGCATCGGATAGTTTATCGGTTGTTGCGGATGTAAATAGCCAAGTGTTGGCGTTTTTGATTTATTTTGATTTTTTTTGGGGGGGGGGGGTGGAGCTGTTCGTTGAATTACGAAGTTTTTACGTGTGATTGAAAGTTTTAAGTATTTTACGAAGGTGTTAATTGTTTGTAGAATTTTAATATTTTTATACATTTCTGTATTTTGAATTTTTGTGTTAAGATTACATTTTGGGTTTAGGTTAGTGAATTTCTTTTATGCTACTTTACTTTCAGTACCATTTATTGCGAAACATCATACAACTATATTAATTAAGAAAAAATGAATTACACTTAAAAATACATTGTTCACATTAAACTTAAAACTGTGTAAAGAATTTAACATTTTTATTGCACCTCGTCGCTAAAAGATTAAGTTAAAAATCATCAGGGAGTTTTCCGGGTTATTTATTTTTCTACGCTTGGCCATAGTAGTTTTAAGGCATAAATTCAACGAAAATTATGTCTTCTGAATCAAAACTATCTTAGAAGTGTAACTTGCTTTATTTTTTTACGATTGTCCATAGACATTTTGAGGCATAAATTCAGCAAGAATTCTACTTTCTTAGTCAGAACTATCTCAGAAGTGTAACTCACTTATTAACTTACCTTATTTATCTACGAGTGTTCATAGTCGTTTTAAGGCACAAATTCAGCCAGAATTCTACTTTCTCAATCAAAACAAGCTCAGAGATGTAACTTGCTTATCGACTCACTCTCGCATTAACAATTAAAACTAAGCACACCAGTCATAAACCGTTCCAAAAACTTCCACCGCAATTATTAATCACACCCAAGCCATTTCTAGCCCTTTCCCAACAATAAAGACATTCCTTCCACATACCCGCACTAGTCCACGATAAATCCTCCGGCGTAAAATCACCAGAGACTACTTACCTCGCGTCTTAACACCGGTTTCCTGTAAAACGTCGTCGCGTAGAACAAAGCCACGAAACCCTTGAAGCGTCTAAACTTCCGGTGAGCCTAGGAAAAGTTGTCGTTCCTGCGACTGGTGTCCCGTAATCAGCAGACTGCCGACACGGTCCCCCTCTTATGAGAAACGTGTCTGGCATGAAATATTTCGCTGGGTAATTAGATTGTGTCGCGACTCCTACATATATACATCCGTCTGTCTGCCTTACACCAGTGGTAAGTAAGCTGTCGTCGGATTACGCCGGATATCTCTGGCCCTCATTCGAAATCAATTCACGCGACGGTAGCCTAATTCGAGGCCGATTCGTTTCGCGATACACCCCTATTCTCGCGTAGAGCTGCTGATTCTCAGCGACGTCTAATCCTCCCCACCGTTGCTGCATTTCTCTGACTTTGCCGAGAAATTATACCCCTCCTCCCCGTCTTTGGTTGTACGGTGACCCGTGCCTATGCGCCTGTTGTACTTGTCGATTCATCGGGCACGACGATTAACTTCCTCGGGATGAGGGTTGGGGACGGGATACGGTGATTCATTAGCGAGGTGGAACGTACGAGGAATGTTTAAGCCGGTGTTTGGAGGAAATAGCGGTGCATCTTGCGAAGAGAGAGGATTGTTGTGGTGTTTGCTGTTTGGTGAAGAGCTGGTGGGTTTGTAGCGAAAAGTATTGTTTAAATAACAGGTAGAAGTGTGTTTAAAATATTTAGGAGTTACTAATTGAAAAATAATTTTTTAGGAATAATTACTTGACATATTTTATGCTTCTAAATTTGCGTTGATTATTTCAAATATTATTTTTCCTGATTGGAGGCTAGCCTACTGTCATTGATATTAACGATATACTCAACCTAACTACGAATATCAAAACAGAATTTCATCGAGGTTCGAAACTAAATAAAGCATTACCTATGATTTCCCGAAATTAATATTCAAATATTTCGTTCTACCCGTAAACAGGGAAATATTGATTCCAGCGAACAATTCCGAATTCACGCTGAAAAACACATATTTATAAAATCAATTTTATTCGATTTTACACGAATTTCCACCTTAAAACGACTAATTGAACATGGAAGAATTCCTCCTGCCAGCAATCACGAGCACGCGTACCAATCTCAAACACCTAGTGCCACCGGATCTTAACATCCGACGCGAGAATTATCGTAGTGTTATGAAAGAATTTTCACCGGAGCGTTGAAAGAAAAGAAACCGGAAAAAGAAATCCTTAAGAGCCGCCGTAGTGGAGGAGTTGGCAGAAAGTCGGACCGAATGAAAATCGTTAAGATTCCGGTGGCGTCGTGTCGTTGGTACATTTGAACCCGTGCTCTCTCTTTGTTGGTACGCGTCCAAAGGAGCCAAGGGAATCGATAGCCGCTCTCAATTTTCGTCTCTCTCTGCGAGAGAGCGTTCCACGAGTACACCCGAACGAGGCAAAGAAGGAAAAGAAGGGGAGGAGGAGGAGGAGAGGGAGAGAGAAGGAAGGAAAGGGTCGAACGAAAACGTGGCCGCGGTGTAATTCGGTATGTTTTAGGATCAGGGGTCAGCTCGTAAAGTTCGTAGGGACAGCCATAAAATCAGCCGCAAAACGGACGTGTAGCCCTCCGCCTCTTCTACACGTTCCATCCACTATGAAACTACACGAAACTATCGACCGTGAGTGCGGGCACGTGGCCGGTTCGTTCGTTCTCCTCTTTAATTTCATGGCTATTCGTTCATAGGTGGTGTAGCTACGGGAGTATGGCCAGGTCGCGAGAGACCGGAGTCAATATTGAAGCTCGCGAGGGCATAAATTACCCGTACGTGGCCGGAATCGTGACTCGTGGATCGAAACAGGGAGCTCTTCCACCTTCGGCAAGAAACAACACAAGGCCACAGACACATACATCTAGCAAACGGTACAGCTATCTCGGTCTTTGAATCTCTCCCTCTGTCGTGCTTGTCAACGGAGAGGAACCTTTGCTCGATACTCGAGATTCTCCATCGTGATTACGTTATGCTTAATACGTGTACCGTTGCATCGCCACCGATGCTCTAGCAGGCTAATTCGACAGACGGTGACTGGTAATTCGATAAATGAAGGGAGTGATATATGTATGGGTACAGGCAGATACTGTTTAAGGGCGGCGCAGTGTAAAGTAGGCTTTCACGGGAGTTACGGAAAGATCCTGGGCGTAACGACGCCGTTAATTAGCACACATCGGCCCCTGATTATTAATCGAATCCTGTACGTGGCGTTTGACGACGTGGCGTCTGGCGAGAAATTGCCTGCTGACGTTGTGGTTGTGGTTGTTTGCTGTTTAGAGGGAAAGAATTACGTTTCGAGGATGAATGTAGTTAGCAGAGGTAACGATCTTCTTGTAACGGTTATTTTCTTGAAGTCTTGTTGCGAGAGTTTGCTCGTTTTCTGTTATGCAGATCAAATTTGCACGGAGTTTAAGTCGTTGTAATTAAGGGTGAAAGTTATTTTCTCTTTGAGTGGTTTGATATGTAACGGTGATTTTCGAAAATTGCATCCTTTCTGTTTCATTTCAGTTACAGTTTATTTAGGTTGAATATGTATCAAGTTTGAGCTTTCAAATTTTAATTAATTTCGTATTATTACCGGATGATTATATTACCGCAGGATAACTTCCTGTGTTCGTTTCTGTTCTATTTTTGTGGATCGTAATTTAATTTCAATTGTCAATATTTAGTTTCTATGAAGCATATTTTTACACTTAAAAATCTTCAAAATGATCGAAGTAATATGAACTGCAATTAATTTACAAAATTTGAAATATCAAAATTTCGCTTAAAAAGTAATACACAAAGGACTTCAATTTCTAAATCTTATGAAACATGCAGTACTGTCTATCATGTTCTAATACTTAATCCAAGATCGTAATAATACATACTTCATTCATCTTATGCACAATAAGAACAATATGCATTACAATTAATTTACAAAATTTTGAATAAATTTCACCCAAGAAGTAAAACACAAAAGACTTCAATTTCTATCCTAAAATCTTATTAAACATGCAGTACCGTGTATCACGTTCTAATACTTAATCCAAGATGATCAATAATCCTCCTTTAAACTTACACGCAACAAGAACAGTAGAAACATCGAATTCCCTACGTCCGCCCGAGGTACGATTGACTTGTACTACTTAAACCGCGCCCAGAGCGACCGAAAAACCCTCGTATGTACAAACGAAGCCGCACAACTTCAAACCCTCTCGCCACACATCGCGGCGCACACGTCCCAATCACCTTTAACTCCACCCTTGCAACCGCAACCCCCCATCCCCAAATGAAAACCATCGGCGACACGTTGAAACAGGTCAAAGCAAAGGGCAATCAATTTTCCCGCAGTTCTCGTCGGCCAGCGATAACGGAACACACTGTGGATATTGATTCTTTTTTTTCTCTCGTTCCCCTGATAGTGGAAGCCTTCCCAAGGGATTTTATCCTACAGAAGAGGATCGACACCTCCTGTTCCACGGGATACTTCATTAATCACTGCTTCACTTCCCACACGCTTCTACGTCCATACACACCCTACCGTCGTTCACGTTTCTCTTCTTCCTGCTTCTTCGAACGTTGTACACGACTCACTGGCAAGAGAAACACGCCTAAAGGGCCGTGTCACTGCCGTTTTAAGCGGCCACGTTTGTTTTTACAAAGACAGAGAGAGAGAGAGAGAGAAAGAGGAAGAAAAGAGGGGCTGAAGTACAAAGTCGACAGCCGCGAGGGCTGCTACGACGAGTTGTTCTACTCGACGGGGGTTTGTGGAACAATAATTAGATCAGGCTGCGGAGAAAGCGTGAACGGAAGAGGGGAGGGTTTGGTAGGGATAATTAGGTAATTGGTTCGACTATATCGGGCTGGCTATAGCTTGACTAATTTCATTTTAATCAAGCCGTTCGACCCCCGGCTCGGCCTCGAACTTTCGACACATTTTTCTGGCCTTCCGGAAGTACAGTAGCGAGGCGAGAGCCTCGTGAATAATTCTGGCAGGAGAGAGTACGGTTTCGTGGAAGAGTCTAGACGCCGGAATTACTCCAACTGGATCCTCGAGACGCATAGTAATGAGCACGAATTATTTTCTAGGATCTAACGCCCTGTAATCCGCACAAGGCTCCCTGCCTTGTAATCTACGCCGATGCTGTCGCGTAATTTGCATCTGTTTGATTTATTACTTCTTCCGAGATTCGTGCTCTCTGAACATGGTTAGCTGTGTTTCAGCACTTGTTCGGGCGATTTGTTTGGAAGATTGTTTTGTGTAGGTTGATCGGTTAGGAAGTGTAATTTGCCACTGTCTTTGAGTATTCCTTGTAATTTCGTGTTTTCTGGTTCGTTTGGAGAGATTGAGAGATACACGAGGGTTGGGTAATTAAACGTTCATTTTTTGGACTATTATTAGTGTAAATGAGATTAATCTTTGCTAGTGACATTCATATTAACATGAAATTCAGAAGATCTTCAACGTTACAATCCTCATTTTTTACAAGGAAAATACTAAAAAATTATACCCAGTTGTTTTCCACTATTTTGTATAACACATCTATTTTAAAGAAGTCTAGGGAACGTTTGAAGCTTACCGACAAATCGTTAAAAAATATCGAAACACCTTACGAAACAAACCCTGTCTACAATCAACCTACGTTAACAGCTAAAACCTATTACAAAATCAACAGCACAAGTCACACACATAGCTGACACCTCGCTAAAACAACCTAACCATATCAATCATACATTCCCGCCACAGTAACGTGTTAACAGAGGAAACACCGAAACCAAACAGAACCAGCCATAACACTTTCCACATCTCCACACACTCACACCTTCAACCGTTAAACAAACACACTACAATACAACAATCTCACCGCAAAGAAAACATCTCATATCAGTCAATAACTCGAGTTACCTCTTCCAAAGTGTTACGCGAAACACCGCTACACATTCTCCGTCCTCCAACTCCGCACACAAAGAGGTGAAATCCAAATCAAACATCGAGGTATCACGTTTATCCCGAGGACAAGGATCTCCCGTGGCAAAGATCGTGGCTGGAAATCCCGTATAGCGTCTGGCTGAGTCGCGTCACGAAAGACGGTCTCGTAAAACGTGAAACAACGAATCGGATTTCCCGTGAAATTCCACTTGCACCGACGCTGCATCCTCGGAGCTTGCAAGAGCGAACTCTGAACAGATACGCAAGATTACGGTACTCTGCTCATCACGTATACGCTTGCCATTCGAGGTGTGGTATACGCCGTCTGGAAGGATTTGCCGCAATTTCTCGGCCACGGTGAGCATCGTCGTGGACGCGGCCGAAGAATGGAAGAAAATCCGGTCGACTCGACTCGGCGAGTAGAGTAGAGTAGTCGAGGTGGAGTCGCGGAGTTTCAAGTTGCAGAGTATCGGGAACAGTCCCAATGGTCCATGACGAGGAAGCGAGTTTCGTGGCGGGATGTCTGGAACATGGACACGTGCACTCGATACGAGTGGAGAGAAACGCATGGAAAAGGAGAAGAGGACCAGGAATCGAAAGGGGAACACAGCGGGGGAGAGAGTGGGACGTGAGAAGGGTGGCACACGGTTTAATCCGTGGTTCAACGTGCGCGGCTTGTCGAGTTCGAGCCCGCTAATGGAAGGTTAAGCCAGCTGATCCTCGTCTAACTTTGTACACCTTATCGAGCAAGGAACCTCTCTCTCTCTTCGTTCATTGATCAAACAGGTGTTTGTCTAAGGAATTTACGACACCGACCCAATCGACTTCAGTCACCTTCCTTTCCTCCGACCAACAACGTGTAATTGCACCTTTCCGCTGTCCACTTTCTGATTCTGTTAAGGCGGATCGAGCAATGTTGGTCGGAGACGACTTGACGATTTTCTTCAAGTCGCTGTGGGATGCTGTTCGTCCCGTTGGCTGGTGACAAAAGGAGGTTGAAAGATCTCGCCGACGGAATCGCCACTGCCAACTTCTATTGATTTTCCTCCGCACCCCGAGGGATGATATAAGAGAGATTTAATAGCGGAGATTTTCATCGAATTTCTGTCCTTCTTGACGCGACGGTGTGCAGCAGCGGATGAGGGACTTTGCAGGCTTTTCTAGTCGAGATTCTTGCTCCAATTCTGATCGTACGCGACCGCCACAGATTTTCCTTCATTTTTTCGTTACATCTTGAGGACTCGGATGATTATTAAAATGAGGTGTGCTGTATACTGGAATTGGGTTGTAGGGGTTGGAAAATTTTAGGTATTTTGTCATGATAGAATTAACGAAACGAAGTACAGATATTTGAAATTGCTGTAATATAATCGATAATCTACACGAATTAATAGGGATATTATTGAATTCTTTATACACTTCGCAGCGTCGAGTTTCCATCGTCTCATTCTTGAAAAGAATATTTCTTGCCTCGTGAATAATCTAAGATTACAATAATTTATGAGTAATATCTTGATCCATTAATGAAAGTACACAGGAGGCCGTATTAAATTTGAAGAGGAAAGTAATTAGTTTCAACGAGGTTTCCCTGCCCCGAAAGATC
>NW_017100427.1:802007-839486 GCF_001263275.1 Habropoda laboriosa
TAACCACAATTTGCCAGCAATTTTTTTTCCAAAATCGCGAAAGAAAAAAATGTCAAACATACCCAACAACAGTGTCCCCAAAATACACGATAAATTTTGTTCCTTCACTCGATAAATTTCTACGGAACACTCCACCTTACCCTAATCTCACTATCGAACCAGATACGATCTAAAGCCAGCTACAAGAACGTTTCGAATGACCCTCCCTGAAGCTCGAGTCGAATCACGGCGGAAGGCCGTTCAAAGGGCCTTCCAGCGGTGGAGTTTTGATTTTCATTTATGCGTTTAGGAGTATACCCAGCCGGCATGGAGCGTATGTGACGCGAGATATTCGGTTAGGGTGGCGCACGCGACTCGATAACATCTCGAAGAGGCCCGAGTCTGGCCTCCTCTTCCGTTTCAAGGCGTATTCTTGGGGCTGAAGCGGGGGGACCCCGGCATTCCATGCGGCAACGATGATTTCGTATCGAACGAGAGGCGACTAAGGCATCCGCGCGATTAGACCCACCGAGTTTCGCGGATCGTTGAACTCGAATAGCGAGTTTACCACTCTTCGACAATCGTTTGACTGCGTGATGGCTTGCGACGAATAAATGTCCCTTCTGCTTTGTGTAATCAGTATTTTTTGGGGGAGATAGGTGTAACGAGATCGTTTCGATGTTCGTTGTAATTGGTGCATAATTCATAAGTATTTGGACAATACATTTTTTTTTCTTCATTGTGGAAATATGATTCTGTTTGGAGTTTTGTAGCACAAAGAGAAATTCCTTTTAATTTGTAAGTACTAACGTATTATCTACAGTGTATCTTATGATTTTTCAAATAGTGTAATTATGGTAGAAGTGATGGCAGTTTGAAGGGGAAGAAGCACTTTTTACCAAAAAAAGATCAATTTTAAACATTTCTAAAAAATTAAATAATCGAGATATCGAAGGAATCCTGCACTAAGTTAATTTCTTTTATGAAACGATGTTTCACATTTTTATTCATAAATCAGAATATTCTAGCATAACATGTTTCGCAATAATTCCTCCATTTTGTAACATTTCTACTTTCTAAATATCAGAGTAATAGCTGAAACTTACATTTATATCCTCCGACAAAAATTGAACTCTTTCATTGAATGATTACCAAGAAAAAAATTCCCAAACTTCACCTATTTTTAAATGCCTCAAGTTGGTTTGCTCCATTAATTCTTTAATTTAAAACCTCGCTGCATCGTTTCCACCAACTGTACCTTATCGAAAAATAATCACTCAGCACAGGAAAGAGGGAAACGGAAGATTTAGCAAACTGTCGCGGGACAATTGAGAGGCACAAACAGTTGAGTGACTGACGGTAAATCGTGCGAGAAAGTCGAATGCTTAGAAACATGAGGCTAGGCTACCGTCGACGTAGGAGAAACTCGGCCTCGTACGTTTCGTTCACAAATTGCCGCGACGTCCTGGCGGTCGTTCGACTACACCTGGAGCCGGGGAAAATTTATTGGCCGGGTCAAACTCGTTTATCAAGGGCCGGGAAACGTTGTCGCGAGCCGCTTAAAATTCAATCGAACGCAAGCCAACGGTAGACGTTGTGTCGCTTTCTTGGGCCTACCCTCGTAATTCGATGAGAATTTTCTTTTTCTTTCTTCTTCTCTTTCTCCGAATCAGTTCGATAGGGATGCTTCGAGCGTCGTCGGCTATTCGAGGAACGTGGAAGTAAAGTTAATGCAAAGTAAACCTCGTCAAACCGGTAAAGAAGTCGTTCGATTGTGAGAAGTTATGTAAATTAGCTTTCGACGGTTATGGCGAAGAGCAAAATTGTGTAAAAATAATAGAAATCTTCCTGGAACGGATAACTGCTGATACTTGCAGTACAAATAACTTGTTCTTCTATTTTTTTGATCCTTTATTTTGTGTCAGATAAAAATGTTTATTGATCGTGATAAAAAATTTTATTGCTTGTATATTTATGAAAGTCAAGATTTTGCAGATACATTTGATACGGTAGAAGAAGTAAACGTGAAATCAGTCGTGTAATGTTGTTTTAAAGTTGTTTTATCGAAAGAGGAGGGTATTAAAAAATTGTACTAACTTTTGGTACCTGTAAAATTTTGGAAAACGTTTCAAGCAAAGGTTACTTAATTTATTAAAATATATAAAAATTTACTCCAAATTCCATTTAAAAAATTGAAGTTACCCTCCCACGCTTGGTGTGAGGCTAAATTTTGTTTGCTTATATATTATAAAAGGCCTGTTCGCACGATGAAGTATAAAATAAAAATTTCACGAAACACCCTGTCTACAGTGTGAAATCACAAATAACTGAAAAAATCCCTTAAACACCCTGCACAACTCTCTTCACACAAGATCGCCCATTTCACTCATCGTCGCAACGATCCCTCCAACTTTTCGCCTCTAAAACGCGCCACCTCCCATAACTTCGGCACGATGCGAAGTCGATACGATTTCCAATTAAAAGCCAATATCTTCGCTCGACGTTGTAACGCCAACCAGCGGTGTTTCCACGGCATGCTGCTCTCTTCTGTATCGGCCGTTTAACGCACGTTGCGCTCGCGGATAGTCGTCCCATTAAACTCGAGGTGGGTGCCAGCCCTGTGCTCGGTTGAAACCGGCTCGAAAAGTTTCACCACTCTCTCGCGAGTTAAAGAACAAAACGAAGAAACAGCAACAGGAAAGTGGCATTAGCCGTTCTACGACCAGTCACGGTTCGTTTCCTTCGCAAAACCCGGATGCGTCATAGGGTGACGAGTACGAAGAATTGCGTGAACACACCGACGACGAAAAAGAAAGAAAGACAGAGAGAGGGAGAGAGGGAGAGAATGGGGAACGTTAGAGGATACACGCGAAGCGCTATTTAATTTGTTTCCTAGGGTGCTACGCGCTACCGCCACCCCATTAGGCGAGAATGGGCCCCGCGATTTATGCGCCGACGAGATTATCTCGAAGATAAAGGCGGACAGCCAGATAACCGCCGGAATTTCGGGGGTCGTTTCCGTATGGAGGACAGATCGAATTTATCACCCATCGACCTACTTAACTGTTGCGACTACGGGGGTGGATCTTGGCTCCACTGCTCTATCGAGGAAATAGGACTCTAGCAATTGTTTCAGGAAGACATTCGGTGTGTGTTTGTTTGTGTTGAAAGGTGGATGGTTGTTTTTCGAACGGCGAAAACACGGGGAAACTTAAATTAGATGGTTTTCTGCAGTTCGAGCTTATTTGTGATGGAGGTTTCAGATTATCTTTATGGTTACTGTTACAAGTGTACGGAGAGACTTTCTTGTTTCTGTTGGATGTACAGGGTGTTCGGTGAAATGCCCGAGAAAAAAAAATCAGCAGGTGATTCTGAATAAAAAGTGTCATGTATAATATAAGTTTGTTATGTTTCGTTAACGAGATAAATGATTTAATAAAAATGAATTAATGGTTCTCAATAATCGCTTATTTCTATTTATTGCCACAACTAGATTCAATTTGACTGACTGAATTTAAGTACTAGAATTTTAATATTCAAATTTGAGTACCTTGAATTTGATTGGCTGAATTTCAATCTTGAATAGTTTGAATTTGCTTAGTTTAGTTTAACGCCATTGGCTGCATTGAAATTTTCATTGGTTTGAATTTTATTGACTAAATTCAAGTGGTGCAATCAAATTTTCCACATTTTGAATTTCACAATGAATAATTCACACTTAAATGGTCCCCACTTCGAAAGTTGCGCGTTAAACAACATCACAAATTCAAATCTGCCGACTGTCCATTTACACCCAAAAGAACAAACATCCCTCGTATCGTCAATTACTTCCGCGATCCTTCCGATTAATTATCGCCTACCCTGAAAGTTCGATGCAAATCGACGCACTTATTCCGTCAAATATTCCAATCTCTCCCATTGTTTCATCCCCTCGGAACAATTTCCTTCCACCTTTTCCTCTCGCCGTCTCCTTTCTAAGTACCTTCAATTAAAATTAAGCTCGCCCGATTTCACGCAATTAACGAAATTCCCGTCATCCTTAATTAAGGATACACCGAGAACCATTCGGTGTAAACACACCAGAGTCGAGGAATTTCGCGGAAGCCCGGTGAAATGTCCGTTCGAAAACAGGTTCAAGTGACTTTGACGCGCGATTATTGGGCGAGGAATCGAGGTTAGCAAGTGTGGTCGCGGAAGTTCCGGACCTGGATTACGTAGCTCGTCGAAGGATACGAAAGTTTTGTAATTGTTCTATCGATCTCGTTCTCTCCCCAAGCCAGGACACCCCGGAAATAAATGTTTTCGTGGCGAAGAGCGAGACAAGAGAGCGAGAGAGTGAGAGCACACGCAGCTTGCCGAAATTAAACGGTTAGCCATCCTCGTTGCTTCTCCTTGTTCCCATTAAAGAGAATAACAATAGGCGGCGGGACGAATAGAGGAGTGTTTTTTGAAAATAATTGCGCAGCTCCTCGAGCACGCGGCAGAATTGGTTGGGGAAAAGTATGGATTGTTATCCTTGCCGTGTAATTTCACCGAGCCTCCGCTGGTAAATGGCGGCGTTTCGATGGGGATTTTAAGAAACAAAGGGGTCAAAATTGTAGGCGTTGGTAGGTTAGTTCCGGGGAACCAGAGAAGGGCTGGTGCGAACGAGAAAAATATGGTTATGAAGGGTGTTAAAGAGAATTCTTGCGCGTGTTGGTATTCAACGAGTTCAGGAGAACGAGGTTAATTAACGTCTTATTTGAGAATTGATATCTCTATTTCTTGGTTCCTCTCTCTTTTTTTTAAGACGAATTTTTTCGATGAATTGCTTCTTTGAAAATTGATTAGTTTCGGGGAATAGAGATAGCAGAGGTGATTCCAATTTAACATGTCGCCAATAGAGCTGATAACTAAGCTAATATAACCGGATCCATTTAATTGCTTATGAATAACGCTCGGTTATCAGGCGTTGCGATCTTGCTGACTGCGTTCCATTTATACGCCGTTTCGCGCATGAATCATTTCAATTCGTTGATTCACCGCTCGATAGAAGTCGTGTATCAACCTCAATTAATGTTACGATTCTTTTCGGTCAGCGTGATAATGGGAAAGACGAAAATTTCGAGAAATTCTGATGCGAAGTGTTTGCAGTACAACTGAGAAGACCACGTGGAAATTTTAGCTTGGTGCAAATGTAGTTTTTCGGAATGAAACTTTCAAGAAAAAGTGATGCATTTAATCAAAATGATTTCCATTTTTAACGTATAGAGGAATTAGTGAAGTTAGGATTTTCAAGTCCATTCTTTGGCCTTGAGACTGGAATTATCGATAAATAAATAAAATTCCAGAATGTCTTCATCTTGGAAAAATTTATTTGTTAAAAAACGCGATAATGCAAAACTATTCAGTTCACTTCTTGACTATTGCGTATGAAAATTTCTGATGGAACAAAATATACAGCATCGACCCGGCAATTTCAACAGTTCAAAAAGGGACACTTCATTTGCAGCGACCTAACGGTAAAAACAGACAACAGCAACAGAACAAAATGAAGTTCCATTCACAGAGCTCGATGTTAACAGACACAAAAAATACGTAGCACTATTGCATTCCAGTCGACGAACAAGTGCCACGTAGGAATCACAAGCAGCGCGTTACTCTTTCCACACGCCTGAAACCCCATTCCCACGCCCGTTCCTTTACGAGCCCTTTAATTACCCTCAGCCCGCAACGAATCCATAAAAAAAACCGTACGTCCTTCCATTTTTGCCTTCGCCGACTGCAACCGGTATTGCAACAAAAAAATAAGCCGATCGATACGCGTGGAAATTCGCGGTGATCTCGATATCTCGGCCATTCACGCGGGCCTCGTGCACGTATCAGGCCTGTTACGAGCATCCCATGGTTTGTCCGCCATCCCCCATCAACTCGAGCCTGCTGTGTTCTCATTTTATGCCTTCGTCCTTAAGCTTCCTTTCTCTTTCTCTCGCTTACTCTCTCCATTCGGTGTCCTCTTTGTCAGGCTGAACCAGCGTGTACGCGCGCGCGTGAAGAAAAAAAGCGGGGGTGGCAAGCGCGTATCACCTTTACGCTCGTAGGATCGCGAGTTATTTATTTTTATGGGGTTTCTCTCTTTCCGGCGAACGCAGGCAGGCAGGCAGGCAACCTTCTTCCCCGAGAGTCCTCGAGGATTCAGAGGCGAGCACCCCATGGGCGAACGAACGAACGAGCGGGAGAAAGAGAGGCTCGGAGTTACCGTTTCCACACGCCGGGGAGAGACCCTTGCCAGAAGAGAAACCCTGTGCCCGCTTAATGGCGTTACGGGGTTGCTATGGCTACGAAACCCCATAGAAGCTGCGCGAACGACAGCACCGCGCCCGCTGGAAAGCCCATTTATTCTGGAAAAACATTATAAGAAGCAAAGAGAGGCACGAGCCGCATCGCGTAGCCTACACTCTGCCTGCCTCCCACTTGCACATCCCTTATTCGATATCGCCGTGTCTTCTCTCCATGGCGCGCGCAATCCGCTTTCTCTTCGACACGGTCAGTTCACCGAACCCCATACTACGGTCACTTTGGGAAAGTTGCCGTCTCTACCTCCTGCCCCGTTTTTCCATCGCGATGACGGAGTAACGCCGACCCCTACCCCCTGGCAGTGTGTTACAGATTGCCGGGTGAGAAAAGTGGCACGTGAAATCGGGAATCACGTGAGACTGAACGGCGGAGTACAAAGAGGGTGTATGAAAAGCCGGCGCGAGATAGAGCGGGATGATGCGCTCTCGGCGAAGGGATCGATTCCGCGTGTTATCGTCTGAATCAGCCTGAGATGCATTTGCTATATATTTTGTTCGGATGTTGCCCTTTCAGCTGGATCGGTAGGTGACGCGGAAACTCGGATTTTCGGGGAGTCGATCGACGCGAATCCGGGCTGTTCGAACGTTTCGAGGGGGTGAAGTGCGTTAGAGGAGATTGATAGTGTGTTCTTGTTGCAGGTTCGACGTTTTCATGGGTGCAATTTCGTTGCACTTGATAATGGACGATTGAATCTGGAGTTCATCTCTCTGGTTCGCTCTTGTTTTCGACAAGTGTGCACGGTTGTTAGCAGTAACTGGTGAAGATTGATTAGGTTATGATGCGAGGGAATATTTTCGTATTTTTCTTTTGGAGTGATGGAAAGTATGCTTAACTCGGTGGTTTTAGGAGAATGTGTTTTACAGCAAGATTTATCTTGGTAATGATAAAATTGGCCAATCTTATTAATTATCGTGTGATTCCTTTCGGGGCAATTTTGATAAGTGAATGCCTATTATCGAAGAGCTGTCTAGTGTTTCTAAAATGTGTAAAGGAACAGAGATTTCCTATTCCTCGATCCACATTTTCGTCGCTGTATTCTTGGTGAGAGTGGCCGATCTTAATTCTATTCTTGCACATTACTCATTCAAACTAGCTTAAACCGTCGTACCCTTATCGTTAGTCACCAACCCCTACAGCTTTAGACCATAAGTTATGTACAGGGTGGTGCAAAAATTTTAGCCTGCGAATGAAACTTTGAGTGTTTCCGTTATTTATAAAAATACGGAAAAATTTTATATATAAAACTTGCATAATATAGATAGAAGCATAACGAGATGCAAATAATTTTTATGTCAGTGCAAGCATAAAGATTTCAAGATCATCTCTATTTCTTTAAATGAGATGCCATATTTTTTTTTTATCGCTGTGTGATACAGCATGCTATTTTTAAAAGTCATTCAGGGTCAGTTATTTTTGCCCCACCCGGTATATAGAGAAATAATTCAGCATTTTTGCCAGTCTTTGTAGATTCCTGCAGAGTTATCTTTGTAAAATTTTTGTAGATTTATTCTTCTCGGTATCTTTTGGCGTACACTCTGAAAAATTGTAAAAGTTGTGCCTATCTGTGAGTCTCGGTAAAGTGTTGAATCCAACGATTCGACAATTTCCAAGTGTTCAAGCGTAAGACCATCGCAGCGTTCTTTCTCGTGGCTTCAGTTATTTAGGAGATAATGGACGATACTTGATTCTTAAGTAAGATAGCGTATCCGATGCGTTGTAAATATTTGATGTAGTTACAGTCTCTTTAACTCTGCTAATCCAGCTTAGTAGCGATGCGATAAGGGTTTCCTGATATATTTTCTACTCTTTCTCGAGTTGAAGGAAAAGCGGTAAGGAAACTGTTTTTTTTTTTTTCTTTTCTAGCTGATACTAAAGTAATCGAAGCGAAAAATAATGGACTGATAAAAAATGTACCATAATCATCTTAAAGGCCTCTTTGCATCGTATTACGCGACACAAAGGAAATTTCGATCGGTCCACTAACTACAGAGTAATCTAAGGCAATCGCGTTAGGTGGTTCACCCTGTATAATAATACGCTAAACTTAAATTGTCAGAAAGTGTCGAGGGGATGAAATCAGGGGGAGAGTGTGAAGTGTCCAGATTTCATAGTAGCCTATAATAGCGAGAACGTTCCATTTTATATACATAAATTTTCGTCTTTCAAAGTGTTGCAAAAGATAAATAAGGAAATTGCAATATTAGAATTTGTGAACACTGTTTAACTGTTCGAACGATAGACTACACTCTAAGATTCCCACTTTGTTCAGAACTCTGAAATTAGGCGTCGAAATAACTTGGCAAAAAATCAATTTCGCAGCACACTTTTTCCCTTTTATCCTTCGAGTTATTTCGGGAACACGAGGAGCGGAGGGGTGGTTTTCCAAGCAATGTGACATTATTGGAGGTCGTTTAGCTGTTCGGGCAGGGATGAAACACGCGTCACAGGGAGCAGAACTGTAAATAGAATGAAAAACGCTCTTGGTGACGTCGTAATAATAATTTCACGGTTCTGGTGGGGTGGGGCGGGAATCGATACGCGTGACGTGCGTATGTAATCGAGGAAGCCGCTTACGCGGCCTGTTGCGAAACAATAATCCGACAAATAATTGGTCGATAGGTGTTACGGCTGTCCGGTCAATCTCACCGTGGCTGGCCTATAATTCGGCAATCGAATCGCGTTACAATCGCGATCGCTCGTCTATTAACGCCGTCGCGCGGCCTGTCAGCGTTGTGTTCGGGTGACATAATAGATTAAACTAGATTTCGACAATGGAGTCGGTTGAAAAGAATGGAAAGCAGCTTTCGCGGTGGGAACGTGTGCATCTGACGCGACGAGCACGTGTGTACCACCGGATCATCTGCTTCTTTTTTTTTTTTTTTCGTCTCCGGGGGTCGATTTTTGACATATTTTTTAGCGTTACTGTTCTTTCTCGCCCGAGCCACGCTGCGTTTCAGCAAATATTTACATCGGATTTCAGTAAATAGTTCATCCTACACGATCTAGAGTTTTTGTTTCCTTTTTTCTTTGTGCCTTCTGTTTGTTGTTCGTGAAATGTTTCGACGCACGGAAAGGGTCGAGTTAAGTAATCGTAGACACTTTGACGTTGGTAATTTGAGATTGGGATTTTTAGATAGAAACAAAAGTGTGGAAAATTATGGAAAGTATTTTAACTCCGGTGGGCTTATATTTTTTCAAAATGAACAGCTTAACCCCTTGACGCGTGATTTCTTTTCCTATCTGTCTAAGCGTCAGCTATTTAATTAGAAAATAAAAGCCAATGTATTATAAATTAATAAGATCTAGTAATCTTCAGTTTCATAAATTAAATCGAAAAGTAGAATATAAATTAATTTTTGTTACCGACGTGACTGTTTTCATCACATCTTAACCAGAATCTGTGGCACAAGTCTGCCTCGTTACTCGCCTTATCTCTAGACCTATAGAAATAAGTTTGTCATTCATTTACAATGCTGCAACTTACATTTTACCATAAAATAGAAAGAATATCGCAATATGGAAACTGAAAAAAAAAGTAATTCTCCAAAATTTCACTCTTTCAAATATTAACTGTGCACGTCTAAGACACCAGCATTCTCGTCAAAGGGTTAAAAGCGCGAAGACTCTCAAAATTACCTAATACACCCAGTATCACAAACTTTCCTCAAAATATCTCTTAGAAACAAACACTTCCAACAGAAAGCAAGTAACGTCAGTCGAACAAACAACACTTTTCACGTACACAGCAAATCAGCCAGCGGTGTATCGCGGCTCTGCGTTGTTTTACAACGCAGCGCAAAATTGTTCGGGTCAGACCGCCGCCGCGGCTGGCCGCAAAAACCCTTTGCGGATAACTCGCGCGTCAAAACACCGAGCAATTAACCCTCGAGGGGATTTAAAAGCGAGATGGGAGTGGGGCACCGGCCCGGTTCCTGCTTATGTGTCCCGAGGGGGTTCGCCAAGGGTCCCTGGTCCGTCGGTTCCTGCGCGACCGCAAGGGAATTACTAAGGATTACATGAAAATTCTATTATCGTCTTAACGTCGCGCTTCATATCCCGCATGCCCGAAATCGGGGCTAATGTCGTGAATCAATCCTAGTTTACCAGCCTTTTTACAACTTCCTCTCTGCAGAAAGTGAACGGGATTGATGGTGCAAGGAGATTCGGTTTTGCGGCTTTTTCCGCGGAGATGAAGGAATTAAGGGGAACATTGTTCATTCGCGGTTTGGGGGTTTTCATTGTTTCGCCGGCTAGATCGAGTGTTATTAGGCGGAACTTTTGAAACCGAGTGAAACTGTTAATCGATTAATCTGTTTAAGAGCTATACAGGGTGTCTCGGTGAAGATTGAACTTTTGAGTGTCTCTTCTTCATTTTTAAGGATGTGAGAAATAATTGAAACACAGTTTGAATGGACTGATCACTCCTTTACGATCAGTTCTCTTTTGCAATCTTTTTAAGGTCATTGATATCCTTTTGCTGGGAAGTTTGGAATTTTTTTTACTGCATCTTGTGCATATTTTGAGGTGCATGTAAATATGTCTAATTTATGATCTTAAGGTGATCTTGAGGATTGATAAAATAATGAAAATATGTTACTTATTGGATTTTTTCAAACTTAATTTGTTACTATTATGCAATTACACAGTATCTACTTTGTCGATGCGATTATTTGGAACGTATTTTTGCAATCGCT
Source organism: Habropoda laboriosa (assembly GCF_001263275.1). Taxonomy (NCBI): domain Eukaryota; kingdom Metazoa; phylum Arthropoda; class Insecta; order Hymenoptera; family Apidae; genus Habropoda; species Habropoda laboriosa. The sequence goes on from NW_017100427.1 coordinate 813,017, forward strand.
GGCTGTTCTCTTAAAACCGCAGTTTACTCGCTATTTCGTGCAGGTTTCTATTTTTTTTTTTTATTAAGAGAAACTCGAAATTACCTGTACATCGCAGTTATTTATACGCGGTGGAATTCTTTTATGCGGCTAGGAGTTCAATCGCGTTTTTATTCATGTTCCACAGCACCCGAAGGAAATATATTGCAACGAAATCTATCGAATTCAATTTCATTTTGCAAGACAAAAAGAAATGTAGATTTCCATAATAAAATTATTTCCGTAACGAACCCATTGAACAGGGAGAATATTGGACATTTTTTAATCGTATCAAGCCAATTCTTCAATTTAAAAAAGTACGAATTTCTGGCTACGGTAAATCACACACTACGCGGAGGTGTACGAAAAATTTAATTAAACTTCTCTGAAGACTCCTGTATGATGAATTAAATTCCAAATTGAACGAGAAAATCTCCACCGTTATGTACATCCAATCGGAAACTTCGCTCAATTACCATTTTCGAATCGAAAAATCGACGACAGTAAACTCATAATTCATTCACATTCATTTCATACGTTGTCGTCATATTTAACCCTTTGGCGACCAGCGGGACGTGTACGTCCCACTTGAGTACTCAAACAAAAATTGGTCTCAATTTGGTATTCACTGTGCACGGTGGACAGCGTAACTCGATTATCTCAATTATTTCCGCCACTATTGGACCAATTAAAAAAATTTTTTTTAATACCTTGGTTTAGATATGGTCATTTAAATACCTTAATTTATCAAGATCACCTTTAGTTTCGTTAAATGGAGCTCTGTAATTTCTTTTAGCCGACAAAATTTTTTTTACCTCATATTTCAGTTTTTCCCCAATTTCGGCTCATAAGTGTTCTGCATCGTATATTTTCTATCTCACAATATTTCAGTTTTTTTCCAATTTCGGCCCATAAATGTTCTATAGGATTAATATCAGGACTTTAAGGAAGAGTCTGTAACGTGTATTTTGCTTCTCAACACTCTAAATCGCGAGTGTTCGAATATTATCGCGAACAACTGTACGTCACTCTTTCAGAGAGAAGTTCAGTTTAATTAGTATCAACTCCCGATTCAATCAGACGTGGCGTAACGTAATGAAAGGTGTCAGGAGACGAGTGCAGGTTGCCTAAGTCGTATAATTGACGATAATAAATTAATAGCGCGGCGTCGTTTGTCACAGACAGGACGTGTGTGTATTCGACTTTGTAAGGGTGCGGTCCAGGGTTGAAGAGTGTGGCGAGTGGCTGGCGTACCTGCTCTCTCACCGCAGCCAATTACCGTTCCCTCATTAATCCGGTTAATTGAGGATCACACGAAAAGTCTGTTATAGCCTTGCGACACGCGTCACAGATTTTAATTTTGTCGCGGGGGACACGGCCGAACGGTTTAATGCAATCAGCCGGCGTGACACGCGAGCCGTTCGCTCGTCCTTTCGCGATGATATCCCGTTGGAAATGCTGTGCAGTCGATGGAGTAGCTTGAAAAATTGCAAGATTTTTTCGGGAAGTCGAAAAACGGGAGGATTTCTGTAGCTACGTTAGCGATTCTAAATCAGGATTATGAGAGATTCGAAGGTCCGTCGATGAAGCTGGGTCATTTCTGACCCGTGTTACTAACGTATGAAGAACACGTATGTTTCTTGCAAAACCTTTGTCCATCCGGAATGTTTCTGTTGTTTATAGTAATATGGAAAAATGTTTTGTAGAAAATTTGCACTATATGGAAGGAAGCATAATGTCATGTAAATACTTTCTACTTGGGTGAAGGCGTAGAAGAGATTTCAGTATCCTTTCTGTCTCTTTTACTGAGAAATGTAGGTCAATGTATTTAGATAAGAATCTGACGAAAAATATTGATTTTCTGATGTATAGACAAACGAATTTAAATCTAAATAAATTTTCCGACGGTTAAATATACAGGGTGTCTTGAGAATTCTATCGAGAATCTTTAACGAAAAGACTCGTTACTTAATAAATCTCCATTGTACAATTAATGGTACACGATACCTTCTGTAAGTGGAAGAATACTCTTAGACTAAAGGCCGAAGCAAAACACATCCAAAAATCGATTAAAATTTGAAGAATTTAACCTTATCAATTTTTCCCTCATAATCAACTACTTTATTGTAACTTCTCACCGTTGTCTCAAGGATCTACCAAAACTCGTACTTCCAAATCTATTCCTCCAACATTTCTTCCACGTTTAACCCCGCCACTTCCGAAGCCGCTTGAACCCCAAACAATCGATCCCAAGCACGGAAAGCTACACGAAATCCTCAACTCTCGCAAGCCCACCATAACCAGGGGATATCCCGTAGATTCGTATCGCGACCTAAAAAACGATCGATCGATAAGACCGTGTTCCATTAAGCAAGCCGGTTACGCAATCGGGGATCTGATACCGTTAATAAACGCCGGCTGACACGCGTCCCTGACCTGCCCGAGGTGTCGCTAAACCATCGTATTTTCCGACAATTACCCCGTGATACATAGACACGCGTGCGCGCGTGTACTCACGCAGGCTGTGCTTGTAATATTCTACAGGACGATCAGTGGCCAGAGCTGAACCGGTGAACGTGTGGCGAACGATCAGTGGCTGGTGAGCCGCGTGACCAGCTTGCCACAACCAATTACCGCTCTCTCATTAACTCTGTAATAATCATCATCTTCTCTGTCGCTCTTGTTAACGTTGTTTCCTCGCCTCCACCTCTTCTCCACCCGTCTCTGTCCCCCTCTACCAACCCGTGCTTCGTCTCTTTGTCTCTCGTTTCACGACCCAAGCCTCTGTCTCTCGTCGAACGCATAATTGCTCGTGAAAAAAAGGGGTGCTGCTCCGAAGTACGGCGAGGAATCGTGCAAGAGAGGACTAGCTATCGGATGGGTGCGTTTCGGTGAAAGCGTGTCGCGCTCGCAATGATCACAAGCCGAAGGCGGAAAAGTGCGGTGGCCGTTTGTTCGTCGACGGTGTACCGTTGTTTCGCCATTGTGCAGGGCTAACGGCAGCAAAACGGGGACAAGAAACAAGCCAGCCCCGTTGCTGAATAATTCCGGCTGGCGCGCCTATCGAACCTCTCTCAGACGGAGGGATTTTAATTAAGGAAATTAAGCTATTTATTGCGAGCAACCAACCCTGGAGAGAGTTTCTATGTGTTGGCACGAGCTGTCTTACGCCACTAGCACCTTTTTTCCCTTTTCTCGTCCAAGTGACTAGGGAATAAAGCCGTGCGGCTGCTTCTTCCTCCCTTGTCCTATCCGCTGCCTTCTTTTTCCTCCTTCTTCTTCTTCGCCTACCATTCCGGCTTCTTAACGAGGCTAATTGCCCGGGAACTCTACGAAAGCGAATCGACCGCGCGCGATACAGAAAGTTCCGCGACAGGCAAAAACAACGATGTAATCTCGCGACGATCTTTCGAGTGTTCGTTAAACACCGTCGCGTCGTGGTGAAAAACGAGTCGGACGTTTCAGGATGCTCAAGTTTCGGTTTGTTTGCCTGGATGGTTAATGGTATTGCGACTTCTCGATCGGGAGTTCAAAGGGTCACGAATTCGAGGTGGAGTTTTTCGGGGCAAAGGATGGAATTCGTTAAACGAGACTGATTCCAGGCTGGGTTTGATCTTCGAGTAACTATTTGGGGAATCGATGAATGGGTAGACTTGTGGAAGTTGCTACTACGCGCTGGTTTTATTTTATTAAGTAGGAAGATTGTGGATGTTTGAGAGGAGAGTTTCGAAGATTCGGAGTTAGATCAAACGATTGTGGAGGTAAAGCGTGGACTGTGGAACGATTGTAAGTACGATTCGTTGAGGTGTAACGAAGTATATTAACGAAGAGTGGATTGAATCCTCTCGAAGAAGTTTCGTTCTCCTGGGATTTCTATGTTGAAGTGAATCTATCGCGTTTGTGGGAGAATTCTGTGATTTCTTAGTTTTAGTTTCACTTAGGTTTATTTTACTGTCACACGGTAGACAGTGGGTCAAAATTGACCCATAGCGAAATTTCTTAATACTTTCCTTTTTTTTTATTATTTTGACTTAGTATTTTTCAATGATTTCTAACAACATTGAAAGCGTAGAAAATTGTGAAAACTGTAGAAAGTGATGAAAACTTAATTCTTTAGATCTTGAATGAAAAATTGTAAGTATCAATTCATAAATAACGCAGGGCTCTGGGTGTGGCTACTTAATTCTTTAATTTACGATCTCACCGTGTCGCTTCCACAAACTATACCTCAGACGTTCGCGATTCACCGAAGACAGGAAATGGGAGTAGTCGAGTGTTTCGTTTCAAACGAAACGTGTTCGATTTCAATCGAACAATTGTGACAATGAAACAAGCCACATCCTCCAGGATAGGATTAAGATATTTTGTCATATTTGTTGCACACGCAATGCAATTAAATTTACCGTTAATTGTTCATTATTTTCTTCGAAGAGTAGATACAATATACGTTCTTCAAGAATTTCTAAGGTGAAAGTAACATTCCTGCGTGTTAGTAGGGAAATTCTACGAGTCTGTTTTTTCTATTTTCAGTTTGATTTGCTTTCAAAGTGTACCCATTGTCCGTGTATTTGCAGATACTTCGTCATATTTAACTTGGTAGCGTGTATCGAATACACAATGAAACTAAGTGTACTATTTACTACTTATCGTTTCTTTCACACGTTTTTACTGGCGAATGGAAAAGGGACGCATACAAATGGAAGCTCCGGCGTCCACGATACAATGCTAAATGAATCAGTTAAACGCCTAAAAGCATCCGCGGCGCACAGTGAACGCACGCATTAAGCATTCATGAGGCCCTCTTTATGCATACGTTTATAGAGCCGCGACAAAACGTTTTTTTACCAGGGTACGCTGAAATGGAACGCGTGTATCGAAAATGTGTCGCTTCGCTTCGGAGAAATGCGTGTTGAATACGCCGTTCCGAGGCCTTACAAAGCGATAAGTGGAAGCGTTTGTGCGAACAGGGAGGTGTTTGAACTCGCGTTTCGTTAAACGTTTCAAATAACACAATATTTTTCAAGTAGAACGCCTTTTAGTTATTATGCATCCAGGGAATCACGTAAAATGACGTGGCTGTGTTAGAAAATGAGAATGTAGATTTTTTTTCGGCTTAATGAGTTAGTTAGTTCAGTACAGGTATTGAGCAATCTTCATTTTTTATTCACTATCTTGTTAATTTTAAGTTGGTAGAATATTAGTTATAATTTTCAATATTTCAATATTTCAAAATTTCTAAATTTTATAGATTTCAAAATTTATTTCAATTTACTGCTTAACATTTCCTCAGTATTACCGCAAATTTCCAAAAATTAAATTGCAACCAACAGAACTTAGAAGCACTTGCTTCACATTACAAATTCACTAGGTCCTCCCAGTACCGAATCAGTCAATTCAATTCAAATTGCAAAATGAAAATTACACAATAGAAGCATCTTCGTAACATTCTTCAAAAAAGGCATAATCCTTCCCAGTCGATTCTCGTGTCGTCCATCAAAGCGTATAAAAGTATTCTCGAAACAGGAAGATATCGAATGACGAGTGGCGCGTGTCACCGAGAACAAATATCACGAGGCGAGAAGGTTAAAAACAGACATGGCTGCACTCGACTCCAAGAATTTCCTTTATCCGGGTATATTGAAATTTTTGGGGGGTCTTGGGACGAGGCAGGGTCATTCGTACATCGCGCATAACGAGTAACGCGCTCTTTATTGCGGAACGAAAAAGTCGTATAATAGACGGCCCACGCGTGTTTTCCTTTTATAGGGTGCGTGCAACTGCGAATGGAATATACATGAGAGATAGAGAGAGAGAGAAGAAGGAAGCATGCGAGGGGTGCAGTAGAACACGATGTGCCTGGTGTCGATGATACACGCTTGTATGCCGTCCAAGAAGAGGATCTCTTCCTCAAGTATATGCGCCTCAGGAGACCCGGTGGTCCCCTTTATCGAACCGCCCTGGACGACCCTTAATTTTGTACTAACGCTTTTCCTACTTTGTTCGACCGACTTCTATCTGTCACGCGGGTCTCGTGGGAACTTTGAAGGGAAACGCGTTGCTCCTCGCGCGTTGTCCTCGTAAATACCGACGGATATCAGCAGATGCTCGTGTCAGCGTGTGTTGAGCATGGGTGTCCAACCTTTTGGCTTGCCTGGGCCACGTTCAGTGGAGAGGAATCGTCTTGGGCAGCAAAAATTGCTTTATTTTTTTGTATTTTTTATTGGAGCGTAGTTGAGTCGTGAAAAATATCGCCAACAATCACGTAGTAATGTTAAAAGTTTGCGATCTTGCGGGGCAGCGTCGCCTGCCCTTACGGGCGGCATTGGGCCCGCGGGCAGCATTGTTAGCCCTTACGGGCAACGCGAAGCCCGTGGGCAGCAGGTTGGGCACACCAGGTTTAGAGTAAGCTAAGATAACCATGTGATGGTTTAAAGTTGTTTTAGAGGAGATCTTAAATATTTTTGATTAAAGGGGTGGTTTGGTCTAGAAATAGAAATACAGGGTGTTTCTTTTAACTAGATACACCAAAGTATCTCGTGAATCGTTGAAGATATGAAAAAATTCTTGTTATGGGAGTTGTTTGAGACAGAAGGAGACATTATATGGTATAGATAGTTTCCTTTTTTCTAATAGAGTATTAGAGGAGATTTCAAAGTGACGTTAATCTTTTAAATGAAACACTGTACATTTGACCACAATGAACAAAAAACACATTTCCTGAAAATATACACAAATAAATCTACAAAATTTGAAATACTTCATTTACACGTACCTACCGTTCTCTACTTATATCCTTCAAGCTAATTCAACTTTTAGAAACTCTCCTCGACGATTAAAACTTGTTAAAAACTCTCTCTCTCTCTCTCTCTCTCTCATCGACACCAATTTATTTCAGTTTCATCAAATAACTCAACTTTAATACACGCGGCTCGAAAATTGAAAAAACGAGGAAGTTTTCCTTCGTTGATTAACGTTCGCGGAGAAGACGTGATTGCTTCGCTGGGAAATAGATTAATCAAGAGTAAACGCAAAGTCATCCCGTATATCCGGGAAACACGAATTTCACTCTTGTTACTTTTGTTACGGACCTACGTTGCAAAATCTTTTCCTTAAATCGCGGACCATTTATTTTCTCCGGTTTCAGCTGCATTACCAGTGTTTGAACTAACCCCCCCCTTTTTTTTTTAATTCACTTACAGTATTTGCAATCAATTTATCAGGGAGAAATGTAAGTAAATTAGATAACAATTGAGTCATTCCACAAAAATTAACTTATTTTATTAATTATTAGATATGAAAATGAATTCTGTTTGATTAGATCTGCATATTTGGTTCAAAACCACCGAGTTTCTATCGCGATGGTATTCGCAAGCCCCCAGAAAAATGGCCAGAGGACGTCAAAAATAATGCAAATTTTTTATATTTTCTTTCCCTTTAAATAAAAATTCGATTCTTCCCAAAAGTCGAAAAGAATTCATTTCAATACCTGATACATTCCAGCGAAAATATATAAAATGGTAACGCACGAAGCGTTTGGATTAGGCGAATCTATACCTACAATACGAAATCTATCGAAACTCAAAAACGCTTGACATGCGTGAATTTCTCAAAAAAATTTTTAACACTTCCTTCAAAGATATAGAAAGTGCAGATAACGCGAATTAGCCTATCTCTTCAGCAGCAGTTAAAAAACCAACGACGACAATCCGCGTCTCTCCTCGCTAAACAACACACCGAGAAACAGAAGACGCGAATGTGATACGATTACTAATTCCTCTAACGAAACTTTAAACAAGAATATACCTTTCATCCAGCGGTACCCATAATTTATGAAGTGGCGTATGACTAACCTGGAGGGTTGGTTTTCACAACGTCGTCAGTTCGCCACGTGTTCCAAGAACAACCAGCCACGCACTCGTTCCGTACTCGGAGTATGGGGCCGCCGATTTTTATTGGTTTAGGCGGCTTGAAACGGGATAGGCGTCGAGGAGCTTCGTGCAATATTCGAGCGTGGTGGAAAGTTTATCGAAAGGACGATAAGCAGCGGAGTCTCGACGGTTGTCGGATGGCGTCATCGGTTTTGCCACAGGGATCGATGCTCAGAGTGCTGCGTGAGTGGTTCTTACCGGTTGTTTAGACTTCGAAAGACGTGGCTGGTCACGTTCTCGATATCAGACGCGTAGCTGCGTTTTGTATACACTCGCATACCTCCTTTCAACAGCGGGAAAATTATTGCCGTAACGAACTTATGCACGGTTCGACGACGGTCGTTCTTACATATTTTTTCCTGTTCTTTTTTTTTTTTTTTTTTTTTTTTTTTAAACAAAAAACTAGCCACTCTGTGTGTGACCGATGTGTTTCTTCCTGGTCTGTTTGTTTTGATGGTCCTTCACGTTCGTTTACATCGAGCGAGATCACGTTTGGAATATTTTCGAAGTTCTGTTGACTTTCGTGGAAATTTAGACGTCTTGGGATGTTTTTGTTTACTTTTGGGGAATACAGCGATGCCGAAGATTGAAGCGTAAGGATTTGTTATTTATTTGTAGATTATTTAGTGACGAGGGAACATCTCCAAGTGATGATTTTTAATTTTGACGAAGTTTGGGTAGGTGGTAGATCTTAGAAAAATATTGGACGCGTGTTTTTTTATTTATTCACCGATTATTGCATGTGTGATGAATACTAAACTGATGAGGGAACGTTTCAAAGTGATAATTTCCAATTTTGATGAAATTTGGGTAGGTGGTAGATCTCAGAAATTTTTATTATCGATGATCGTTCACATCGAAGGGGTGAAAATCGCCCTTTTACTTATTCACCGATCGTTGCATCTGTAATGAATACTCACCTGACAAGTGTTCATCTCAAAGTGATGTAAGAAATGCGAGATTTCGGCGGCGAAGTGATGGCCCGGACTTTGTCACTCAGGAAGAGGAAGCGCGCGGGTACCTGAGGGTGCCATAAACTAAGCCCTTTCCCCGGAAAGTCGAACGAGACGAGCACCGAAGCATTTAGCAGTCGCTTATCGCTACACTTTAATACATTTTTGGTTAATACCCTATCCTGTGTTAAATTTACTTAAGTTGCGCTAACAGTGACAATTTCTAATTTTTATGAAATTTCGGTCTCAGAAATTTTTTTGATCGATGATCGTTCACACTGAAAGTGTAAAAATCGCCCTCAAAGTCTGGTGTCTAATAATTTCCTTTAGATCTGAATTTTGTAACGACAGTTTCGATTCATAAAGTGTCCCAAAATCATGCATTTCGCATAATTAAAACAAATTTTTCTTCATTAATCGAGGAAATCTTGCAACTTTCATACCTACAAATTTCACAATTCATTTCTCTACCCTTCCGCGCTACATTCCTTCAATTCCCCTCATTATTTCACCGCGTCCAATGCAGCGCGAACAATTATAACACGCTGAAAGTTTCAGTTTCACTTTCGACACTTTCCCCGCGTAAAAGAGGGAAAAATAGAAAATCTCGCGCTGAATAATTGCGCTCGCACAATTCACGAAACTACAACGAAACTTTCGCGGCAAGATCGCCGCCCGGACTTCTTTTCTTACCTCTTGGTCCAAATGAACGCTTTAGCCAGGAGCGGAAGGGCTGACGCGAAGGGAATTTATTCCGAAAGTTCGATTTACTTTTTCGCACCGGAGGGCTCCGGGCTTTTTTGCTCGCGTTACGATTTTCGCTCGTGAGACCGGTTGGTCGCACTTTCCCTCGCGTGCCAAACTTTCCCTATAAATTACACCTCTCGCAGGAGCCGGCTCGTCGGTTCGATATTTAATTTCTTATTTATCACCGCGTATCCCGGCCGCATTTTTCATCCACGATTCGCTAATTTTCACGAACGTCGAAATCTGTTTTTTTCGGAATCAATGACCCTTTCCCTTTCTTTCTCCTGTTGGGGACCAACCTGATACGACGTGACGACTCGTGGTTGCAAGCTGTTACGTTCAGATTATCGCTCCTCAGAGTGTCAAGTGGCCAACCAACGTTGTATTCCATATTCTTTAACCCTTTGCGGTCCGAATAGTCCAATTAGTTCGCACTCATTTCGCTACTGTCGAGCAGTACCGCGTACTTTGTTTTTATTTCAATATTTCAGCGTAATGTCAGTTATAAATATTAACCCTTTGCACCCGAAGGCCCTTTTTTCTACAGGGAAGTCGCAAAAATTAATATAATTTCACTCCTGAGATCTCTAAACATGTAGTGAACAATTCACGGAGATCCACAGACCTGCTGTCTTGGAAAATATCATCCTTAGAGTTGCCTCTAATGGTAAATTAATGTCGCTTCTTAGTCGCATCTCGAGTGCAAAGGGTCAAGTTTCACTACGATATCAATGCATAAAAAGATCGTTTATAATTTGTAATTTATCACTGTACTATATCAAAAAGCAAAAATTCCTATGCGTCGAGTCTGATTCGAGGACCGCAGAGGGTTAAGTCTGAAATTTTCTTCTTTGCAAAGCTATTCACAGAAGCGCACATGTCACAGCATTCTTCGCGTGTAAAAGGGTTAAAAGTGTCGTACACATTGTTCTCTTCTCTCTTTTTCTACCGTCTGTCGAATGAATTTTCACCGATGTGACACGACGTCTAACACTTCGTGCACAGTTTTCGAGGCAAAGTTCGACCCTAAAGCCGCAGATTGATGCGACGAATTATATTTGTCGCGCGGCGCAGCTGCTGTCTAAATTATACGGTACATTTAGCCGAGCCACCCTTGGCCCGGCCTGTATCCCCCGTGTCTAGGCGCCGTGCGCCCTCTCATTGGCTTTGATGTACTCCGTGGCTCATGGGAGTCGATGAATTTTATTCCACCTTTGCGGTTGTCCGGCACATGCTTCCTGATCGATCACGCGAACGAGAGTCCATTTTAATAACTGTCAGACGATCTCGGCGGCAAACGGAGCTGTTAGGTGACTCGGGTGAAACGGTTCGATGATCTGTTCGAGTTGCTTGAGATTTTCGGAGAATGAACGTTGGGAAGTGGATTCGAATTTTCACCGATTTCACTTGGAATTCTTTAGAAGGGAGCTTCTCTCTGGGCAACAACAGAGAAAATAAAAGCCACACGATCGAAAGTTAACCCTTTGCACTCGAGAATAGAACTAAGAACAGACATTATTCTTTATTACTTGGTATATAATTGACGAAGGCTGATCAGGACAGTAGGTCTGTGGATTTCCACAAATTAAAATAGTTTGAAAGAACCAAGTTCTAGTGAAGTGTTGCAAGGTCTTGTATAGCATAAAAATACGTTAAATATGGAAATAAAATGAGTATTTCGAGAAGTGAGGGCAGTACTTCCAAGTACACCGAAACTTAAACGAGAAAATAAAGAATATTTTTTCGATTTGAAGCCTCAGTTTTGGGGGAAATCGAGTTTGAATATCTATCGAGTCTGCCTGCACTTCACTAAACCTTTGTTGGCGATCTGCCAAAAGTTTGTGTACTATAAAAACATAGGGACGTGATCGGAAATCTTATTTTTTTGAATTCTGAACGACTTTACAATTTCACATCGCTGTACAACCATATCTCGCAGGCTGAGAATACTCGGTGGGAAGGCCACACTTCTAATATTTAACTTGAAAATACATCTTGGAGCCGTGACTTAGGTTATTCTCGAATCACTATGAACTCCTGAATTCTACAGCTTAGAGCAAACTTTGAGATTACCTGGAGCTACTGCTCTCGAAGATATGCGTGCGTACATTGAAGTATTTAATAGGCCGAGATTAACCTTATTCCATACTTACTAACAAGGGAAGTTTGGTAACTCCGAAATTCCGTTAACGCAGGGAAAATGCTAAACTCGAAGAAATTTACACGTATCGCTCGTAATTTTTTGAAAAATGTTCTCCGAAAATTATCTACCTCACACATCTTTGAATTTACGTACGGTTTCCCAAATTTTCACGATAATAAGATAGCTCATAATTTTTTTTTAAGGGGACGTTTTCACGTCTAAGACTGTTTCGTTGCCGAAATAAAGAATGGTTTAATTATTAACGTAAATTAAACTACACTTCAGCGAATGTTTCTGAATCTTTGGCTCGTTAACCCTCCCCCTGTAAATTCATCGATTTTACCGAGGATGAGAAATGAGCAGAAGCTTTATTCCCTATAATTCACCAGGTAGAAACGGTCATCGTGCATTAACGACATCCGTCAAAAAGTCAACGCTTATCGATTTCCGATCGATAAACGCCATCTTATAGCTATACAGAGAGAATATTTGTGGGGGTGTTGCGAATAAACGGCTTGAAAAATTGGTCGAGTTGAAAGCACCGGTGAAACTTCACCCCGTCCTTCCATTATTCAATCTTCGTGCCCCTTGAATCTGGCCGAAGGAGGACGATGGCCAAATATTTCCTTCGTTTCTTCTTGAATCGTTTATCTTCCGGCAAAAGCGTCCCGGATGCCTCCCTCGTTTAGTATCCATTATAAAGTATAATTTCCATTGAAGGCCTCCAGCCATTCCACGTGAATCGGGATAAACGCATTCGCCGAATCGAACAAAGCCTTCTCATTGCTGAATTTGTACCTTTGCCATACAGGAAATTTGGATAATCATAGTTTTCCTCAGTTTTCTACAACTCTACGATATACAATCGCTCTTTCCTTTAATTTTGTGTCGAAAAGGTGTGACGATATTAATTGGAGGATTTGCCGTACGTGCAATTTGGGTAATTATAGTTTTCCTAATTTTTCCACAGTTCTACAATTTCCATCGTTTTTTCGCTTAATTTTATATTGAAAAGGTGTGACGACACGGAGGCGATATTTATGGCTGGTTAAATCAAGTTACGCGATATTAATCGAAGGATTAGATTTCATCGGAAATGTGATATACTATTATGAATCCTAGAATATTTAGCGGAGCTATTTGAACATGACAGATTCGTGATGGACATTGGTAATAGCGAATAGTTTGATTCATAAGTTTCTGTCGTGTGTGTCTAATAATTATTACGAAAATTTCATCTTGCGGATAAATTTGTCCCGTTCGTTGGAGAGGTTGCGGATGGAACGTTTGAAAAATTGATAGTGGCCAAGTGTGTCGTGTATAAATACGCATTCCAAGGCTTGTGAATTCGCCTTGGAATTCGAAAGAAATGAATACATGATGAATATCGAGTTATATTGCTACGGTAAAATACTTTCTGGCAAGTTTCTTGCTGTGTCGCACAAGCGTAACAGCGTTTCAAGGAAAAATCACTGCCAAGAGTGGAGCTTTTAAACGGAGTACGGAGTGTCTGGAGAAATTAGGGCGAATTGTTTCTTAGAAGAAGAAGAAAAATTACGAAGCAAGCAGATTTTACTAAATTTCCATAGCCTTCCAAAGATCTCAATAAATATCAGTAGAATACAAAAATTTTCGGTACGATCCTGGCGAATCCTTACGAACACAAATACCCACACATACGGTACATCAGAAAACCTTCGCAGAATCCCTAAAAATCAACCACCCATTGAAAACACAAACAACTCGAAAAACGATAAGCTCGTCAAAAGAAAAAAATGAATATTCCAGGCGTAGCAGCCTGCTGCTAATTGCCTCTTCGCGGTCAGCGACTCAGTGCACCCCGTTTGTACCTACATCGAGTCGTCCGTCAACCAGCGTTAATTAAATCCACGTAGTTTTTCGTTCGAGGCTTTCGTCCGACGTAGTAACATATCCATAGAGGGGGGTGGCGCGATTACGCGCGCGACACGAGATTAAAAATTCAGCATCGAGCGACCGGAGGGGTTGCTGGCTCGCTCCTTGTTCTCCTCCGAGAGGGTCAGGCCCGATTGCACCACGAGAAGAGGAGAACCCTTAACTGTGAGGCGGACGCTTAACTGTGCGGCGTCCGCCCCACACTTAAGCGTCCGCCCCAGATAAGCGTCCACCCCGCTTAAGCGTCCGACCCACACTTAAGCGCCCGACCCACACTTAAGCGTCCGCCCCAGATAAGCGTCCGCCCCAGATAAGCGTCCACCCCGCTTAAGCGTCCGACCCACACTTAAGCGCCCGACCCACACTTAAGCGTCCGCCCCAGATAAGCGTCCACCCCGCTTAAGCGTCCGCCCCAGATAAGCGTCCGACCCACACTTAAGCGTCCGCCCCGCTTAAGCGTCCGACCCACACTTAAGCGTCCGACCCACACTTAAGCGCCCGACCCACACTTAAGCGTCCGCCCCAGATAAGTGTCCGACCCACACTTAAGCGTCCGCCCCAGATAAGCGTCCGCCCACGCTTAAGCGTCCACCCCAGTTAAGCGTCCACACACTTAAGCGTCCAACACTTAACGAGCGAGCGAACGTCGCTCGAGTCTCTCCCCGCGTAATATTCCTGCGTGGAGATACACTCGTTAACACCTTCGTACCTTCGTTCTGTGCGACTTGTTTCTCATTCGAGTGATAATTGTAGACTGATATTTCCCTCGTTCGTTCACTAGTTTCGCCGTAATAGGCAGTGTTGAAATTTGTAGGTTTGCGAGGAAGGGCACGTGGGTTTTTAAGACCAGGTTTACGGGACGCGTAATTTTGACGCATTTCGAATTTCACTAGGAAAACTAGAGAAATCGTTTACATTTCTCTGCTACCACATATGTTATATAAATATGTCGTTCGTATTATCATTCATTTATAAGTTAATAGCGTGTAATATGTTGCTTTTTAAAGAAAATATACGGTTTCATTCACGTGTCTATTTGACGCGTGTCCGTAGAGATAGGTGTATAAGAAACGTCCGTAAACCTAGTGTTAAAGGTTTTTTTCAATGGTAAATATAACAACGTTGGAAACTTGGAATCCAGTCAATAGGCAGTTGATGTGCGATAAGGTATACGCGAGCGTGAAGTTTGCCGTGGCCGTCCGACGTTCGTTGTTATTAAACAAGAAAGCGAGTAGTGAGAGTGAGAGAGAGAGCGAACACGGCTCGCGAAGACCATATAAATAACGAGGTGTCCTTCCCCTGCGAAGCGATGCAGCGTTTAACCCATTTGCATCCGTAAGCGGAATAATCCGCACATGACGATTCTCAGTTATCACCAACCGCGGAATATTCCGCTCTTGGCAATACTATACACATTTCACCAGCGTTTTAAGAGCGGTATAGAACGGCTTCGAAGCTTAAAAATTTCTTAGCAATTTTTAACGATCACAGTGTACTTTGTCGTAATTACATTCTACGTTTCTGCACTCCGTTTTCTACAATAACAACAAACTTACTTCTCCACACACCTAAAGAATAATTAAGAGAACGACAAAATTGTGCTTATTCGCCGCGTCAAGTTGTGGAAAATGTGAACGTTAAGAGCTTTCGATTCTCCTCGCGTCGTCGATATTGTCGACGGAAGAGAAGAGGGTCGCACGGAACCGGCTGACACGTTGTTTACGCGAAGACGGCCGAAAGAGAGGCGGAAGGACGAGCTGAAAGGAGGCGAAGGATAAGGGGAAAGTGCGTGTAGAAATTGCACCATGGAGGGCGACCGCGTATCGAACGGTGTGCAGCGGCTGTTGGCGCATTTCCCCGTGGATTTCTAGAGGACGACGTCGTGCTGCCGGGGAATTCGTTGACCCTCGGTGTAATAACCGCGACGTCGACGAGTCGTGCTAGTTGTTGTCGTCGTCGTCGTCGTCGTCCGGCCTGGTCTGGCATCCTCTTTACACGATGTCAGATCTGCCAGAGCTCCTAGGCCGTGGCTCTCATACACGACTCGTAAAAACCGCGTCCAACAGAACGCACCCCATTCGGATGACCCGTCTTGTTAATACCCCCGCTTGGACGCTGTGTTCTTCGCCATGTCCTTCTCTGTGACTTTTTTTCTTTTTCTCGTTTTGGCAGCTAGCTTGTCGAGTATCGTTCACAGTGATGGAGATGTCTGAGCTGCTTTTTCTGGAATTGTGAAATGTTTTTACCCTTGTGTGCGGGTTTTTAATGTTACACGAACGAGTATTGTACGTTTGGATCAGATCGGATGTATTATCGTATGTTTGTAAGAGATGAGTAGGAAAAATGTAACTCTGGTAAATTTCGAAACATTTTCCTGCATGCAAAGGTACTTTACAGGACGAACACATACGATGTTTTACGTCTCTTACAATTCATTATTATTATGACTACGATATTTTATTTTTGGATGTCTGAGATCAACTGTTGCCGATTGCAGAAGTTTAACAAAACATTCAGTTGTTTTAAAATTTAGTTCGTTACTAAGCGTCTTATTTAGTATAAATATTCGTGGACGAACACTTTTGCGTTCGAGTTTCCCGCCACATTATGATACATCGTTTAATTTTTCATTATGTATAACAGTTATGAATCCTGCAAAATGTCATCTTATTTTGTATAAATTAAGCTTCATTTCTGAATTTTTTTTTTCAAATTTCATCTGCATATTTTCCTACTTTAACCTACAGATACACTGAGTGCGATAGGTGGACGAACACTTATGCGGCTGACTGTATATGTAGTGGAACTTCTTTTTTTTTTGCGGCAGAACAAACTTTACAAGCACTTCGGTTTCAATTCTTCCCTTGCCAATAATACGTATTATGGTGTGTTGCTAGCAGTATCATCGTACACGTCTGATAACTCATCGGCATATATTTCTTCATTGCGTGACATTTTGAAGGGTATTTTATAACAGTGAATCTAAGCTTTCAAGATGCGAAGGCTGCGAAAGACTATCTGAGACTAACAGGACAAAAAGAATGTGAAGAAAAGACACATCGGGACAGTTAAAACAGAAGCATAGTGGAAACATCGTAGCCGCGCTGAACCGAAGTCACGCGTACGTAACAGCGGCCGATAACCGTTGGCCAGAAAAAGTCACGCCGGCGTGACAAAGTGTTACGAAAAGATCGTCAAAGTCATGATCCCCAAAGATATTTACCATATACATAAGAGCCACTTAGAAGCCAAAATAATTAACTTCACGTTTTGAATTTTTGAAATTCTTCCAATTCCATTGAAGTTCATGCTTGGTGCTTAACTCTTCATAAGTAAAAAAAAAAAAATTGATGAATGTAATTTGACGGAGTTAGTCACTTTTCTATAATTCCATAAGTGTGCATGAAAAATACGATTGGTTTCCATTTCAAAAATCCTACAAATTTTGTTAACGTTTATTAGATACTTTCAGTTTCAGTCCTCATTTAGTAACGTAAAAAAAATAAGTTGCGACATATTTTGGGCCAAATTGTCTCAATTTCCTTGCAAGAGTTAATATCACTTATTGGACCATGCAGTATATAAAATATATTTGCAGGTTTTCGTATTTCTCTGTGATTTACGAGAAACGAATTACGTTCGGACATTTATGAATTTTTGCTAGGGAAGAAATTATCGTTTATGTTATTCGAGAATAGCGAAATTATATTTCTTGTTATGAAAAGAGAAGGTCCTTTTATCTTTTTAAATAGAACTCTGGCTTTATTGTTCCGCGGTATTTCAGACCGGGGTAAAAGGAGAACGCAATAAAACTCGCTCTTAGCACGTGGAAAAATAAGCTTTGTAATGGTCTCCATCGGGGTTGAAATTTATTTAAATCATGCCGAATGGAGGTGACTTTCACGTTGACCGTAAAAATAATCGCAAAGCTTTTCTAACTTTCGCAGAAACGGCAGGTACTTGTCTACGTGAATTTTATCAAAACTATAATTTATTAATTCGTGTAATACTACGTAAAAATATTCGGACACCGACAAAACAACCAGGCAGAAATATTCTCAACAAGCTTGCATCTTCAACCGTAACACAAGCTACCAGAATTTTAGTTACATTTCCTCCATAGCTTTGCATACCAACAAAGTCATTCTAAAGTACAATAAATGACGTTTCAGAAACGAAGAAGCGTCAACTCGATCCTTTCTTAATTAACCGAAATACATCACTAGAAAGCCGAGCTTATACCGGATGGAGCAACAAGAATGCCTCCGGAACCATGAAAGTATTTGTATTTATTCGTTAACAGCAGCCCTTAAGAGAACACAAAGATCTGAAACTCAAGATCAGATAAATTCACAAGGGCACATGTGTCCCAAAAAAATTCTGAGATTATTGAAAAGTGTTTTCGAGTCTGCAATTTAATCAATCTTCTGTCACATTAAGTCTATTATTAGAAAATAAATGAAAAATAGGGACGATCTTCACATATCTTCAGCGATTCCACCCCTAAAAAAAAATCGTCATCACCGTAATGGTCCCTTTTATAGCAAAGAATTTTCATTCGAAAAATGTTCTCTCACTTTCACAATTCCAGAAATATGCAAAATAACTCCTAACTCTTTATCGAACCGCCCTATAAATTGTCGCATTATGTTTTGAACGAACACGGCGTTTGATTTAACTGTAAAATTCGTTCGGTCCATTTTCTTCTTCTACTAACTTCCGCGCGTTATTCCACGGCGAGAAATCGTTGCCAAAACATGTCTCGCCGTTACTGTATAAATTTCGCCTTCGCACACTTCTTATCGCCGTTCTAACCAGGCGCGTGTATTGGTAAGAAAAGCTGCCGCATCCGGCAATCAAAATTTATAGAGGGCGAAGAACAATAACTGGACGATGCTGGAAAATACAACAAAGCGTCCCTCGTAGCCTGTGTGTGTTCACGTGAACAGTTCGATATTTGCAACACGTATCCGCGTCCCTACAGCACGCGGAGAAAAAAACAAATGTCTGTTTGCTCGCACGGTGAGCCTGATATTTGTTCATTTGTATTTTGTTACGCGGCCTACGGTATCTGTTACCCGTTAATGTAATATTCCGTTTATCGAACTAGAATCAGTCGGTCGATATACGGCACACAATGCCCGTTGGAACGACGGTGAACGAAATTCGGGTCAGAAACACAGCTTTTCGAATATCCCGAATAACTGTGTTACACGGAATGCTCTACGTTGCTCCGAGAGATAAATCGCTCGATATGACGTAGAATAACGTTTGTGTAAATTGTAGAAACGAGTGGAACGTGCAGATTTATGCGGCGCGTGATGGATCTGCGTGTTATTAAAGAAATATAGAAAATGCCGTGTTAACACTTTCGCAACAGAAGTTTCTATGGTATTTTTGTGGGGAATGTGAATTTTAATGAGAATTTCTTATTGTATTTGTAATTAGTCGTCGTAAGATTTGAGAATGATAGTGTAATATTAATACCGTGCAATGCTTTATTAAACTTTTCTATTAAATCTATGGAAAAAGCTTTTGTGGTATTTTCGTGGAGAATGTGTTATTTATTTTTTATTAGATTTATAATTTGTCGTTATAAAATTCTACAATGATAATATAGTATTAATACTGTGTATTTTTTTATTGCATTTATGATTAATCGTTATCAAAGTAGCAATAATTTTATTTTATTTTTTATTATATCCGTAACTAGTCGTCGTAAGAATACCGATAATATAACATCAACAGACAGCAATCTAACGCAACTTCAGTAAACACTTAACCGTAGTACGGTGCTCGGGTCATTTTCGACCCATCGCCTTCTAATTTTTCCAGTAACTTCTCCTATTATCAACAAAATCTAATAAAATCGTTATTAATATACAATACTTGTCTACGTTCCCTCAATAACTATGCACAAAAGAGTGACACGTCAGCTGTTTCCTGACCCAAAGACCTCAAACCACCAGCCTCACGAAAGAACTCGACCAGATTTAACTTGCTACATACGCAAACCTATGAAAAATTGCTCGACATCTCTCGAACACAATTTTCCCAAATCTCCGAAAGTACTACTACCCGACCAACTGACCACCTGATCAGTCACGACGACAAATCGACGTCCCGCTAGACTCGAATTTCGTCGGTTCGTCCAGCTGTCGGACACGCACGAACCGAGTACACACGTGGGTCCAGGACGATTTCACCGCGACTCCCGGTTTCGGATGCCGCACGTACAGTACATACGTACACGTTCGAGGTGAAATTTCAAGTGGTGGTCGATCGCAAAGCTCCGCGTTCGCCGACCTCGACGGAATATTATATACGGCACCGGTGGGGCCTATGAATTATGCATATTTTCCGCGATATGAGTGGCTGAGTGATGGGGTGGCACGTAGCTTTGACAGGCTGTAAATTAGAGACGAAAAACGCGCCGCCTCCAGTTTTACATCGCAATTCACGTGTGCACGACGACACAAGGGTGCCTTCCTCTTCCTCCTCCCAAGTGCACGCGCTTCTTCCGCGTATAGTGGCGTCTTACGAAGGGCAAGATCTCCCTTCTTTCACCGTGAACCACAAGATCGTCCGCAAACAGCGTACGAAAATGACGAATAAAAGATAGAAGAAAAAAAATTGAGATGCAGGAGATGTCGCGTATCCAGGAGACGAGGACGGGAGAGTGTGTAAAATCGTGGAGAGCTCGTGTGGCGTAGCTCGTGTGGCGTAGCTCGTGCACGCGCATATCGATGGCTGACGGAGGTGTGAACCGTGTGATAGGAAATATACGAGCGCATCCGGTTTCCCCAATTTGACAAACAGTCCAGCCGCGTTTTCTAAATTCGACTCTCGAGAGTTTGCTTTGGCTGGATCGATGGATGGAATAAAGGGGAAAAAGTGGGAACGCTGAAAGATTTAGGAACGTGTGCATATGCAAGCACAGGAAGAGAGAGTGTTTGGCAACGAGAAGTCGCTCTGATTTTCGACCTAAATAACGAAACTTCGTAACGGTAAAATTTGTATTTCTCCGTGTATATTTTATTACACTGGTTTGCGGCGGGATTGAAATAGACGGTGGAAAGCTACACCTTTTCACGGGAGAAAGACACTGTCGGGAGCGCGGACGACGATAGAACAATTTCGCCTCGAGAATTCGTTCTAATTTGCAACACCGAGGTAACGAAATCTTGTTGCGATCAAATATGCATCCTTCGTTTCGTTGAAACCGCGTTACCGTGTATGTTTCATCGGGAACGAATTTTCCAATGGAATTGAAATACTGTTTGCATTAAAATGGGGGATTAAAGGTTGCACTTTTGCAGGGGAAAGAGAATTCGCGGGAATAACAATTTTCACGACGGCAGAAGATTATGTACTTAACGCGTAGCAACATTTGCACGCGATGTACAATTGGTGCAGTGTGTGTTCGAGCTTCTGGTGAAATTTTCATTGCGCGATGAAGTCATTCGAGGAAGCGTCCCCTTTTTTGAGTGGACGCTTAATATCTCGCGCGCAGCATGTAAATGTGCAGATTTGATCATTATCGCGTACTTCGTATGCTAATTACCAGCGAGATTTATTTGATGCAGAGGGATGAGCTCCCCTTTAAAAATTTACACGCTCCTGCCTGATTGTAATTTGAATTTTCATATGCAGCTGACGACCGTTTTATCGAGCGTTTTTCGAATCATCGCAGGCTACAAACCGTGAAAAAGCTTTATTTACAATTAGTTATTCGGTCAGTACCGTTTTCGAATTGCCTCAGTTAGATCAAACAAGTGTGTATTTTTGAATTTTCTTTTATTCTTTTCGAGGAGCTTAAATTATTGTGTCCTGTTTATCTATTTACTAAATTTTAATCAGGGTTGAATGAAATGTTCGTAAATATCAGGACACCTGTTACATTCGTACAGAAATTACATTTCTTCGCCAAAGATAGTATCATATCCTCACATTAATACTATAACTAGACATCTGAAACTCAATGGACCAACCGAGTTCGTTATCGAGTTTCTGCATTAAACACGGAATGGATTTTAAACTTATCCAATTTACTTTTCCTTACTGCTGGAGCGTCTACATTTAGCATACCACAATTGCAAGGAAAATACGACTTTCAACACACTTATCTAGAAACTATCAATTTACGAAAATTAGGAAAGGAAGTGCGAGGAAAGAAAGCAAAATTTAATTACTGCCCTTTTTTTAGAACTTATGAACGCTAACGTTAAACCTGTCGACACAATATCGGTAAAAATATACCGCTCCTTATAGTACTACGAAATTTCGAACTGAATAATTTTTTTTTTTAGATCTTAATAAATTTAGGTTTAATTTACATTCAGAAAGTGTCCCAACAAATTCAACGACTGACCTAAGTTACTCCATATGCCCCGATATAATGTCATCAAGCTTACTTTCTATTCTCCAGAAGGAGTTGATTGTAAATACGAAAGAAGTGAATAATAAGAAAAAAACAAATTTCACACGTCTCTATAATCTGTCGCGTTTCATCCCCTTGAAAGATTCCCTTTCGTTCGCTCGCCAGTCCGAGCACGTGTCTCTGACTTTGCGGCTTCGTGGGCAAGAACGTTCGAAGCCCCGTCTTCGACAAAAGCGGCCAGAGATACGCCGCTGGAGAACGTGTATCGGAAGGGTTTTGCTTCGTATTTCGACGGAACAATGCGATGCCTGGTGAATGCTTCGGGGGCCGGCTTTGTTCACCCGCGGTCCAACGATTTCGATTCACGGTGTAACGCTCGGACCAATAACGCGGTATACGTAACGCGCGTAATATCACCGCCATTTCCAACGACTACTTAACCGTAATAACGCATCATTAAATGCTAATTACCGGACTGAAGGTAGCAACCCACCTTACTCCGCTTAATACGCGCCTTTTTAATCGTCCTTTCGCCGGCTACACTCGGCTCCCCCGTACTTGTCGCGTCCCTCTGTTGCAACACGCCTGGAGAATTAGTCTATTAGCAGACACGAGCATGGAAACCGGGCTTTCGAAAACACGTATTGCCACCCCCCATCAGCCGTGACCGGAACAAGAACATTGCAACGTGACGCTGCACGCTGACACGAATAACTAGTTCCAGGGGAAAATCAGCGACGATATTCTGCACGATAATGGTCGCGTCGATTGCACGTATAATTAGACCGGGGTCTCGTACCGTGTCATTTCGATTTTTCCTGGTTTAAGATGGGTGGATAATTTCACGTGGGCCGAATGTGGGAATTGGAACTGTGTTCGCTTCTTTTTTTTATGAAAATGATGTGCGCGTGGGAGAGATTATAGACTCGTTTCGAACGATTACGTTCGATCGAAGTTTTTCCTGGAAAATTCGTGGTTTATGGTAGAAAATTGTGAATACGTACTTTCAGGATTTTTTAAATTGACTAGTTTGTTGAAAAAAGATGAGATCATTTTTATGGTAGTATAAATACATCGCGAAGTTACAGTTTGTTATTTTTAATCACACTTTCGAAACAGAATTATTTATTTCCTTCCATCGTGCTTCGAAATTAGTCAATATGAATCCGTCGACGTTACGCAAAATTCATTTCGCTAATACTTTGCATAAAAAGCGCGTTGGAAATGTATGAAAGCATAACTTCTGCGACAGCCTTTCACCGGTGTGAAACCAGTGTGCTAATGTAGAATGCTCTATATTTTGTATAAACATTCTCGGGTGGGTCGAAATAATTGCTAAAACAAACGTATTCTTTAATTATTTTTAAAACGAGTTTTAAAATCGCAAATACCGAAGCAATCGTTCAAACGGCACATCGCGGTATCAATCAACCCTGTATTTTAAAACATTTCGTAATCATGTTTCATCCCGATAGCTCGAGCAAATCCCTCTGAAATCAAATTACTGTTAATTTTTTCAACATCCTCCCTTGCTCCCTCGGCGTTTCAATGCAACATGTATAAACAAACAAAAATAAAGAGAGTTGGAGCCAGGGAGAGCCAGGGAGAGACAGGGAGAGACAGGGAGAACAGGGAGAGCCAGGGAGAGACATGTAGAGCCAGGGAGAGACTGGGAGAGACAAGGAGAGATATGTAGAGATAGGGAGAGACAGGGAGAGCCAGGGAGAGACAGGGAGAGCCAGGGAGAGACAGGGAGAACAGGGAGAGACAGGGAGAACAGGGAGAGCCAGGGAGAGACATGTAGAGCCAGGGAGAGACATGTAGAGCCAGGGAGAGACATGTAGAGCCAGGGAGAGACTGGGAGAGACAAGGAGAGATATGTAGAGATAGGGAGAGACAGGGAGAGCCAGGGAGAGACATGTAGAGATAGGGAGAGATAAGGAGAATCAGGAAGAGCCAGGGAGAGAAATTCCACAAAATTTGAAGCATAAAACAAAACGTTACGCAGATAGTACCGGCGCGGCTACCAGTCGTTCCAGATTGATTAAGCAATTTCATTCGGGAATGCTGTTCGCTGATAACGCCACTCGTAATAAGCATGGTCTTCGTAATCGATACCGGTGTGCGTTGCATTTGTCAAATTTACCCTTTCACGGGCAGAAAGCGACGTAATTCCACTTGGTGAAACTCGCCCCCGTCCGATCGCCCTCGGCCCCCAGACAATGCGGAACCATATTGGCCGGGCTATTGCGAATCATTGCGCTACATCGATTTAAACGCATCACCCACGGATGAGTATAATAAATACGGGAAGTGCAATGTCGTGTGTGATGACGTTCCCGTTCTCCACTGTATTACGATACAAGAAAAAAGAAACCCAGTGCTGAATAGCACTGGCCTTCTGCTACTACAGGGTGGCTCTCGTTCACGCGACATTTCGCAAAGGAAATTGACCGTGTACGACGATTAAGCTCCTTCCACGTGTATACGCGTGGGCAGAGGAAGTTGTTGAATAGTTTGTTATTGGATTTAGCAAGGTGGCGATCAGTTTCACTTGGGGCCGATTCAACGTGCTTATTGCTGATTTTATTAGGTGTTTTATGGGTGAACGTGAGCTTCGAGGAGACTCGAGTATTGAAATGTTTAACTTGAGATGAAAATATTTTTAACCGTGCTGCGGTTCTCATCGGATTTCTGTCCAATTCGGTTCTCGTTTCCTTCGGAAGTCTTTTCATTTTTCAACAAATATGAAAGAGAACTGTTATTAGGTCATTCGATAAAGTCCTGCCGAATTTTATACCGAAATTTAGACCAATACTTCAAACATACCTCTAAATTCTATGATAAGACCTCCTCATTCTACAATTTCTCACTTTTATAACGTTGCTGTGAAACTTTCTTAGTCCTTCATTCAAACATTTTTCGCTTTCGATACGAACATACGAGACAGCCTAACACCTCCATCAATTCTTAATATTAAATTAACCGTTAACTTTTTTCAAGAAAAAACTTCAAAATAATTAAAAAAAAAAATGTTAAAGAATGGATGTGAATTTAGTCTCTATTTTCTAAAGTATCAATTTTAATTACAATCGAGGTCATCCAACCCCTTAATGGATTCCTCATTTCTTAATTTGGCAATCAATACTCGAGACAGTTACTGCATGTAAACAGTGGTTACAAAAGTGTTTGCCAGTGAATGGAAATTAATCGAAACAATTCCCAGCTGGAGTATTTACGAGGCTTGAACAAGCTGTGCACGATAACTTGGCTCGCATACAGTTAATGGATAATGTATTGGTCACGACAATAGACTAATAATTCATAGCAATTACTGATAGTGTTCATTACGTTTGAATTACAGTTATAATTGTACTGTTAAATGGATTGTTCGATTGTTCTCGTTGCTTGCCAATCGTACCTGTATACGTACACACTTTGATATACGTTCGCCTGTGTTATTTCATTTGTTTCACTCTTGTCGCTTGTTGAATACCTCATTTGAAAATAGTCCAGATTAAACTGCAATCAATTCCAAGCACGTACAGTCTACAATTTACTTTTCCTTTCATCGCATTCTAATTTGTAGTGTCTCTTTTCGAACGATCGTTAACTAACTTTTGTCCGTTTCGTGCGAAAATTGTGTAGAACTGAATTTTGTAATTTTAAAGCACCTTTCAGTCGATTTTTATTATTCCGCTGCCTCCCAAAAATTGTTTCCCTTTCGATAAAAAAAATAGAGGCTTCGTTCTGTGGAAATACAGAGCTGGGCGGAATAGTGAATAATCTATTTTATTTTGAATCGAGCGTATGAATGTGAAGATAAAATAGATTATTTGCTGCAAAACTTTTCGAAATAGTATTTTATTTGGAGCATGTTGAAAATAGCGGCGCTTCATTTTAAAATATTTCTTTCATTTTAATTAATTTTCAGCGAGTGGTCCAAGCAATGAACATTTTAAGCAAACTAGGTCTATACTTTGTTAAAAATAAATTTACTTTGCAAATATTATGATTTCTCGTGTCACAATATTTTTTCCATTCTCAACTTAATTTCACCGCCGAAAAGTGTAATATTTCAAGTCCACGCTTAAAATACAAGGTCGCGATATTTAACATTTTTATATTTATATTACTCAGCACTAGAAACGTGATATCAGTCACGGTACTGAAAAAGAAAGACCTATATAACGAGAAATGGAATTAAGAGCTTCCTTGGAACACATTAAGAAACGCGACTCCTTCCTTCCCCGCTAAGCAGCGACGCGAAATAAAGCTGTTTCGTTGACACACATGACTCCGTAACCAATTAACATATCGCGGAGAGTAAACGATTCGTAGGTATAATTGGCGACGGCGATAGTTTCATTAAGGCTGCAACGATAAC
>NW_017100427.1:839521-841647 GCF_001263275.1 Habropoda laboriosa
ACGTCCTAATTAGACGTGCGATAACGGCAGACGAAACGCCGTATTATGCCGTCGAAATTGAACTATAATTCATTGATGAAATCTCTACGGCATCGTTGACACATAAGCGCATCGCTGTATCACGATCGCGTGACCCTTTGTCAACAAATTAAATCGCGATACGAAACGTTATCATCGTGTCTCACCTTGGTGACACACATATTTTCCACGGCTATTTACAGAATCTGCGCGCTCCTGTGATCTCGTTCGCGGGTTTTCATTTATTCGCGGGAGAGAACAAAGTTACTCCGAGAAGAATGATAATCGAGCGTAGAGATTAACGGAGATTGTTAGAGCTTGGATAAACAACGTTTTTTTTTTTATCTCTGACGATGAATAAACAGGGGTGGCTTGTTTGGACTACGTGTACGCGATGAATGAACGTCCTTTGGATTGTGAAGGTTTTCTTTTTATCTCAATGAACACTGTCGCCTGTTTTAACGAGACATTCTTCATTTTCTCGACGCGAAAAAATGGCGCACAAGTGTTTCCTGTAATTGTTCTACAATTTTTTGGTTGGAAAAGTGACAAGTTGTGGTTTGAGAAGTAAGGGTAATTAAAGATGGGGTTGTAAGTGTAGAAATTTGTGCGTTTTTAAATCTTTTAATTTTTGAAGTTTTTCATTTTATTGTGAATTAATAATGATTTGGAATTCGTGAATTTTAGAATTTCAGAGAATAATGACAAGTTATGGTTTGGAAATTAAGAATAATTAAGGATGAGGTTATAAGGGATTTGTGCGTTTTTAAATTTCTTAATTAACGATATGTTATTTTTGGAATTTTTGGAATTGTTTCATTGTGAAATTAGCAATGATTTGAAATTCGTGAATTTTAGAATTCGAAGGAAAGACGACGACGAATAATCATAATTTGACGTAATAAATATTCTTCGATTTAATAGCGAGGGGTGAAGAAAGGGAGATTCTGTATAATTCATGCCGCGAGGAAGGTGAAAAATGTATTGAAAAATCTATGTTCAGGGGCAGAACTTCACCAAAGAAAAATCTTACTGCACGTTTGGTAGAATGTGACGGGTGTGATTTATTTAGCGTCTTTAAATCAGTCGGATTATAATAGCGGAGATTTATATTCGAGAGCTTGATCCCGTTTTATCTTCAACTTTTGAATCGGGGCGTAATAGCTAAGATCTATCTAAGGCTGGAAACTTGATCTATCCAATATTTGGTCGAACTGCTATTCATTAATCACGAGAAACTCTTTTCCATTAGGTTACTAGTCAAATCAAAATTTTCGTATTTTAAACGTTAATTTTAAAGTCAATTTAAATGTTATGTGCAAATGTAAATTAAAAATCCGCACGCAAACGTAAATTTCAAAAAGTTGCTTAATATTAAATATATTTTTATATCGATTAATTGTTCTGTGCCACGTAAAAATTAAGAGCTATGAAAATATTTAGCAAACTGGGGTAAAGAAGTATTTTGAAAAATTTAAGAATCATTTTATGGAATTACTGATTTCCAGTTAAACATTGCATTGAACTTATTTAACTTACGCTCTTGCAGCATTATAATTTCCCGTTCAAAGTTACTCTTCTCGGAAACTAGGCAAGCAATCAAACAACTTTATTCCATTTAATCGTGTACTGTTTATTGCTAGAAGTAATCGTTTCGAGTTACTTTATAGAATAAATGCCAGTTAAACATTGCATTGAACTTATTTAATTTAAACTTGTTATGATAATTTCCTGTATTTTTCTGAGAAACTGGGCAAGCTATCAAAAAACTTTATTCCACATTTCTCTCTCATTTTTTTCATAAGAAATCGTCTCCTTGTTACATTGATAAAAGAATGCAACTCATCTCTGTATAATCGTATACTATTTATTAGTGAAAATCATTGCCTCCTGCTGTTTAAAAAAATGAAACTCATTCACTTTAAACTTTTAGCATTATAATTTCACGTTCAAAGTTAATTTTGTCAAAAACTGTGCAAGCAATCAGAGAACATTGTTCCACATATTTTACTAATTTTTTTCATAAGAAATCATCTACTTGTTGGTTGTACCACGATTTACCAGACACTCTACATAACGAGACTCGCGGTTAAAAAAAAACTGCACCT
>NW_017100427.1:841705-855642 GCF_001263275.1 Habropoda laboriosa
GAGTTATCCCAGAAAGACGTAGTCGTTGTTACTTATGCAACGACCCAATAAAACGCGTGCAGAGTGTGTGTCGCGGGTCCGGGCAGCCTCGACGAGGAGCAAATCCTTTGGCGGCGTGTCGCTGGATATCGCGGTATCGATTCACCAGTAAGCTTTAAAGCCGTTTCGTCGGGAGGGCGAAGACGCGGGGCCGGCACAATTTCGCGACGTTAACCCAGATCGTCGTCCTTGGAATCGGTCCAGCCTGTCGGGCCAGTGGTTGCCAGGAAACCCGGAGCCGGACTACGGCATCGCCATGGAAAATAGACGAGGAGCTTTTTGTCACCTCCCCTGGAACGGAATTCTGGCCTGGCCCACGTCTCTTCTCTCGTAAGGGGGATCAGCGACGCATTTTCTCGCTCGCCCTTTACCCTCTTTCTCACGATACCACGGTATCTTCCTACGACTCCGACCTCTGGAATCGTCGCAGCCACCAACTATCTACGTTCATCGAGGCGAATCCTCGAGTGTACACAAGAGAGTAGAGACCGATTCCTAGGCGAAGTCGACGTTCTCCCATCCCTGCGTTGGCGTACGTGTCTGAGGGTGAAGCCACATTTTCCTACTTTACTGTGCACTCTATTGTTCAGAATTACACAGAATTACGAGTGTATTAACGATACAAGATGAGAAGATTCGTGTCTCTGATTCGGATAGCAGTTTAAACGAGAGACGTTTAAACGCCGGGTCACCGATGACCCGGGCACCGTATTTCGAAGGCGAAAACCCCTGAAAAGGACACATACCCTTCTCCCGCCGCGTAAATGTGAATCTAGAGCGATCACGAGACGTTATCGACGTTACTCGAAACAGTTACAACGAAACGGAAGGGATAGATTTAAGGTCTGGATCGAGGCATGATTTACGTTGTAATTTACGCGGAAAGAGAAGAGGGGAAGGTTTGAAAAAAGAGAGAGAGAGAGTGCAGAGGGATGGAGAGAAAGTAGGCAAAAGCAGGCACCCTCGGTTCCGCGGGATCTTTTCCACGGTCCGCCTCTTACGCGAATTAAAGTCCATTTAATCGAACCGGTACAGTGGCCGTGGGGGCGGAGGAGGAGGCGACCGGTAAACGTGGCTGATTTTAATACAGAAATGGAGGCAATACACTCCGAGAGCAATAATTACATTACACCGAACCCGGTTGTGTACGCTTGCTCATAATTCAAGAACCCATTGCCCATCTATTTAGACGTCCGCGAGCGACGGGGCGGCCCTTTATTTAAGTGCACCCCCGGCGTGTTCTTCCACCCGCGACCGATCGACAGATATCGAACGGACCAAGTCGAAAGCTCGACAAAACTCATTTTCCCTCTTCCTTCTTTCTCTCTGTTTCTCTCTGTGATGTTCGAACCTCGTGGCTCCCTTTGAGGAGACACGATCATATCGGACAGAACGGTCTGCGTTGTCTTAATAAAATCGTCCCCCGGAAGAAATTACTCGGAGGGATCTCGAAATTGCACGACTTATATTCACCACTTCGTCAGGTTTCCAGGCTCCGATACGGAATTGTGTCGTATCGCATGCTGCAATATGCACTCTTTTGCTGATTTTCTTTTTGTGCAATTTTCGGGTATGATTGAAATTTGTGACGGAGCAGAGGTGATTCTTTAGAATATCAAGTTGAAGATGTGAAAAATGTGTGTAGACTTTGTTTTGGAGAATTTTCAAATTCAAATTTACATTTGTATTTCTACGTATTGTGCAATATGGTGCAACCAGGCAGATGACGATTTTGGTGCAAAGTGTGTGTTTGAAAATTTCATTTTTATTTGACAAAAATCGATTGTAATTTCTTTGTTATTTCACAGAAAGCATGATTGCGCAACGTGACACAACCAGAAGGATCATGATTTTGGTACAGAAATATGTGGGAAATTTAGAAATTTTGTCAATTTTAAATTCAAAAATGAATTTTTACATTCCTCTCATATTTTTATACTAAATCGTTATTTGCCTGCTTACGTCAAATTGCACAATCACACTTTCTTCCACACGACGAAGAAATGATAATCGATCATGCCCTAAATACGATTTGATCGAAAACCAGAGACGACTGAAAGAAGTAATTTCGATCCCTTTGTCCCCGTTTGCATGTCGTTGCTGGAAACTGAGGAATTAGCACACTCCCACGGGAAACAGTGGTGTTCATTAATATATATTCCTCGAGTATAACGCGGCATTAGCTAACGGTTCTGCGCCATAGTAAACGGGGACAAAGTGGAGGAATTTCCCTAAATTCTGGAGCTTAGCTTGGACATCGATGTTTTAAACTGCGAGACAATCTCCCGGCGATTTAACACATTGTTGGAATCTGAGTAAAGGACTTAAGGCCGAGTTTATTATAACACCAAATACATTTCACCAACTGCTGCAATGAAGTTTGAAGACTATGCAGATGAATTCGGTGAATTTGCAACAGGACTGCTCGTGCAAAACTATTTCATTTGAATATGTTCTTCGGTGATGTATGCCGTCGCTAAGACTTT
Organism: Habropoda laboriosa; assembly: GCF_001263275.1. Classification (NCBI taxonomy): domain Eukaryota; kingdom Metazoa; phylum Arthropoda; class Insecta; order Hymenoptera; family Apidae; genus Habropoda; species Habropoda laboriosa. Next base: position 844,231 of record NW_017100427.1, read on the forward strand.
AATTTGTTGATACGAACTAACACTAGCAGGACTGTTTTCTCGAACGAAATTCAAAAATACAAGTGGTCTCGAGTGGAACAGTGAAACATTTTTACCATCTCTTAATCCAGAGTAAAACTTTTCAGTTGAAACAAATTTTATCCACACGTGTAATTCCAAATCAACGTCCCAAAAAGCGAATTAAAATAGAATATCTTCCGTGGAAAATTGACGAGCAGCGTTTATTGCTTCTTGTACAACGTGACGAGCACCTCGGAATTATTTACGTGCCTCAGTTTGTAACAAAGGAAGCTCTCAAGAGCAAAGAGACTGCGAGACAGATATAAATATGGGAGCAAGAGGAGCTCGAAGTGTTTAGCCCAAGATAAGCAAGAACACGTCTCGGGAATAATACACGCAAAGAACAATATCGCCGTGACACGAGAAAACTAATCGAAAAGTCTCTCCCTCGCAACCCTAAGTAACAACTTAATATCGTATACGCTTACCCTAACAATCTCGTTAATCAAACACTGCAGTAACTACCAACGTCCGATCTAATTGCTCTCTACCCTTCCAAGACTTTTCCTAATCGAGCAATTTTCGGCAACGACCATTCACCCTACACACTCGTTATCAGATCTCCTCGAATATGCTCTTCGCGACATACACGAAACGTCGTATAAATTTTCTTCCCGGTGAAACTTATCTATTGTCAAGGAGCGTCCGTATTGAAAGTTCAGAGCAGATAGGATCGCGAGATGCACGCGAGTTTTGGGTGTTTGATAGAGGGTCCTGGCGAGTGTATGCACAGAGAGTCGAGCTAGGAATCGTATGGTGGAAATTCGAGGACCTCGGTAATTCGGCGATACGAGGGCAACGAGGTTCCTGCCAGATTATCTACCGGCCGATGGACAGCACCGAGGGTTTGTTGGCAACCGTGGCGTATGTCGCGGAAAATATCGATCCTTCTGGAGGTTTATGTGTATGAGTACACGCATAACGTTTAACAAGCGCGTTACGTTGGCCCCTTTTAAAAGATCGCACTTCTGACTTCAATGGGCCGTGTAATCGGATTAGGATCGGCACGCCACTCCCGCGAATGCATCTGGCTGGATCTAGCCCGGGGGGTAGAGAGCACCCTGTGCATATGTTTGGCCTGCTTATCGGCCCTTCTGCACCGCGATCTTCGCGCGTTTCACCGTTAAAGGTGCGTTTCGACCGAATGGACGAACCCTCGTTCGCCTCTTACTTCCAAAAAACGAATTTGAAGTCACAGCATTATAAATAAATGGGAAACTTATTTACACGCCTAGGAAATAATAAAAAAAAAAAATAAAATTGACTACTTTCGGCGCATCAAATCTTACATCCAATCCTTGTTTGTTTGTTTTTTTAATTAACCTGCAATGCTTACGAAACGTCGAAATACATTTTCCACAAGGACACAGATTACACCCGGAAGCCTAAAAAATAATAACGAACCCTCGTTCGCCTCTTCGTTGCGCTAACGCACGCTCGTTTGAACTCGAATTTCGTCGCAGTGGGAGACGAACGAGCGCTCGTTCGGTCTAAACGCACCTTTACACGCGTGCAAGTGGTATCCTTTAAAGAGGTGGAGGCTTTGGAACGCGTTGAAACGTAGCTCATTTGGAAGATCCGTCACTGGTGCGAACTGACCAAGCTTCTGTTTTTTTTGGGCTCGTTGGTTTCGTTTCCTCGTGAAACGTGCACGGGGATGTTCAGTGTTTCGCAGTCAGGTCAGAAAGGGGTGGAATGAAACAAGGTTGCGTCGTGTTTGGATGGACAGTTTCAGGCTGACGTTGCATTAGTGCTGTATATTCTGGTGGAGGTAGGTTAGACTGTTGGATGTTTTCTGAGGCATGTACTGTTCGTTGTACTGTACTTTATTCTGTTTTGAGGTTTAACGTTGTGACACGTTTCAATGATTAGGCTGGTTATCGAGGGTTGAAATTGTTCTTTCCTGTCTGCATAATGTGTGTTTGACGAATCACTTTGGTTGGGTTAGCTAGGATTGTACGTTTAAATTAAGAGTCATTTGTTTGGATTCGTTCTATTGTATGTTTTAATCTATCGATACTATAATAGTTGGCTGGGTCACAACTGACCTATTAGCAACTTTCTAAAAGTTTAAGAACTTTCTGTCGTACGAAGCAATCGGTGTGAGGTAAATTGTTATTAAACTCCGTAACATTAATTTCAAATTTATACAGAATTAGTAGCAGATGTAATATTGATAAAAATTTACGTTGACGCGTAAAAATATTCCATGATAAGCGAACTAGGGATGAAGCTACTGTTACAAAACGCGATCCAACGACTCTAATATTTGTCAAAATTGAAAAATTCTCGTATAAATTCCGAAAATAGATTATTAATTACGGTAAACTAGTTGAGACGGTTTAATTAAGGGTGGGCATGGTGCTGCTTTAGTTTGAAATAATTTATAAACACATAATTAACAGAGGAAAAACCGTGAAACGGCAAAACGTCTACATTCTAATTGTTATAACATGTAAACAGAACTTTAAATTTAGTGTAAACAGAAAAAATATATAATACAATTTATTTCACGGTATTGCAACAAATAAACGTTGAATAAATATTTAATTCGTATAAAAACAATTATTTAACGTAATAATTTTACCTTCACCATGGCTATTTTTAATCTACGACCACAGGTCAACCTGATATCTAATCCTTACGAACTTTAAATTCAGTCGAAACTGAGAAAATATATAATACAATTTATTTCACGGTATTGCAACAAACAAACGTTGAATAGATTCTTAATTCGTATAGAAACATTTATTTAAAATAATAATTTCACCTTCACTATGGCTATTTTAAATTTACGACCAAGGGTCAACCTGATTTTTAATCCTCCGAACTTGATTTCACAACGAGAAAGTAATAAGATCGTTGAAACGTACTTATTTGTCAAAGAAACTTGCAAAAATGTATAAATAATAATATGTAATGTTTTAACAAATTTTTGGAAGTATAAATTAATAATAAAATTGTGAAAATTAATAAATTATACGTTATTATAACATTAATAGAATTATGACTAAACCGAAGTTCGAAGTCGAGTATTTAAAGTCTGATATTACGTGCCTAGCGAGTGCCGGTAATTGTTAAAATTTGTTTAATAATTAGTAATAGAAATTCTAATTGATTCTAATGTATACAAGTGTTACAAGAAGGCTGAGTGTGTACAGGGTGGACATAGACTAGCTAGTAGCCCCCGACCACTCTATTCACATCTCAGAACCTTCAGGTCAAAATACGCCGCGAAGTGTCTAGGGCCCAGTATAAAGGGTAAATGATTTCGCGGGACATCGGCGGGTCCTTATATACCTGCGGTACCCTCTCCCCAAAGTCATTAGCAAAATCGTCGGTTAGGTCAGGCGGGAAATTTTCGCGGGAGATTTTCGCGGGAGATTTCCGATATCGTAACACGGTATAATTTATCAATTTTCACAATTTTATTAAAAATTTATACTTCCGACAATTTGTTATAACATTGCATATAACAATTTATACGTTTTTACAATATTCTTCAATGGAAACATAGGTTTTAGCGTTCTCGTTACTTACTCGTGGTTAAATTAATTTCGTAGGGATTAAAAATCAGGTTGACCTGTGGTCGTAGATTAAAAATAACCATAGTACAGCTAAATTTATCGTGTTAAATAATTCTTCTTACACGAATGAAAAATGTATTCAACGTTTGTTTGTTATAATATCGTGAAATGAATTATATTATACATTTTCTCTATTCACACTGAATTTAAAGATTATAACGATTAAAAATCAAGTTGACCTGTGGTCATTTATCAAGAATAATCATAATAAAGCTGAAATTATTGTGTTAAATAATTTTTTTAATACGAATTAGGAATTTATTCAACGTTTGCTTGTTACTACTTGTTACAGTATACTGTCTCGCAATGTAAATTTAAGTAAATTAGGTTGAACTGCACAGAAAATGCACAGAACTGCACAAATAATTCATTTCACGATATTATAACAAACAAACGTTGAATACATTTTTGATTCGTGTAAAAAGAATTATTTAACACGATAAATTTAGCTGTACTATGGTTATTTTTAATCTACGACCACAGGTCAACCTGATTTTTAATCCCTACGAAATTAATTTAACCACGAGTAAGTAACGAGAACGCTAAAACCTATGTTTCCATTGAAGAATATTGTAAAAACGTATAAATTGTTATATGCAATGTTATAACAAATTGTCGGAAGTATAAATTTATAACAAAATTGTGAAAATTGATAAATTATACCGTGTTACGATATCGGAAATCTCCCGCGAAAATCTCCCGCGAAAATTTCCCGCCTGACCTAACCGACGATTTTGCTAATGACTTTGGGGAGAGGGTACCGCAGGCATATAAGGACCCCCCGATGTCCCGCGAATTTATTCACCCTTTATACTGGGCCATAGACACTTCGCGGCGTATTTTGACCTGAAGGTTCTGAGATGTGAATAGAGTGGTCGGGGGCTACTAGCTAGCCTATGTCCACCCTGTACACACTCAGCCTTCTTGTAACACTTGTATACATTAGAATCAATTAGAATTTCAATACAATAGACTGAATAACAATTCATTTTAACTAATACCTATTAGAAATTTTCCTTTTAAAACAAATATAAATCATTTTACCAATTACTGGTACTTGCTAGACATTTAATATCAGACTTTAAATATTCTCCTTTCGGTTCTTTTAAATACAATCAAATAATTTCTTCAATTATCGATACTGACTTGGAATACTCCGCTTCGAATAAAATATTTCGAAATTATGTTGAAGGTTTAGGGAAATAAACATTTGAATTTTAGTCATCGTTCTTCTTCAGACTTGTCGAATAGGATATTGAAATGACTTTGAGCAATTGAAATTAATTTGAAATTTTTCATATATTTTCTCTGATATTGAATTTATTTTACGACTTGCTATTTTGTTTACAAATAATTTACCATCCAAGGAATTTGCATGAATTGCATGTTAAGTAGTTAGTTGATTTATTATTGTATATTGTGAGCTGATTTGGAACGAGTGCACTATGCCCACCCTAAATTAAACCGTCTCAGTAGTTTACCGTAATTAATAATCTATTTTCGGAATTTATACGAGAATTTTTGAATTTTAGTAAATACTAGAGTCAGTGCATCGCGTATTGAAATAATAGCTTCATCCCTAGTTCGTTTATTATTGAATATTTTTACGCGTTTAACTTATGCTTCTCCCCAATTCTCGTCGCGTATTTTATTCAAATTTTCTTATACTCTAGAATCGAGAAAGATATGAATTCGCGTTTTTTCTTTTGATTCTTTCAATTTTTCAATTGCATTACGCATTATTGCAATAATTTCTATCGTTACATTTAATTCTAATTGTTTAGCAGCTTTTCTGCTGCTATCGACCCTACATTTTACTGACACTTGTCGAACCGACCCTACATTTTACTGACACTTGTCGAACCGACCCTACATTTTACTGACACTTGTCGAATCGACCCTACATTTTTTTTTTTTACGTGGAGGTAGGCCGACTCTATGTGATAAACAATTGGCAACCAAACGGTGGCTCGCTAAAGCGATATATTATGAAATTAAATTAATCACTCAATAAGTTTTAACGTTAGATTGTTTCCTCGATATGGCCATGGTGGTCATCAGTGACTGGAGTGCCTCAAATGTTTAGAATAATTAAAATAAAATAAATGTTGTCAACTAAAAATTTTGAACGTCATAGGTAGAATATAGACGTCTTGCAGTTTCACTGTTTTTCCTCTGTTAATTATGTGTTTATAAATCATTTCAAACTAAAGCAGCGTTTGTATGCTACAGTTCAATTGAATATGCGTAAATTCATGTGTTATCCAGTAGATTATGCATTGTATATAAAGAACGTTAGACACATTACAGATGAGACTTTAATGTTTATTTAACGACCCTAGTGATTAACAGGTTCAATTCGTGTCACGAATCTAGTCGTTTAATTCATAACTTATTAAAATATATCCTATTACAGTCATTATTATCCTATTATTCTACCCTAATGTGATTTTTCCACGCTCAGAGATTTCATCTTTCGTAATCACCAATGAAATCCATTACGCCTTACAGTCTCCTAATTTCTATCATACCAACGTATGACTCAATCAACCATTACATTTATAGATCGACTTATCTCTCCGCCTTCGTCTCCATAGAACAACTTTCTAATCCTTCGTTAGACACTCCGTCTTCCTTCTTCGACCCCGCAATTTCTGCAAAAAGAAATTTAATAAAATTGCTTAGAATGTAGGAAACCGAAGGGTAGATTGTTCACGCGCGTTGCAAAAAGACACTCAGACACCGTCGGGGGAAGGTTAACCCGGGTACACAATCGATCGGTCGTGAAGCAATGTGTTCACACCGGTGGCCTCCTCCCACAACTCGCTCACTTTCCATTTCTACGAGCCTGCTGCGACAGGTGTTACCTCGATTTCTCTCCGGCGAAAATGTATTTATCTAACTCCAACTCCCAGCCCTTCCGTTCCATCTTTTTTCTCTCTGTCCCACCGATACGCGGGAACATCGAGCTTAGACAGACTTACGAGAATTCCCATTTGCCTCACGGTTGCACCGTGGAATTTCGACTGGACGATTCGTCAATCGGCAAGTCTCAACCCTTTCTTCTTTATATCGAAAATTGAGAAAAGAAAACACGTTTGGGAAGTGAGAAATTAACATCGTAGACGTTTTTCGTACAAATCAGTCCACGAGACACCATGTGTAAATACACTCACTTTGTGGTCCCAGTTTGAAACCAACACAAGCTTTAACCCTTTGATCTCCAATTTTTGTTTTTTATTTTCTTCTCAGTAACTCTCTATTATTTTAAGAATTTTATTTGAAATGCACTTCGAAAGACATTTACTTGATAGGAAGCAATTTAAACAATTTTTTTTACTAATTATATTGAAAATAGCATTAAGGATCATATTGGTCGTTCAGGTAAAAAACAAATATTGCAAACTATAATACATATTTAAACTGGCAATTTAAAAATTTGTTCATTCATACCTGTGAATGAAACTGATGTCGAGTCACACTCGACAAAGGGGTCCAAAGGGTTAATATCTACAGAGCTTTAATTTTTATTCTTTATTTAAATAAAATCCACGATTGGTACTTCGGTAATAACGTAATACGAATCCACGATCATTACGCAAACGATGTATAACTGGTCTATTCACCTAGGAGCAGCATTACATACCAGGTGTGTGATTGGCCTCGAGTTAAATCCAGAGGGTCCCCTGTTGTTGTTCCGTCTTATCGGCGCACGAAACGGACGAGAAATAAATCTTCGCTACCCCTTTCTGCCCTCCCGCCGCCGTTCCAAGCCAAACTTTTGACTTCCGGCCGCGTCGTGAAGTGTTTATGCTATCTCGGACGCGGAGGAACGAAGAGCGAGGAAAGACGACCACGTCGGTTAGAGGAGAGGCATCACGAAGGGGCGGACCACCGCACAGACAATGGAGCCCTTTTACGGTAAAAAGCAGTTACTGTCTGCGTTTGAAACTTTTCCCCTTAGAAAAATATCACCTTCCTTCCCACCGCGCGCGTACAGAAAGAGAACCAAATAAATGTAGCTCAGCCGTCCGCCTCTCTGAGTCCTCGCTTACGCCTCCTCCGGTCCCTCCACTTTCTCTCTCAAAATTCTACCTCTCCGGCGATATTTCGCGGACTCGAACCGCCCCCTCCGGACGATCTCCCAAACCGCCCGATATCGATTTGTTCCGCGTATTATTTCGGTACACCCTGCCGAATCGTCTCGACGAAGACGGTCCGCTTTTTCTGGGATTCCCCGCACGGTTCGTCCATCGATCGCGCGGCGGACCGTTCGTTCGCGGTGTTTCGACGAAATTTTCGCCGCGCAACGGGAGGGCGGACTGTTAAAAACGACGGTGCACAATCGCGGGCGAGATGTCGCGCGAGGAATGAGGTAGAAACGATGGAAATTCGTACGGGGAAAGAGAAAGAACGGTGGACGAAATGGAAAGGGTAGGTTGAGAAGGGTGGCTGGATGGGAAGCGGTGGGTGTCGATGAATCGAGCTGTTTCGGGATAGAATTCTGCTATTTTGGGACAACGAGGTTGAACGTGAATGGGCTGCGATTGTGTTGGAAGCGTTTATTGCGTTCAGCTCGAGACGATATTGCATTTTCACGCGCTCGTTTCCGTCTTAACACTTCGAAAGGGGCGGTTCAATCGAGGCGGGAGACGGCGGACGGGTCAAAATGGACCCATGACCAAATACTGTTTACTTTTCGTCGAATAAGAAATGTACAGTGGAATTTTATCTGATTACATTTGTACAGAGCGACTTCTTTTGACCAAAAAGAGAATATTTCGAAGTGACTAGGTATTGTTTTGAAATTTGTTTCACAAAATTAGGGTGGAAGTGCGCAAAGGATTAAATTGAAGTTGGCGATATTTCAGGTGAAAAAAATGTGATTCGTTGTACCTTTAGACAGTTACAAAGTTTTTATCGTTGTATTAAACTTCATCACGATTATCTAGATTACATTATCCAGGCAGTGACTGTAAACGAGGAGTACTTCTGCAGAATTGTCGTATACAATTCCGGAGTAATTAAGAATCCGTATTCCATTCTCTTAAGTCACTCACTTGTTCACAATCGCACTTCCTCCTAATTACTCTCTTAACTCTATTCCGCCCTTGTACCTTTCTTTTCTCCTTTCCTCATTCCTTTCCTACCTCTTCAAGCTCCTTTTTCCTTTTTTTTCCTCTCTCTTTTTTCACCGTCGTTTACCTTTACGCTGTAAACAATTAGTATTTCATGCAACATTGCTTCGTTCGCGTAACAATCATTTCAGCACACCTTGTTTTCCCTCCGACTGCGACTTTTTCCGTCGTTTTAAGCGTATCAGAAAAGCAAGGCGTTGAGAAATATTTTCACCGCATTAATCGCTTGTTTTTCATTATGCTTCGCGGTTGCTGAAGTATCGAGAATTTTGAATATCCCGAAAATTGTAAATTTTCTTCCGTAATCTGAGTCGCTGGTAACCCAACTTTAGCGGTTAATTCGACTTGAAATGAACAAATAGAAAAAGAAGAAAAAATGTTTGAATATTAAAAATATATCCACGTTATTTTCTTACATGTAGATTATAAATTCTTTGGAAAAGATTAATAACTACCGAGTAAAAATTTTCTGATTTACACACAAAGCTCGACTGCTAAAACTACATTCGTGTTATTCGGTCGTATGTAAATTTTGCAATGTTGCAATAAGTTCGTTAGGGAAAAAATGAATAATTAACGGGTGGAAAGTTGTTGATTTATAGACAAAGCTTGACTCTTCTAATACAAAGTTATTTTAATTAATGGTTTTCTATCCCGTTTTATGTCAAGCCATTAGCAAAGCATAATCTTTTTTGGCGCAGCGCGAGCAACTAGTAGGGTGACGGCCACCCTTCGTGACCCCGTCCTCTCGGCGGGTCGTACATGATTGATCGTAGCGACCGAATTGATTGCTCATTGGCAGTAGATTACATTGATTTTCACAATTTCGTTGCTCCAGCCCTGACGTAAGAAGATGAAAATTTAATCAGATAAAGCGACATCAACTCCGCCCTTATTTTCTAATAAACTCTGCACTCCGTCACCCGAAACTTACCTTCGAATAACATTCCACGAATTATCATTGCAATTTTCTCTGCAACACTTTGCACCTGTCACGCTATCGATCACAGCGCAACGAATTAAGTATCACGAAAACGTTTCATATTCCCGATAACGAGGTGCAAAGGAACCCTCGAACACAGATGAAGGGGTTTCGCGATAACTCCTCCATTTTCTACCATTTTTCCTTTTCAAAAGTTGCAGAAAGAAGCTGAGAGTTACGTTTATATCCCTCGGAAAAAATTGAAAAATCTCCAAACTTGACCTATTTTTAAATGCCTCAGCGTAGCGCGCCCCTTTAAAAGAGAATAGCGACCGACGAATCGTTCAAACTCAAACAATCCATTACCCTAAAGTACCATCGTCAATTAGTCCTCTGAAGCACAAACAATTCCATCTCCAAACATTTTCACGTCACTGACGCTATCTATTCTTGACAAACGAATCTCCGCTACAAAAGAAACCCCAGAACAAAATGACTTCCCCGCCACGTCGTACCAAAACATCGTTTCGCCTCGTTCTCGCGACTTGTCCAGAGAAACGAACCAATTCTCGCAGATTTTCGCGACTCCCAGGAGGGGTCAGCGTTCGAATCCTAACTAGGTTGGCGTCTGCGTCGATTGAAGCGAATTTGTTGTTAGAACGCGAGTAGCCTCGAATCGAGTCCGGTCACAGAAGGACGTTTCGCCGCATTCAAGGCCGTTGGCCCTGCAACGCGATTTTCGCATAGCGTCGGATAAAGCGACAGAGAGCGAGAGAGGAAGGATGCATTTTCCCCGTCTCGCGCCTGCGTTCCGATTCGTCCTTCTGTCCTCCTTTCCCAACGCCCGTTCCGGCATCTCTTTTTCTTGCTTTCCCACCAGTTCGATCGCCCCTTTCTCTCGGATCACCGGCGACACGAGCGAAGCTCCGTCCTTGTTCCAGCTACGCGAAACCCTTTTGAACGGTGGCGCCCGCCTGGCTGCCTGCTTTCCAGGCGCCAGCAAACCTGGTCCAATACGCGCTCACCAGGGACACGACGAAGTCGGAGGACAGAGAGAACACCGGAGTTCATCATTCATTTTCTAACTACGCCTCACCTTTTCTTCACTTATTCTTTCCCCACTTTTTCCTCCCTTCTCCCTTGCTTCCCTTTTTTTGCGCTTCCGCCGGCTGCCATGAAAATGACCATTTTCTCTTTCAGGTGATCACACCGAGACGGCGGAGTTTTGTTCGACGAGGAGAATTCTCGCGAGGAAGGAGATCGATCGTGCGGGAGAGGAAGTAAGAGAGAATTTTTGGGATTCGAAGAGATGGAGAGGTTTGTGTTCGAGGCGGAGTGATAATAACGGTTTGTATGAAGTTTTAATTAAATTTGTAAGGGGGTAGTTCTCGCGAGGCGAACTTCTTTTTCTACCTCGGCTCCTCCACCGTGGAAAGAAGAGTAACTCTTTTCAAGAAAGTGTCTTGTTGGTAGCCTGTATCCGTGTAGAGAGAGAGAGAGAGAGAGGTACAGCGTCGTGATAATGGAGGAATTTTTTAATTTCGTAGATTGCTTTGTCCGTTGTGCAAAACACTACGAGACTCGCGATGAAATTTTCTATAGTGTCTTAATTAAACCCTGCGTTCAGGGGCTCTTTTTATCTCGTCTCCGGCTGGTCTCGCGTGCCCCTTCGTCTTTAACAGGCAGGAAATAAACGTTCAGTTTT
>NW_017100427.1:855919-877195 GCF_001263275.1 Habropoda laboriosa
AGAGAGAGAGAGAGAGTACTTCACGGGTGGTCTCGAAAAATACCATTTCGAAACACCGGGCCCTTTTTTCTTTCTCCTTCGATTCTTCGCTAGAGTTGGCTCTCTCAAGATTGATCTCGAAGATGATTTATCTCGCGCTTTCGACCATCCATTCTCGCCCTGTCGTTTTCTTTCATCCCCGCCCTCTGTTGTTTCCATTCGTTCTCTCTCGCGCGTGAATATTGCGGGAACTTGGAAGGTTTCGTATATAGAGAAATAGGGTTTTTATTTCGCGAGCGAGTTCGAGGTTGGGAAATTCGAAAGGGAGGAACGGCGGCTAGATTAAACATTCGAATTCGGTAGCACTTGAGAGAAGGCAGAACAAACGCGTCACTTGTCTCTCATAAATTTACTTATCCCTTCTTTCTCCTTCGTTTCTGTTTATTCCCCTTGCTGGCCGTTTCTCCTTCTCTCTTTTCCCTCGACTCGCGTCCATCGAGGAAGATTTAAGTGTTTAATAACGCCCGCCCTCGCCCAGAGAAGATACAAGCAACTCGAGCATCGTTCAGCGTTGCGTCTTCGAGGTCTTTTTTTTTCTTCTTTTTTATTTTCTCTCCTCCGTTTCCCCGTCCTTGTCCCACTAGCAGCCCACCGTCCTCGTGAATCGTCGAACTTTCAGCGAGGACGTTTATTAAACGTTCTGGGGGCCAGTACGGTGGAGGCGGAATGAAATCGAACGAAGTGAAACGGAACGAAGCGAAACTGGCGGTGGTTAACGTAAAATATTCTCTTGCTCTTTCAAAGGTTTCTACGCCGCGTGTACTTGAGAGGAAGGAGAAGCAGCCCGTGGTTTTCCGAGGCGGAAGCGACGTTCCCTCGCGCCTCGAGCGCGTGATATCGCGGCGAAGAACGCCGTTGGACTTTGCTTTGGCGAACCTGGATCCACTTTCGGTGTTTGCGCTGTCCCGGAGCGAGAACACGCTGAATCGCCGCGAACTTTCCACGAAGAAGCTGCTGAGAAGATCTTCTGGTTTCCCTTAAACTTACGATTGACGCTTGACGAATACACAACATGTTTTTCACGCGATCTTTGGGTCCTTTTTGACCCACCGTGTTCTCATTTCTTCAACAACTTTTGCTGTAATCAAGGAAATGTAACGTAATTGATGTTAAAATACTCGTGTATGTCCCCTTAATGTTACGCTGAAAGATTATTGTCTACGTTCATATGGTGTGCTGGTAATAAAAATGTTTGCACACGAGGTTTCTGGGTCAAAAATGACCCGAAGACTTTAGGAATATTTTGTAGCGACAGATTCGCAAAAGTTTACGTATGTATTCACACCGAAGGGACAAATTTTCTCCAAGACGGCGAAGTTTCGCGGTGGATTTATTCCACTCTTCGAGCAATCTTCTTCTCCGGCGTTCTAAATTCACGCGAAACAATGACAAACGTGGAGAAGAAAGACACCGAATCCCTCAGATCAATGTGAAATATGTATTCGCCGTCTCTACGAGTGTATTTCGCGTTTGTTCGGGGGTTTCGTTCCATCGACGAGAAAGAAACACAACACAAGTGTCCCAGAGTGTCCTATTTTAATTAAGGCGACCTTTCTCTCTTGTTTGCCCGGGCTGTACGTATCTGTTTGACATCTGCGACAGAACAGTCTAGTCAGCCGATGCAACGAAAGCAAATACAACAGGGCCCGCTCGTATCTTCCTATAAGATAGTGGGGTGTGAGACGTATCTCGCGGGAAAACCGCGTAAGAAAATTCTCATCGTGGTGTAATTCATTTGGCCTGGTAAACAGGACGACGAATGACAAACGACAAACACGTATATACACCGTTCGCGCCCTCTTCTCTCCTCTTTCTTTCTCGCGGGTCAGCGCGAGTCGGTTCACGGCGAACCACATTTTCCACGCTCACGAAAGGCGCGCGCGAGGGCGATGACGTAAACCGTCAAGGGGTCGTTGGGTTTATTTGAACAGCGATCCTCTCGAGGGAAGAAGAGGGAGAGAACAAGGTGTGTATGTTTTTCTAAATAAAAGAGAAAGCCACCCACTCGAAACCACCGTGGTGTACATTCCTCGAGAACCTCCTAACGAACATTTTACACCTCCCACGAACACTTCTCCCTCCTCGACGTTCTCCTTCTTCCGAATTGTACGATTTCGCTGGTCAAGCGAATCGAGTAATTTTTCATATGGAAACGGGTGCGGAAAATCTCTCTCCCTCGAGGTTTAACTGCAAACCTAGGCGTCTGGGCTTGTCACGCAATCAGATTAGCCACGGTTCACGGATACAGCTCTGCCTCGTCATGTGAACAGTTCTATGTACACGTTGGCATTATCGCGCGTTTCATTACCGCGGAACTAGCGGTGACAGCGATATTTGCACGGCTTTGAAACGTACACCTGCGTCATTAATCTTAGCCGGGATCCTCGAGAATCGTCGTCGACTGCTGAAAGTGAACCGAAAGCTCCGATGTCGAGTGCCATAAAACGCGGTCGTGCCCCTTAAGAGAGGAAACGAGGACGGGGCGCGGGTAACGTCGTCGACGACGGTGTAGTCGTACGTGATAAAGTACTGAAAACCGATGCGCGGCGACGCAGGCCCTCCCCGTACGCTCTGAAGATCGTTTAAATTACTAATTCTTTGGTTACCGGCGCGATAACACCCCGTTAATTGCCATCGAAGTACGTGCGAATAGATAGCTGCTGCCACGTTTCCGTCACGTTTCCCTTAGACGGATTCCAACGGTGGCAGCGAATTGTAAATCCCTTATCTCTCCCCGTTGCTCCGCTGTTTGCTTGATAATACGCGACACGAATTTCGTGGCAACGCGCGCAACGTGCTTTTCCACGGCTCGCTCGCTCGCTCGCTCGCTCGCTTGCCAAGGTTTCCGCGTGAAAACGCGGAAAAGAGTCGTTGAATTGTAAAATTAACGACTCCGTCGGTGCTACTCAGACGGTAATAATATAATTTCGCCGTAATTAGACGGGTAGATTGTGCGGAGAAGTTGGAGGAGGAGGAGGAGAACGGGTGTTAAAGGTTGGGACAGTTCTGACGTAACAATTGGATAATTGGAAATGTTGGAAGGATAACACGATTTCGCGGAGAGTTTGACCTTTTAGAGGTCTTATCTGGAAGTTTCTTAAATTTCAATCTCGCGAAATTTTCTGTAAGTGAATTGATAGCGTTTATTATCATCGCGGTTGTTACGTCTCTGTTACGCGTTCTCAAGACAAATAACGAAGATTGGGGACGGTGCGGTGGTACAAGGGCGAGATATCGCCGTTAGAAAATATTAAGTGTATTGTTTACAAACTTCAATGTTTATCTGTAAAACGATCATATATAATTTTAAGGTTCGAAGTAATCTGCATTACTTTGGATCACCTTTTCCTGACGAATTCCCTATCTAAAAAAAAAAATGCTGCTTTTGAGTGGTTAAACGAGTCGAAGATTTGGAAAAAAAGGCACCGAATTAATTTTCAAGCAAGCTATTACGAATATCTCGTTTTTCGATCAATTCACGTGTAGAATTAATACATCGTTATATTTAGATCGTAATAATTCGAAAGAAAGATCAACCAGTTTTGTTGACGAGAAGCTAATTAATAATGCAGCCGTTATAATGGCAGAGGATGCTATAGGCTCGCGATATTCCTTAATGCAAGAAACATCGGGTGTCCCGAAAAAAGTCGGAAACATTCTCCGCTGAATATTCAGCGGCAAAAACGACGAGCTACGCGCAAGGACGTCGCATTCTCGTAGAAGCGTATAAAAATGCAAGGATGCGCGTAAAAGAGAGGAAAAAGAAGGGAAGAAAAAAGGTTCGGAGAGGAAGGAATCGGTTGATCTCGCGGTTCTCCGCGAGATCGTGGCTTTCCCACTCGCTACCTCGCGCTCGTACCTGCGTGCCGAGTAGCGCACCGGTGGCGACCGAAGACAGCCGAGCGTAGCCGAAGGCCGAGCCGAGCGCGTACGAGCTGCTCCCCGCCACAGTCTGAAATCGGCTAGCGTGACGATACGACGTGCGGCAACAGTCGTTTAATAGTAATAGACCCGATGCTTTGTAACGTTTAGTTTCTCGATATTGGTAGGTCGATTTAAATCGGGCGACTCCGTGGCTAAACGAGTGTTGGTGTCAGTGTCGAGAGAGAGATTTTGTGGAAAAGAGAAACGATTCAGAGACCTCCGGCGTCCAGTACCAAGAAGAGGAATCCCTGTGTCACGATGGCAGCCCACGAGCATCATCGGGCTGCTGCTGCTAGGGCTGCTACTATTGCCGTGTTCGCATTGTTGCCGTTTATAGGTGAGTGTTCTTTTTCCATCGAAATATGAAGAAAAATCTAACGCGAAACGCGAGCTTGTTAATGGACACGTGCACGTTCTCACGAAAGTTTTTGCGCTTTCGCCGAAAGACCAAAGTCACCGCGGTATTCCGGCTGGCACGCGATAGCTCAGCAGGTGGTTTACCAACAACGCGCAGTGCCGTGGAATTCGTGGAAATGTCTGACACGATACCGAACGATAGAATTCCGTAGAATTCGTCGAAATATTGTACGGAAGGTCGAGGACTCGGTATGTATTTCCTCACCGGTATGCCGGTGAAGCGCGGCAATTTCGTACGAATTCAAACTTGTCTCTGACGTTGCGGTACCGTAACCGATTTCGTATGGACGTGTAACCGTCGTTGGTGCAGCAGCACTGTTCGTGGGTAGATTTCTTTTTACCGATTGCGTGACTACGTTGTACGCTGTGGTGAACAACATTTTCGACTGCACCTGGAACGTTTGCAAGTGGCTACAGATGCACGTATGTCATTCTGGGAGGGAGTTGATTAACTTGACGTCGGTAATGGTGTCAAAATGCGCGACACGATGCCGTAAATGAAAGAGATACTATCAGTGCGTAATCTATCGACCGATGAGTCAGTGTTCGACGCGTACTGGAATGTACAGCGAGACAAAAAAAGTTTATCATCTTTTACACAACACACGTACTTTATGGAACTATATTTCCTCGCCTACTTTTGCGGTCGTATCTTTTCTATCGTTCATCAGCAGTAGATATTTCGTTTCTAGTACTGCTCATGGGTACATTCTCTAAACTTATTCAGCCGTTCGATTTGAAATCGTGCTAGGGAACGCAAATACCAATTAGCGAGGTTCTCGAGCCAACACAGCCCAGACCTCTAATACTCTCCAGGTATAATCTCGATAGCCGTGTGTAGGTAATAAGAAGGAAAGAAACGTCTTGTGAACGCGGGCCTAAGCAAAGAGGCCGACACTTGAGCAAACGATCGTCTTGCACCTGTACGGGGCGCCTAGTATATAGAGAGGAGGTGCACCTTGCGCAGAGTCGGCTTTCCGCTAACAATAACCTGACCTCCAAGGGACCGTCGGGGCCCTCTGGTCGTGTCCAAGGGAATCAGGGAAACGTTACCTGAAAGTCAGGCTCTGTTGCCTCGCCTTTGTGTTGTTCGAGCACTTTCCGTGAAATTGCAGCGACGACCTCGACGATGCAGTTCTCGAATGTATACCTGTCCGAATGGTCTGGTGGTGCAAATTGCCGTCGGAGAAGGAACACACGCAGTAGGCATTTCGCTTCTTCCTTTCGTTTTCGATCGTTCATTTATGATCGAGCTCTCTCGGTTGGCGAGAGAGACTCGTCGCCGTTGAGCGTAGGTTCTCTCCGTGGTCCGTTCGTCTTCGTCTCGTCGCCTTCACTCTCTGTCTCTGCATTCGCTGGCTCTTCGCTCTCTCTCTCGCGCCGCTCAGTCCGGTTTCGTCGAGTCACCTCGGAATCGCGTTGTTTTTTTATCTTCCTCTTCTTTTTGTCCCGTTGTCCCTTCGCTTCTACAAGCGTGCCTCTGCCCGCTCACCGGTTGTAATTTATAAATGGCCAGCGCGGTGCGTGCTCGACAGAGATGGGAAAACGGTACCGTTTCAGTAGACCGTTTCACTTTCGAAGCAGTCCAGAGCACAGTAGTCTCTCTCTCTTTTTCTTGGCTTCTCTCTCTCTCTCTCTCCTCGGATTGTGTATCGTTGTTGGTAGGTTCCAAGAAAGGCGTTAGCCCGCGAGTTGTTTCCTCTGAAATTTATTTGTCATTGTTCGGGCCCGGCTATGACTTACGTTGCGGGAATACGCATCTACATTCTTTTCAGGCCCCTCTGGCGTGTCGTAGACACAAAGCGAATCGGTTCCAGGGAGAAAGTGTCGCAACAACAATGCTACGCGTCTGAGCGTGAATAGAGAAAAAGAGAGAGGGAGAGAGAAGGAGGAAGAGGAAAACGATGCGTGTGTAGGGCATTTCAAGCCGGAACAGCGGCGCAAAATTCGACGAATTGCTTCGAAACAATCCTTGAAAATAAAGCGTCCTCTACGTTATATATCCGTGCATTCGTAGTCACGGTACGAAATTTAACGGCGAGCGTAATAAAGTCGCCAGTTTTACTGCTGCTTTTTGTTATAATAAACATTATTCGGCTGGTCCTTGAACATAAAAAGACACGAGTGACTCGTAAATACGAAGTATCTGCGTCGTTGGTATGAGTCTCGTTAAAAAATGTATAACAGTTCCCCGATGCGTATTATGTAGAAGAATATGACGATTCGAAAGGATATTGATATTTCACGTTACGAGTTACAATTGCCGCGCTACACGAGCAGAGCAGAAAGGAAGAGAAAATTTACGCGACACTTTTACTCGGGACGACCTTTCAAACAGCCTGTCAAACCTCCATAATATACTCGTTGAGAAGAGTGGTGGGGGAAGAGGCGCTGTGTGTATCGCGTGCATAGCCGTTCGACTCCCCGCGATTACCTTAAGAGTTCGTCGTCGAGAGAGAGGAAAAAGAAAAGAAGGATACGCAGTGGAGAGCAATCGAGACGGGAACAAAAACGTTAGATACCTCGAAGATAAACAGGGCTCGAGACTGACCTTTCCTCGTTTCAGCATTGTAAACGTGCGCGAGATGGTACACGAGGCGTTTTCTCGCGTGTGCACATATCTCCCTCTAGACGTCTCTTTTTTCCTCTATGGTTCGTCACACACTGCACGGAACGCTCGCTCGTTCGCTCGGGTCATCGATTCTTTTTTTTTTTTTCTGTTTTTCTCTCCTTTTTGTCGCATTGTAACGCGGTGACCCATTGCTGTGGACCGTGGTGGATTCCGGGGGCCATTAAAGTTCCTTTCTCCCGCTGGCTTTTTCGCCATTATCACCGCGCATAAATATAACGAAGCAACCGTTAAACCTTTTAGACGATTCCAGCTCCCTCTCCCTCTCTGCCTCGCTCTCGGATACATTGTAAACGTGCCTTATGGCCGGGCTCTCTCGAAGCTCCCCGAGTGTCAAGCACACACGAGCGGAGATTAGCGAACGGAACGGAAACGTCGAGGACTGCACACGAGAATTTTTTTCTTGGACTTTGCACGGTACAAGACCGGAAACGTTGGAAGGAAAAGCTAGCTAGCTACGGCAAGAGCAATAAAATTGGAACAGTGAGAGAATGTGGTCGTGACGGTAGGTGGTAGGGAGTAAGGGAGAAGAATTTAGCAGTGTGGCTACTCGCGAGAGAGAAACCCTTGATTATGGTTATTACGTGCTCCTCTCTCTTTCCCCATCTCTTCTGTACGATAAAATATTCCAGGGAAACCGAGGAACTGCAGTGGCGCCACTTAATGAGTCGTGGCGGTTTTTTCAACTAATATGGTGGACGTCGTCGTAAAAACAGCCACTTTTTCGCGGGAACGACGGATACGGAAGCAGTGGGGAGGTGGAAAGGAGAGGAGCGAGCAGGTTTCGGGGGGGAAATAAACGAGATGAAAAATGCTCTCCTCTCTGGTGTGCTCGCTTTGCGTTTCCGTGGCTGATAATTAGCGATTTTTCGGCGGGAAATGAAAAACAAACAAAGCCACTGGCTCGCGCGGCTCGTTTCTACAACGCTCTCTGGTGAAATAACCGGGAAATTGAGAGAGGAAAGACCCCCGCCGGCTGGAATAGAAACGATCGTTTGCTTCTCGTTTCATCGCCTCGAACAACGTTGGAATTTCGCTTGGAATTTAGAAATCATCCCGTACAACGTATGTGTTAAGGTAGGTATATTTCTGACGTCGATTCAACAATTTCACGGTAAACCAATCGTGTACGGAAGCTTCTCTTCTTCGTAAACGCACTTTTGCCCACCAGCGATATATTTTAACACCGTGAAAATTGTGGCGCTCGTTATCTCGTATACATCTCTTGTTTGATCAACAATGCATCTGCGTTCTTCGCTCCCTCCGCGTTTTCGCCGAACAGTTTCGTTGTAATGACCTAGATGGCGGGCCGCGAAGTCCTATTTCTCGTATTTTCGTCTGTGCGTGACTTGTAACCACATTCCATTCGTTCGTTTTGTTCGTAACGCGTGCCTCTTCGGCGTTTCGGAATATTTACGCTGACGCAACGTCGAAAGGAAACAGGGAACGTGTGATATTTTTCCTTTGCGCGGTTTACGTGAGAAAGGTTGTATAGAATTTTCATTCCTAGCCTTAGTGCTGAGTGACGCAACGCTTAATGGGATAGCAAAGCCTCGGGCCTAAGGTGTTTTACGAGATTGTACAGGTGACAGTTACGTTCGCTCAGGAAACCCTTTCGTTTAAAAATACACGAGTGTTTCTTAATTACCGATAATCTCGTAAATTAGATTGTATTTTCTAAATTAAATTCGTCCCGGATTATGCACATTTTACTAATATTTCATTTGAATTAATAAATCTCCATTAATAGCGGATCGCACTTGGATAAATCCTGCCCAATTATATTTCAACGTCACAAATTAATAAATCACCTCGGCACTGTCTCTATAATACACAGAGTAAGACGAAGCAAAACAGAAGTAGAACAGAAAAGCAACGAGGGTTAGTCTCGAATAAAGATACGAACGATAATTTCCGTGTCATTAAGCGGACATCGCTGTGAACGAGCCCGGTCGATTGACAGGAACACGTTTTTAATTACGATTTCTGATATCTATAATCGATATTTCGCCTGGGCGGACCGTCGAGGAATGTTCAATTCGCGCGTACCAAACATTAATCAAGCCCGGTGGAACGTCGAACAAACGAGTAGGGAGAAACAGAGAGATAGAGAGGAGAATACTAGAGATTCGTTTGGGAATCGTCGAATAGAAATAATTTTCACCTGCTGTTGTTCTCGCGGACAACGAATGATCGATCAAACCGTGGGGGAAACTATGACTCTCTGCACGCGGCTATCTTATCGAGACGCACTGTGAGAGAGAGAGGAAGAGGTGTTCACATCGCGACGAGATAATTCTTAATCAACGATCGAGGCACGAGCTAGAATTACGAGCTTGTTCCTCTCGTCGACGAATGGAGGTTCTATTAGTCCCACGTTCGTAGGTGTGTTTATCTCGCAGCGCGTTTCCTCTACACGTTTCTTATATACCGACGGAGGGAGGGAGAGATCTCCTCCGGATCACATTCTCCTCCGTAATCTTCCCTGAGGAATTTTTGTCGACGACGAGATTTCGACGCCACTGCCAGTGAAATAACACGCGAGAGTCGTTCCCCTAGAGCACAGGGGTGGCCCGCTACGCTACTTTTGGAAGCCACGTTTTTCAAAGAGCCATTTATTTATCTTTGATAACAGAAGAAACAAGGAGAAACTGAAAAAAAAAAACAGAATTACTTTTGGACATTGATCAGTTTTAGTTTACCATATTTCATTTTATTTGCATAAGAGCCGCGCTGTGGCCGCCGCTGCCCTAGAGCAACGGAGTTCGGGGAGTGCCTACCGCGTGGAGGGAGAGAAATTTTGCGTACGCGTTAACGCATTCACTAGGAATATTGTTCCCGTTGCGTATTGTTATTAATGGCACGGGATATCGAATGGTGTTACTGTTCGCGGGCAAATACACGCGGTCGATGCTTGAAAATTTGTTATTTTTGGGCTGAAAGTGTCGCGTGATTTCGCGAATTATATATACGTATTATAGGTTCCATTTGCCTAGTACGTACCTGGATTCCCATTAACGGGCAGTTTTCACCCGACGTAGATTTAGTATACCGAGGCGAGATAACTGTTTTGTGTTCTTATCGTTTGTTCGTAGTTACCTTCCAGGTATTTATTCGTCACCGGATATTTGATAGTTTCAGCCGGCTTATCAATGAGAATTTCTTGAACACAGTTTGTAGAGAGATATGTAGGTTTATCTAGTGCAGTTTGCTAATAAAAATTTTCGCCGATTAATGGGCATTGTTATGTCGACGAATTAGTTTGAAACACTTATTTTTAACACTGGCCCGGTCAAATGACCGGTTTTGAAATTTCAATTTAAATGCACCTGTTTTTCCCCTGTATTTTCTTAAAAATAAAAATATGTAATTTCTTTTTTATTATTACTATCTAAAGGCTGTTTCCTATATTAAATTGACAATCACCTGCATTCCTTTCGGAAGAAATGTGATTATTTCGTAACCGGTCATTTGCCCGGATAAGTGTCGGTACGGTTAGTGTTAAATATCGCCCTTTCGATGAATTTTTAACGTTTGTGAAAAGTGTTGCTTTGCAGATTTGCTTTAAACGAGGAGACATTGTTAGTATGCAATTGTACGAGAAAATTTTTATAGGTAATTTAAAGGGTGAGAGAGGTGGGGGAATGACAAAAATTGAAAGGAAGTTTCACATTTATTTAAAAACATGGTCGTTCTAAGATTATATTATTATGCATGCTTAAATGCATATATTGCCTTGAAAAATGGCATCTTTTATTCATCCTCTGAAACCATTTAAATTACGTATAAAAATTGTTCCTACCGCTGTAACTAGAGAAGATAATTAGATGGTCTGTTTTTCCTTGGTCCACCCTGTAAATGAAAATTTCCTAAACCTACTCGTCCTTCGAAACCCTTTAAATTACGTATAAAAATTGTCTAGTACCACCGTAGCCGCGGAAAATAATTGAACGATCTGTTTTCCTTCGTACACCCTGTATATAATAAAGATCTCCAAAATTTCATCTCGTACCATCATCTTCTCATACTCCAACCGGTTCGATTACCATCCTCCAACTACATTCCCAAACACGTCTCGAACAAATATCCATCGATTTCCACCCACTTTGCAACCAACAACGTCTCAAACTTCTGTATCCTACATTAGACATCGTTCTCCTCAAACTGCATCGAGTTCTCGATAACTCCACCCCTAATTCGACAAATCCACTCTTCGAAAGCGTCTTATACGCGATCATCATCACTCTCAGACGTGTCGTCTGGTCGCCGAATATTACATCATTGTCATCTCGTAGCGGAGGTTATACGCGATCATCACTCTCAGACGTGTCGTCTGGTCGCCGAATATTACATCATTGTCATCTCGTAGCGGAGCGTCAAACGAGCCCGTGTGGCGATGTTTCTTTGTGTCGCGTCAGCACGCGTCTCCATTTGACTCTCGCGTTTCGAACTATTAAGTTTCTAAACGAAAGTTGAATGCGTCTCTCGCGAGACGGTTATTCAACGAACGAAGAAGCGTAAGTGCACAATACGAGAAAGTATATATCACGCACCTCCTATCCTCTCTCTCTCCTCCTTGCGTCCAGCAAGAATGAATGGAAAGTCAACCCGGATAACGCGCCGCGTGTTCTCTGCGCAGAGAGAAGAATCGGCGTTGCTCACCGTCCATAGTAAAGCGAATCCGGGCCGAGAGCACGTTTCCAGGCCGTTCTTTAACGAACCGAAGGATTCAGTGACGTCACTAGACCGCCCGTAGGATTAACTAGCTAAATACTTAACGTGAATTAAGCCTCGACGCCCACCCACGGCTTCTTGCGCCGTGCAAGAAGAGGGTTCCTCCGCAGAGTTACTTTAGTAAAATAACAGCCGGCTGCGTTATTTAATCATGCGACTCACGGACTATCTGGCAACGAAAGGAATAGTTGTCCCTTTGTCTCTACTTCTTCAGCTGCTTCTTAGGGTGGACGAAAGGGTAGCGGTGGATGGACGTGGCTTGGGAAGTGGAGAATCGATCGTTTCTTAGGCTCTCCAGACGGCGATTTTTAACCCTTTTTCTCTCACACCACGCGTAAATTGATTGCTAAAATTTCGGGGCATGTTAAAAATTATATTACAATTTTTCGCTGATCTTACGAGAAAAAGTATGCATTTTTGACTGATCTACGAAAGAAAAATGATATTTCTTTTAATTTGTATTAAAAAAATCTTGAAGCGGTTGAAAATTAACGGTTGCAGAAGTTTCACGTGGATTTGAAAAGCGAGAGTTTGGGAGATATATAACACGAGGTGATTGTAATTCGTGAAGAATGCAGTGAGATAAGTGGGTGAGAATATAGAGGGAATACAGTCACGGTTAAGTTCATTCGTAATTTGTATTTAACCGCGAATGGAAGCGATGAGCGAAGATATCATTTCATTACGTGCTGTTGTAAAATGGAAACCTGGTTAAAGGATTATGCGTCGTATAATACCGGCGCTGAAGCACGTTTCTTTGCGTTCTTATTAATTCTATCGCAAGAAGTACAGGTTTCATTTGAAACAGCGCCGAGCTTTTTTACATTCAAGACGTTTCAACGAACCATCTCTTAATCCCCTTGAATCCTCATCTATCTACCACTTCTTCAATTTCTCGTTACACTTCTCGAAAAACGTAACTATTAACCCTTGGTTCCGTGTGTGTGCGGTAGATAGGTAAGTACACGGGTAACAATGGGGGGAGAAAAGCAAGAACAGAGAGTGAAAAATTGAAGAGGAGAATTAACAAGAAATTCTCCATTTATATTAGCCAGAAGTTAGCGGGCACAGCTCCATTTGTTAACCGAACGAAACCGTTCCGCTCCACGACAGCGGTAAATACGGGTAGAATGGCAAAAATGTGCACCGAATTTCTTTCCTGTCACTAAACAACATCCATCACGAGCACGTGAAACACAACGGTTTATCCTTGCTTCGCTCGTGAAACCACTCTGTGCACTTTGGATCAGTGCTGTTCAGTAATTGCCCGTATGGGCAGCGTACGGGCTTCCGCGGGCGTGCATAGCCCGGCGGGCAACGGTGTATATGTGTATGTAATAATCATCGTTCGTTTTAAGAAGGAAAATTGTGTTTCGAAGATATGTAACACAGGCTCCTTTCTTTCACTCTGTTTTAATTTGTGTGAAATCATTAGCTCGCGACTTTGCTCTCAGCTTTGCCCGCGGGCATCGGCGGGCGCCCTTGCCCGCCAGAAGGGCACCGCTCTAGATAATTAGTGCATCAGTGCTGTATCGACTCGGTCCAGCGATCGTAATTTTTACGATCGAGTAGTATGATTAAGGGATCGCGTGTCCTCAGTCCGTGTGCCGCACTTTACATTGTCGTAAAGCCGGTACGGTCGCGTAAATGTCATTTTCTGTGGAAATAATTCAGGCTAGAAGTTACACGGTTCAGTTTTACGATCGTGCGTTCGCCAGCCGAGGACAAATTACGTTCCGTGAAACGCTTCGAGGCGTTGCTACGATTCTTTTCTTCTTTCTTTTTTTCTTCTTTCTCCTCTCCACGAGACGTCTCGACGTCTTGGACGACGCAGGGTGCCTCCCCTTCCAAGAGGAAAAAAATCGTTATCGTAGAAATAGGCTTTAATTAAAATATTCCAACCAGATGACGTCTCTCGTGGCTTCTTCTTCTTCTTTCGCTGCGTTTGTTCGAAACGCATGCTTCCGGGGTCGTTGAACTTTTGATTGCACGGAGAATTAAGGAGGAGATGTCAGAATTTTTCTGTAGTAATTTTGATACTGTTCGTGGGAGTTCTTCGTTGACATGTTTCTGTCTACCAGTCGTTAAGTTTGATAAATATCGCGAATAACGACCGGCAGAGAGAAATCTCGAGTGAATATTTTCTTGGAAAATTAAGTCGTCTGGTTGGGTTGATTAACTAGAATTGAGTGGACAACATTGGTCGAGGTTGTCTCTCCCACTTTCGAACTCTTTCCGTGTCATTTTGTATTCGCTCGATAATTGGAATTAATTCGTTTCTGTAAGAAGATTAATTTAGATTGATGGAATATTATTGGAGAATAATCGGGTAGAGGAATAACGGGTTGTCAATGGATAATTGAATAATAAATTGCTCTTCTTTCGTTGCAATTGTAGACGTATTGAGCATAATGGATATTATATGTAATTTTCTTTGACCAAGTTATTATTACCGCGGTGCACGAGATTCTAGATTGAGATAATTATCGTTGTAATTACGATTTTATATCTGTTTAACTATCAACAAATTGTACAGCAGCGGAATCAGTCTTTTCGATCAGATGTGCAAAACTGGGAAGGCATCGCGCGAAGAAATCTGTTGGCTCGATTTATGTAACGATTATGTAAAGATAACGCGGCAAATTTATGCGAAATATAAATCAACAAACTCTTCCTTTTTTCTGCTTTCCACACTTTCAGAGATGCGAACGTCGGGTTTTTAAATTAAACCTCAGATGTTTCTTTCAATCGTTTCTTTCAAAAATTTGACGTTGACACGATTTTGTGCATTTTCAACGATTAATTAGCTTCGTTATTTCTCAAATTTATAAAAGTCATTAGTCTGAATTAAAAAATTCATTTCAGAATGATTAATTCGTTAAAAACATTGTTCAGGTGCTGGAAGATATGTGATAAATCTTCATATTCTTTACCCTGAATTTTTTTCAATAATTCTTCTTAAAAAGTTATCATCTACGGTCCTATCTGGCTTTCCTCTTGGCTCACTTCCAACGAAAAGTCACCAATCTTGCACACCAACGCTGAAGTGTCCTAATATTTACATAACCTTCGAGTGCTAAATTTATATTTTCGCCAGTTTTTCCAAGTTTAATCTTACGTTAAAAATCCATATTATTCATCACGTCAGATAATAACGTCCAGACAAATGTATCACGAATTTTTTTACTATTCAATACACCTGTGCTACTGCAAATTCCTTCTTGACTGTTGTGTATAAAAATTAAAAATCATTTCATTTTCAGTTACTCACAGTCGAACTTGCTTCATGTCACCAACAATTTACACACACACACACTACAAACCCACTGCAATCACAAAAACTTTTCCTCTCGAAATGAATCAAAATTTACCCAAAGTCCAGCAATATCTCAAATTCGACGAAAAATGAATTCCAGCGTTCCTACTTTCAAAAATATATCATGCAAACTTCTTTTCTTCACGTAATTTCTCACCGTTTCAAGCATTATTCACGATAAAAAAAAATTCCGATCACAGCACCTCTGTCACACGCAACAGAACAACAAGCAACCGTGAAAGCACGTCCGTAGAAATTCGAATTCACGATTCACAGTGTAGATTCTACACCCTAGCCGCGAGACGACGTCCCAGGGTCCGCGCAACGAATGTAAAATTAATTATCCCCTTAATCGTGCGGGAGACCGCGTGCGTGAGATTCGGGGCCGCTTAATTTGAATGCTCGTCAAAGTGACGCGACGACTGCTGCGGCCCGTTGCTGGATGACTCATATACACACAAACGTACACACGTTTATCCATACGCAGGCAGAAAGCGCGAAGAGAGCGGTAGTGAAGAGAGAAGAGAACGTGAAAGGGATAGAGAGAGCCAGGCACAGGCATTCGAGTCTCTCTCTCATTCGACGAGAGGGAAAAAAGGGAGAAGAGATAGGGGATAGATAAAAAGGAAAGGAGACCGACCGCGGGTTTTGTGAAAACCTGTTTTGGGTTTCTGCCAGCAACCTGCCGCGTGCACCTGTACGGACAAAGAGTTTCGAGGGAGCCTTGTTCAGCTTTTCAACGGCCCACCTCAGGCCTTTTCCTTCGCGATAGATGCGTCCACCCGGATCACCGTTATATACCGGGTGTGTCCATCGGATCCTGACCGCACAATTCGTCTAAATGCTTGGGTATATTCGAGCTGCTCGAAATTCGAACCTTTTGTACGCCTTTTCTTGACGTAGGTTACGATATTCGAGGCATTTGTGGACATTTCGATATTCCTGAAGTGTATTCGAGGTTCCAGGATCTTTCGAGGTGCTAGAAACAATTCTTGTTGACTCCTTCGTGAGTGATCTATTTCTGATCGAGTCCAGATAAGCTCCATTGGCCAGCTTTGCAGTTATTTAATTCTTAGTCACTTGCTACACTCCACTTCGTTTCTTCCCTTATTGTAACAAGCGACCGACACCTGCTAATTACTAATTAAATTCGAGCTTACATCTCGAGCAGCTCTGCCAACCTATCCACTCAGAAACCAAAATAACAACCTCCACTTTCTAAAAAATGCGTCGTCAAAGCACATGCGTCACGCTTAACTCTTCATAAACAAAGAAAAAGATTTAATACGACACAGTTAGTCACTTCAGCCTCCGAGCGCCTCAACTATCATCACTATACCCCGTTTCTCGTAATTTCTCGACACCAGCCACACCACCACACTCCTTCTTCATTGCTGGTTGAAATTACAAGGTCGATAAATTATCCCTAGGCTAACCCGAATATTTCCACCGTGCGTTTCCCTGTATCTGGTACAGCCCGAGAGCGATGCTCTCTCTCTCTGCTCGCTATGGCGGAGAAGCAAGCAGAGCTCCCGTTGTGTACAGTTATCTTACGGAAATCGGGATTTACCGCTGCACGAAATGTTTCCCTGTCACACACG
Source organism: Habropoda laboriosa (assembly GCF_001263275.1). Lineage (NCBI taxonomy): Eukaryota > Metazoa > Arthropoda > Insecta > Hymenoptera > Apidae > Habropoda > Habropoda laboriosa. The sequence continues at coordinate 872,580 of NW_017100427.1, forward strand.
TTGTGTGTCCAAACGTAGCTCTCGTTGAAACGTTGATTTCAACGTTATGTATAGGTATACATACACACGTTGCGTCTGATGTCAACTTTCGGTAGCTCGAAGCTTCCGGCGGTGGATTTGAATTGTGCCTTGGGAAGGAATTCCATTTCGTAGGTAATTTTCTTTCTTTTCCATTTCCACCTGTACGTGTATGTACGATGCAAGGCCACCGCGGAAGAATTTAGGTCGTTTCACTGTCACACAGGCAAGATTTATTCGGTGAAATGGAGCAGAAAGGGGTGGCTTTTCTTCTCTCCTCCTCGCTTCGAAATGTATTCAGGGTCTAGAAAAAAAAAAAGGAATTCTATTCATATCACGTGTGCCTGTGTTCCCTCTAATGCAGTCAAAAGTCAGAAAATATAAAATTCTTTATAGTTCCAACTACCCCCGTGGACCTTTGTACGATGTTTTCTTGTTGTGCTCGCTTTGTGGACGCCTCTCTGGCTCTCCTACGAATTCGGAAACTACCATGGACGTTCTCTTGTGTTCACGGTGATTTATACTGTTCCAGACAGGTGAGGTGTGCACACACACACCGTTTCGAATGTAATTTTATTCAATTCTGTCAACAATTTTTCACTCGTCGATGCATCACCAGGAGAGGTACTCTTTTTTGTTTACAGTGGGGCAGGAATTTAAAGGGACAGGCGAAACGTCGAACGTTGAAGTGATATTCAGACGAACTATCGTTTGTTGTTGGAAAATAATTCGCTTATTTCGTAAACTGGGTTGTAATTACACTTTCTAGCGGATCGGTGGAAAATCACTGTTCGTTCGGCATCCTGATTAACGTTTGACAATAGTTTGGATAACAGCGAGTTCACCGTGGCAGTCAACCGCTTTGCGTGAAGATTCTTTCGAATAAATGGAGCGTGGACAAACGGAGTTCCCGGTGTAATCCTATTGTGACGAAGTTAACCGCAATGCTGGTGAATCGTAGGAATCGATTCCGTAGGCTACGAGAGCATTAATACGGACGATAATCGGCGAAGTCGTAATCCTGTAAATCGTTGAAACGATTCCCGCGAACAACGCCGCACGGCGCAGTTATTTTTCTGCAGAGAAATTCAATCGAGGTACGATTTCGTTGAAACGTGTCCGCCGACCTTTGCCGGCGAACGTTGAAACAGTTGGCCGGACGTGGTTTCGTGCTTCCTTTCACAGGTGTTACAATTACGAAAATCGGTTTCCGCTTCGAATTTTTACCCGACGATTTCTGGTTCCGTAGATTGGTACGGTCGGTTTTAATCGAGGAAAAAGGATATTTTACTTTGGACAGTTTTTAACAATGAGAGGAAGAGTTGTTTAATCTTGATAAGCTCGGGAGGTATGAAGAAATATTCTTTTATTCAGCGCTTTCAGAGTGAAAACTGTCGTTCAGTGTGATAAAGATCGAGGTCATAGGTTTCGTAGAGTTAAAAATAAAATTGCTAGGGATTTTTAGTTCTAGATCAGGGGTGTCGATACAATTTATATAAAGTTCATTATACAATTGATACAAAAATTCATTTTGTCCAAAAATAAATTGTTAAATTTTTTGCTTTTGTGACAAGCATCAACACCATCTACAAAGAAAAGTTTGTTTTCCCAGGGAAAAAATAAATTTTTATTTCACACATCAAACTATCTGAGAAAAGTGACAAATATGAAGTGTTCCTGGAGAATTTCGCCCCACTTATTGTCAAATTTTTTTTTTTTATTGCACTCCATAAAATTTACAATCAATTCCACGGGCGAATTTTTAGCAAATATACAAGAATTTCGCCCCACTTATTGTCAAATTTTTTTTTTTTTATTGCACTCCATAAAATTTACAATCAATTCCACGGGGGAATTTTTAGCAAAATATATTGGCTTTGGTCAATGACATGACTAGTATAAGTATTACATGCGTTAAACTAAAGATTAAATAGTAAATAGTGACAAAAAGAATTCGTTTTCCCAGAGAAAAAATAAATTTTTATTTCACACATCAAACTATCTAAGAAAAGTGACAAATGTGAAGTTTGTCTTAAAAATTTCACCCCACTTGTCAAATACCGAAAAATTCCTCAACCTCACAAACTACCAAAGAAGCTTCTCTGCCATGAATCATTTTTCCTGAAATTTAACCGCGTAATCCAAGAGCAAGTAGATCACGATCCATACCCGAGAACCTCGGCAGCAAGTTCTCAAGCCTCGATCACCACACGTCTCCATCTCTTTTTCATCAATTTCTCCCTGTCCAACGACCTTGTCTGCCGCAGCGTTTCCCCCTTGTCGTGGACGAGTCTCGACGTGGGTCGCACGATAATGTCGAACGATTATAAGACGTCTATATTTGCGTGGAGGCCTGTCCCCAGCTAGATAGATCCATCCACCTTGCCTGGTAATGGGACTTCACGCAGGGCTCGTCGTTAAAGCGACAGGTCAGCCGTGACACCCCTCGTTCTGCTCTCGTCTCTCCGTACTTCCGTTAGCTTCGTTTTCACGTGAACTGGATTAGAACGAACTTGGCCTGGCCTATCCTCCTATTTCTTTCGTCCTCTGTCCACGATCCGTGGGAATCGGAATAACGGGGCCGAAAAGATCCGCGAACTTCGATCGCGATAACGACCATTCGAGTCCGAGTTTCGTTCCATCGTTCGGTCAGTAAGAGAGAGAGAGAGAGAGAGACTCTCTCTGTCTGAGGCTCGTTAAAACTGCTTGCTGCTCCGTGAAATCCTCATACGATCCACACACGTCCGGCTACGTCTTCTCACGTTTGGATCACGGCGGACACTTGGATCGTTAGCCTCGCTTGCTCTAGAATTTATTCGCGAACATCTCCTATCTCTCTCGTCTATGACACACACACAGCTTGGTTTCTTACTTAAATCGAGGCTGTTGTCTATTGTTCACGATTGTCCACAAGGATCGATTTAAATTGTAAGTAGAGAATCTACGAGGAGGACGATCCTGGTAGCTCTCGAGGTGCTCGTCTTGCTCGGGCATGGAATAAGGTAGAAAGAGAGGAGGTTTATTAACAGGGACTGGTAATAAATGGTTCCAGCGGTTATCTGATGAAAAGCCTGGAAATAGGAGGGTTTTTTTCTCGTTTCGACCGAGAGAGGAAGAGGGGAATGGTTGAATTCGCTCTGTTTTGCTTCTTTGTCCATGCAAACTGCCTCGAACGTAGGAGAGAACCTCCGGGCTGCTTATTGGATGACAGAGATACGCAGGGGAGAGAGAGAGAGAAAGGAGAGCAGCTTGGTCGGTGCATTTAGTCGAGATAATTAAAGTACACGGCGTGCACTCGAGACACGAGCTGGTAAATGTCACCGGTTGCATATTGTTGTTCAGGGACAAGTGGCCTCTCTTTCTCTCTTGCTCTGTCTCATCCGCTGTGATCGTAATCGCCGTGACGTGTCTTCATTCATGCAGAATTCTCGACGATCGATTCTTGCGTGCGGAGCTTGTGGATCAGTCACGCGCGAAGGGATTCAGGGAATATCCGCCGGTTAGTTCACTGCTGCTCTCCGCGCGGCGATAGAAATTCCATGAAATAACGGCGCGCCTCCTTTTTTTTTCTTTCTTTTTCCCCCGTCGATCGAGTTTTCTTCCCTTCTTCTCTGTTTTTCTCCGCATTTTTCTTTTTCTATTTATTCGCGGTGTGTGTGTTGGCTTCTCTTCTTCGTGGCCCTCCTCACCCTTGTTGCCGCGCTTTTTAAACGTTCGTTACGTTTGTTTGTCGGTCTTCCTAGGTAATTATTCACGGAATTTTATGGAGTTCTCCGCCGATTTCCCAAGGTAAACGTGAAGTTTCCGCCAAGAATATGCCTTTTTTCCTTGGGTTAATTTAACGTGTGTTTACCTGGGGAAGTTCGAAAAGGTGGAAAAAAGGGGGTTGAAGGATCGATAACGTTCGGGTACTTAACGAGATAATTAGCTTGATATTTCACGGAGTACTATGGGATTTTTTTCTTGGTTTTTTGGAGTGTAGCGTGATATAACGAAAGGAGGCAAACGTCGATAGTAATGTGTAGCGATACTAAATGATATAATGCGGTAAAGAAAGCGTGGAGGAAAAAGGAAAACGGAGCAGCGAGTATGAAAGTAAGTAATGTGATTGAAGCGAGGAAAAACTGTAATCGTAGGAGCTATTAGTTGCATTCTACTGCGAGTCTTTTTCTTTTTTCTCATTGTAGAAAGTAGTTTTCGAGTAATAAAATGTGCTACATACGTATGTAGGTATTACTGTATGTAGGAAAGGTAGCGATTTATCTGTTGCAAAGCAGAACACAACGAGTACACTGTTCCAAGCGAAACAATTTTATTCAGACAAAAAGCTTAATACCGGCTGCATACGTTGTACCAAATTACAGGATAATTCGAATTACATCTGTTATTTAATCAGTGACGCGAACGGTTTAAACAAAGGGGGATCGTTTATGCGTATATCAGGTACAATATTTAGCATTATTCATGGTACAATGATAAATATAAAGTGGGCAGAGATCGCGTAATACGATAAGGATGCTCAATTTTTGAACGTCCCATTTTTTCGGGAGTAAGATACCGCGTTATTATTAAAATTATTCCGTACACTGGCTTGCGTA
>NW_017100427.1:877239-882108 GCF_001263275.1 Habropoda laboriosa
ATTATTCATTTTAGGCGATTCTAAATCATGCTGACAAAGGTGGAAAGCGAAAGTTATTAGCTACAGTCGGAATTACAATACATTTCATTCTTTAGATTATACTAGTTTGTTTATGCGAAATAAATAATTAAAAAATATGTATATAATTTTCTTCTCTTTTTTCTAGGTTCTTTTATGTATAATTTGAGATCTTTTGTTTAAAACTTTGTTTCGTTCGATTAGAATTAATGTGCATTTTTCGTACTCGAGTGTAACGAAGCGGAGTTTAACCCCTTCGTTGTGGCTTTTTAAGTTTTTTAGAAATTTTGTTTCTTTCGTTAAATTAAGATGGAAATTCACAAAGGGTAAAAATGAAGGACTAAATCAAGGTGTAAGCGTGTCAGAACTCACCAACAGCATAGCGCCAGAGAATTTTCAAATTTTCACCTAAAAAAAAATACCATATGATCCTCCTTATTTATTCAAAATACGAGGAATACACGTTAGCTCCAGTCGAACAAAGTGAAGTTTAAACCAAAATATTTCGGCGCCGCAATTTGCCAAAACACAAAAGAACCACCCCAAACTACAAAAAGAGACCCAACATTCGAAATTTCTGCACCGTAAAAACCACTAAAATTCCTCTCGGAAACGAAGACGGAAACGATTATACACGGCATATTATCGCGGAAACGCGAGCGACTAACGGCACAAACTCCGGAGGATTCCTTTTTATGCCACGACACGTTGTATATTTCCACCCTCTGCGTTTCTCTCCTCTTCCTTTTTTTTTCCCCTCTCTCTCCGCCCTCGCGATATCGAGCGCATCGGGCTGTGCAACGTAGGATTCGTGACGTCCAATAAATATTTATCCTTCGCCCGGGGCTATTACCGGCAAATATTTGGTCGCATTTACGGCGCCAACAGCGACAAATAATACCGGAGGCTTCCCTGCTCGGCGGCACGCAGCATGAACCTATGTACCTATAAACGGACTCGGCCGAGCGAATAATTTATTACTGGTGCCGGCCAGCAGCGAGATTTGCATAAAACAGGGGTTTTCGCGCGTCCGCGAATCGATCGAAAATTGCGACGTTCGCTCTCTTCTCCCACGTGGCGCGGCGGGGTTCAAGCCAACCCTTGTGCGCGATTCCGCGTGCACACTTTGCCTCTGTCTCTGTGTTTCGCGTTGTCGTATACCTCCCTCCTATCTTTCATTAGTTTTTAGTCATCCTGCCTCCTTTCCTTAACTGTAAACAAATCCGCATCATCCTAACGTTAGTCACCCCGAAACCTAGACCTCCACATCATCCTTTACTCATCGCTGAACCTAGACCTCACCGCCTCTCCCTACATTCACCTCTGAGACCAACCCCTACTCTCGTACTTACCGAACCTATATCTAGAAACCTTTTCCGTCGAAACACCAGATTTTTGTCTAGTGGTCTTCACGCACCGAACGTCACCGAACTGTCTAATAAAGTCGAATAGTACTACGCGCAGAACAGCTCCCTTATTTCGCCCCAGTTTCCGTCAGGCTCTCCTACCGCGTACCTATTGAATATAATAAACCAACGCAAGGAATCGCGAGCCGCGGAATAACATAGTGGAATATATACACGTGTATTTAAAAAAAAGTTATAAAAAGAAAGTAACATCTTGAAAAAATCACTCCAGCAGAACCTGAACCCGCGACGAAAAGGAACATTCTTCCGCCAGCCAGACGTCTTACCAACCCCACTACAACCGCTTCTGGTAATACATACCTACACTTTACAAGATAAACACAGGTAAAAAACTTTAATGTTAAATATCTCGTAAACTATTAACCATCTGCCCCCAAAACTGGGTATCAGTGGCTTCAGTTTTTCAAGCTCTATCATTGTGCCAAAGATCGTTAAAATCTGAGAGTTACACCTCGTGACCTTTGTCGTATACCTCTCTCCTATCTTTTATTAGTTTTTAGTCATCCTGCCTCCTTTCCTTAACTGTAAACAAATCCGCATCATCCTAACGTTAGTCACCCCCGAAACCTAGACCTCCACATCATCCTTTACTCATCGCTGAACCTAGACCTCACCGCCTCTCCCTACATTGACCTCTGAGACCAACCCCTACTCTCGTACTTACCGAACCTATATCTAGAAACCTTTTCCGTCGAAACAGCAGATTTTTGTCTAGTGGTCTTCACGCACCGAACGTCACCGAACTGTCTAATAAAGTCGAATAGTACTACGCGCAGAATAGCTCCCTTATTTCGCCCCAGTTTCCGTCAGGCTCTCCTACCGCGTACCTATTGAATATAATAAACCAACGCAAGGAATCGCGAGCCGCGGAATACAACAGCGTTTTGCACGGCGAACTTGGAGAGCGTATCTGCGAAACGGTACGTTCCGAAGGATTTTCAAGAGTTCTTTTTTCACGATTGCTAGAGTTAGTAGGGTATTTGGACAAATTTGGTTTAGTTCAATGATTTTTGTTCCGGTTTGGTTGTGTTGCTTTTGCGAAGAAGTTTTCGCGAATTTGTAGTTTGAGAGATTTGAATATTTGGGGAGTTAGATGTGGGGAGTGTGGTTTGTAAGTATTGGGAAAGTTACCGAAACCTGCTGAATTCTGAAATCTACTATCTGGTGGAACTTTTTGGAACCTACGGAAATCTGTTGAATTTTAGTGAACTGCATTGAATTCTATTGAATTCTACTGAAATCGGCTGAATTCTGAAATTTACCGATTGTGAAGCAACCCTCTTTGTCACTGCAAGTTTGATATAAAATTATTCGACTCAGAAAAATCATTTCAAAATTAATATCCGAAAAAAATTATTCAACATTATTTAGTGACACTAACTCTCACGAGGTAATGCTGTAATATTATTCATCGAGAATTATAATCAACTGTAATTTGAATTTCTTGCCACAGATTGATTTCAGAAATAATATTTTTGGTACAAGATTCAGCAATTGCAGTTATTTCGAATTGCAAGCTCTTATTACGAAAGAAAAGCGTATTTTTTAATCCAACTTAACTAAAGTATCTGTTAAAGGTTGAAACTGCGGGAGTTAGTTGGAAAGAATGCACTTTGCGTATAAGATTCTACGTTTAATCCCATCGAGGAAGTTGTAACAGATTCGTGTTGTTCAACTTCGTTGTTGAATTCAGTTTCAAAGGAGTTGGCTATGAAACTTAGTTCCGAAGAAAGAATTGCCAGTCCAATATCTTATCTTTTATCCTATTGGAAAGTTTCTATTTTATTGAGGTTGTGAGAATTTGTTTTTACAAGGTATAATTTATCGATACTACGTTCCTTTAACATCAGATTAACATTTTTATGCTTTATCCCGTAACAGAGGCGGGGAAACAAGCAAACTTTAACCATTTATTTCATCCTTTCTCTGTTCGTACTTTCTTATCATCACTTTATAGATATGAAAATACATTTCTGCTTAACCCTCTATGGGCCGAATATTTTTCTTGACTGAAAAACAATTTATGTAACGTAAAATTAGCAAATATCGACCTATAAATGCAGAATAACAGCGAATTCAGCAGTTCCGGCAATTTTATCATAACGAATACATATTGTAACTTTGAAGTAACAACGGTTATCAAGAAAGTTACTGGTTAATAAGGAGACATTGTACAACAAGACCTTTGTGCCATTTTGTGGAAGAAAGTTCAATTATTTAATAAAATATCGATATATTAGTATGTGACTTGAAAGTTACACGGGCCCATAGAGGGTTAAACTAACGTCAACCTAACAAATTCTAGTTTATTTTTCGCTGTCGTTCATACGTATTAATACACCCCTTGTATTCTTATCTACGAATGATTAAAAATAAATTTTTCAGGAAATCAGTTGAAAATTTTTATAGCAGAAAATGATTAATAATTTACTACTTCTTTAGCAACGAAAGAAATTTCTTTCCTTCGTAATTTCTCCTCAGATCTCGAGTGTCTCTAATAAAATATCGAGTGTCGCGATATTAAATTCTTCAATCGCTCGATGGAAACATTCAAGCCACCGTTCAACCAGACACTTAGAGAGGATCGAGCCAACTATCTGATCAAGATTTACCAAAATCCTTCCATCCACCAGTTTCCCAACTTTCTTCGAAGCGGCGTGGCATTCGAGGAAGAGGCCGCATTTCTGCATCCGCATCGAAGCCAATAAATTTCCCGCCTCAGTCGATATTATGGAAAAATCAATATTCAGAGGGACCGAGCAAGCCCAGGGCGAGGCCAGGCTGCGAGAAGAGAGGCTAGGTGGAAATTTAAACGATCCTTATTCGGCCCCTTTTCAACGGGGGGGAGCTTCGACTATGAAATACTCGAAGTAATATCATTAAAATCCCTTTCCGGGCCATTGTGCGCGGAAAAATTCGATTAGCGATCGGTCGAAACGGCGAAATGGAATTTGAATCGGCCTCTGGACGGCCACGCTGCTGCTTCCTCTCCCTACCGATGCTAATTTCGTTTAATACAGGCGCAGATGAAACCGCAGTCTGTATTCGTACACATCGCGGCGCGCAGCGATTGGTCGTGGTGGGGCCCCGTCGATGCGATTAATAAATTAACGCCGACGCACCAGTCGAACGAATTTCGCAATTATCGAAAATTCATCGTGTATACATATACCTACGCGAAAGGCAGCTTGCCTCGATGATTAAGCTCACGCACGTGGAACACAGTGTAAACGAATTTTACTCTCTCTCGTTTCCTTCTTTTTCTCCCGTTGTGTTTCATCCGTGTTTTCCCTTTTTTCCGAATTTTTTCGAATTTGCTACAAACTGCACAGGTGAGAGGGGGTCGCAAGCAGGTTTCGCGATGGCTCGGTGTGTCCGCTGTTAGCGGGCGTTGCAGCGAGGTGCAACAAGTGGGTGAAGTTTT
>NW_017100427.1:882140-909095 GCF_001263275.1 Habropoda laboriosa
AATTTTGTTGACGTTGGAGAAGTTTCATGGTTTTTCGCGAGGTTTGTGAAGCGTTTGAGAAATTTTCGACGGTGCGGTATTTTAGAAAGTTCTTTTGCTAGGTTGGGAGTTTCGTGACTACTGCGGGGCCAACTATAACAAGCGGAATCTGATTCTTTTTTTCTTTCTTAAGTTGGTTTCCTTGGGGAGGTGTGGCTGTAAGGTATGTGAAAACCTGCGAGGATTTCTTGGCTTTTCTGAATTTTGCATACGCCCCGTGCATGCTTTCCGCATGAGGCAACCGAGAGGTGTGCAACACGATCCTACGATCTCTGACATTCTCGAGAGTTTGCGTTGTGTTGTTCGTTTAGTCGTGATGGAAATATGTCGCGTTTCTTTTTTTTTTTTTTCTGTTTTAATTGAGATTGGACAGCTTTTGTGGCTGTGAATGCAGCGGAATTGGAAGGAAGAAATTCTTCAATTCGGAGGGAAATTTAGGTCCACATACTGAGATCATAAAACTGGAACCCTTGTCGTAAACTTTAATAAAGTATAGTGGAACTTGTATACGGGAACCTCTGTCTCTCGTTATTTAACTGTAAGGACGTTCATTTTAGTTTTTAAAAATTCCAGAAAAAATGTGAAAACTAGTCAGAATATTGAAAAATTTTTTCTTCAAAATTTACTCCCGCCACTTCTTTCTCGAAAGTTCTTTCGTTATTTGAGGCAGTGTTTTCATACTTAGGACCATTTCATTGCCAAAATAAAAAATCTACGCGTCATTTCTGCAAAGTTCCGAATTTTTCAGAATTTTTTAATTACCAAAATTTCCTTGTCAGCGTATATCATTAGCATACTTATCATTCCCACGTATCTCATATTTTATCTCTTTATCTCGTCTATGCTCGATAACAGAACGATCGATACAATTCACGAGCTGCACTAACGAAAGTAAGAATAAAGTGAGACGATAAATTGGAACATTTCCCCCTAATTACACTTGAAGAAATTTGGTTTGCAAATGTTCCTATCTATGACGCAAATAAGAAGAATTTTCCGAGAAGTCTTTCCAACTAGAAAGGGGTTAAGAGTCTCCATTCTGCCGGGCGATTTATTCGACTACGTCCCCGGTTGTTTCCGACCGGCCGATTTACCTCCACGAAGTATCGTTGCTCGCTCGCGTTTCACGTGTCGTTAACCGTGTCCCGCTTTCGACGATACGCGCGACTGTCGCTCCATTAGAGACGTCTCTTTTTGCCAGCGAGCTGGCTCGATTAATCGAGCAGTGGTCAGTCGCTCGATATCCACGGGAAAAACAGAACGATTACGGAAGACTTCTGGTCATTTCGAGGGCTTTTTTATTCACAATTGTGCGGAAAAGCATGGAAAGTTATAAGTGGAAGATAGAAATGTATATTGAAATATACTTTCTATTTTTTCAAATTTGTTTGATTTTTGACAAAAATATCAACGCAGGAGTCTTATTATCTCGCCGAATCATTTTCAGATCATTAGTGCCTCGGTCTCACAAGTAAGAATAAACCGAAAATAAAGAACAAAATTTTTTGAAAAATCACGATCAGATTATTTGTAAGAGAGAAGAATTTCAGAACGGAAGAACAGTGATGTGTGTCGTTGTTTGTAGTTAAAGTATTAACATTGAAACGACATTCTTGCAAAGTTCCTTCAAGAATTTTATGAAAATTTGACGTGTCCCCGTGTATGAATTTTAAGAATTTTTATTTTTACCCGCAGAATCACCCTCTGCCCTGTCGCATCACACATCTTGCTCACCCAGTATATTCCCTGTCACACAGTCATCACACAGAAGGGTTAAAACGAGCCCATATATCCTAGTGTCACATCCATCTTAACTATCATTCCACGTTAATTCCATCCTTGAAACCAAACGAGAAGAACCCTCCGCTGATCTTCTTCCATAAAATCCACCCGTTCTACCAACGAATTTCAACATCAACCCGCCACATATCCCCACCTAAAAAGCATCTTCCATTCCCTTATACATCCACGACATTCGTTTATTTTCCTTTTGACGTAGCGAGAGAGTACACTCTGTCGATCCTCGTGCTCTGCAACACACCCTCTGTTCTCTGGTTTCGATGAAAAGAGAAATGAAAAAAAGCCGCGTTCGTTAAACGTTCATGCGGATCTGTAATCCTCTCTTTCTCTCTCTTATGTCCGTGTTCCCCTTGGCCTCTCTCTCTTTCTCTTGCGTTTCACTCTGGTTGGCGCTCGGTTAATTTCGCCGCGGTATTTTTCGAGGCTTATCGCGTTAATTGCATCGCTGCACCGCGATGGGGATTAAATTTCGCTTAATGAACAATGCTGTAGCCGGGGGAGGAATCACGATGCACTCGAGTCCTCGAACAAATGAAACGGATTATTCTTGACGGTATCGGGAAAAATCTGTAGCCGTGTGTCGGCGACGAGATCACTGGCTCCACTGTGTTGAGTTGCAGAAAGGGTTGAAAGCTCGAGTACTGTGCAGAGCTGGATAGAAGTCCAGCGGGAGGGTGCAGAGGCGAGAGAGGCATGCTTTGTTCGCACTACTTGACTCTTATGTCACGCAATTTTGCGTGATAAGATTCGGCTGATAATGACGATTTGTACTGTTCGAGGCTTTCGGGTGTAAATTGGGTCCAGTAGGATGAGTTTGCTAATATCTGACAAGCATTGCACCTAGGTTTATCAGCTATTTCAATTTTGTATGTTAACTGTAAATTTATTTGGAATTTATGGGTATGAGGATTAATAGAAAAATTGCAAAGTTTTTTGAGACAGAAGTTCGGGAATTTTTTTTCTAAGCAACTACTGAATGAAAAGTTTCAATTTTTTCAGAGGAGGTAGAGGTAACTTTCAGCTTGCTTCTCGAATTTTTAAAAAGTGCGAATGTTGTGGAGTTGGTTTAATAATATGTTGTGAGCGATGGCGTGAATGTAGTGTGTTTGTCGAATCGTCTGGAGATTTGGAAAACGAGCGGATCATAGAGAGAAACAGGGAGTAAAACAGTAGAACCGCGTTGTTATTGATATCGAAGAGTACGTGAGAATTTATTGCGAGATATGATAAGAGACCGTTGATCAGATTATCATTATTCCTTTTTTACGTGTGTTTATAGTTATTATCAAATTTTTGTTATAAAATATATTGCTACTGAACTTATTATCATATACAACCACAAATGTTGCAGAGGGTGGGCTGATAGCCGTTATCATTAGACTGCGGACTTTTGTGCATTCGTAGAAAATTTAAAGGTAGACAGTTGTATACAAAAAGTATACAGAATATCCAAATTATAGTGTTTTTTATAATGGTAGGTAAAATAATTTTCTACCTAAATCCTACTTGTTTTCAAAAATATAAATGTGCACTCTAATTATAACCATTATCAGGCCACCCTCTGCAACATCTACACTTCTTAAAAATTGGGGAAGAAAGCTGAAAGTTGCATTTATATTCTCGGAAAAAAATCGAAACTTTTCATCGAGTAGTTGTTTACGAAAAAAATTCCCAAACTTCTGCCTCAAAGAACCTTACAGTTTTTCAGTGGCTGTATTTCTTAAATATGATTATGACATAATACGCACCTTCTATTTACGAATCCTCGTACCCATAAATTAAAAATAAATTTACAGTTAAGATGAAAAAATTGATCGCAAAGAGAATTCACCTTTGTTACATTCCAACCATAATCCACGCCACGTGTGTGATTCGTTAATATGAGGGAAGGGGTTAATCTGTATATTGCGAACAGCAGTAAAATGACAAATTGGAGCGGTGAAATATAAGCTCAAGCTATAAATTAAATAAGATCGCCGGGAATTTAACCGACGTGTAATTACATTATTTCATATCGTAAATTGGATCACGTTTAATTGACCTATAGTAAGCGATAGTGTTGAGTAAAATATCTTCCGCTTTATATCGATCCAACTCCTGTTGCTTTACGCGTTTAATATGAAGCTCTTTACCCGTGACGGCATAAATTCGTTTAATGGTTGAAGTTTGCTAAAGGGACCTTGAATCTACGAATTTATTAATCGTAAAACTTTCAAAATTGTATACTTTTCCAGTGATACCCCACCGGTAACACGCGCCAAACGTCAGCCGTGAAAATGTTGAATGAGACCAGGCTCGGATGTTTCGCCTCGTAATTACCGGAAAAATCATCTCGAAACTTTCTTTCCCCAGAATTCGTTACGTTCTTATCAAGAATGTATATCTACCTTTAACGATGAAAGTTTAAAGACTTTTTCACTAAAATTAGCAATATAATTCCTGGCAACTCCTGACAAAATTTCAGCAAATTAGTTTTAATTAATCGTTGGAAGTAGCTGCAAAATAAATTTCATTTTTACAAAATTTACCCGAGTAGTTATCAACGATATATAAATTAACGCGGTAAATTATTTTTTAATCGTTTCTTTATCGCGTGCTACCACACACCCCGTTATTCCCTTCGTAATCGTTTTAATCGTAGATAATTCTCGCGTAAAAACGTTGGCTATACTAATTAGAGTATTGATAGCATTTTACGCAATCCTAAAACAAGCAGAAGCAACAAAGGAGGAAAAAGCGAAACTGTGTTCGTGTTACGGTATCACTATCGATAAATGATGCGTCATCTGTGACTTGACGGAGGCAGAATTATCGTTTCGTTGATCAAGCAAGACATCGAGACAGTGTAAATAAACAGTTTTACGGCCTGTCGTTTCTCGCCAACATTTTTACACGCAAAAAGTGAGCGGCTGAAAACACCGGGGCCAACGACACGAGTTAATGCGCATTATTCAGGGTGGGATACTTGAAGCGACGTTTTTATGCGTTATTATGCAAAGAGGAGGACACTTACGTGGTGTTAATTTGAAGTAAATGCGAGGAAATTACGAGGAAGGCGTGCGTACGAGGAAAAATGACCCGTCTAATCTTCTGTTTGTAATAAGAAGAAGAAAAAAGAGGTGGAATAAGAAACGTGTGTAATTATCTCCGTGCAGAGTGTTGTAGCCGCGTTAATCACCTTATGCTGCGAGGAAGGATAAAAATAGTAATATTTCTGGAGAGAAATGTTTGTATCAGAAGAAGTTAATAGCTACGTTAATTGCGGCATGAAATTCCAATTTTATCGTGCATCGTTTAGGTTGCAAAGGAGATGGAGGAATTAAATGTAGATTAAGGAGATCGATGATAATGGAAAGGGTTGAGAAATTTCATGCAGAACGGTTATTGGTCGTTGTCACTTTTAGACGCACATTCGGGTTCTTAAGTAAGAGGACACTTATCGAATGCAACACGAAATTATTGAATAGCAGTTTACAAAATTAGTAAGATCCTCGAAAAAGTAGAGTCTGGAAATTTGTAGAATTGTTGATTTAAAAAATCTATTTGAGCCGTCGTAATGTGAATAGAAAATAGTGAAACTTTGTCCTCTTCTGTTTTTTCCATGTGAACAAAGTTTTTGTGTGTTGCACTGATTTTGGGAAACACCGAAAATTTAAGGGTGTCCTATTAATTTAACGCAGGATGTAGTAGGATGTATTAATACTTATGAAAAACAGTGTATTTCTCCATTATTAGTGCTAATAGTAATTGTCTATGTCTCAGAAGTGTCGTGCAATATTAAGAAAATTCAGGAATTGTCACCTTCATATGAGAACCCCCCATATGCTGCTCTGAAAATTCAGGAATTGTCACTTTCATATTTTCTGCCTGAAACAACGAGAATCCCCCACAAATTACTATGGAAATGTAGGAATTACCACTTTCATATTTTCTCCTAAAACCACGAGAAACCCCATATATGCCATAATACTTTAAAAATTCAGGAACTGTCACCTTCCTATTTCCCCCCAGAACCCACAAAATCCCCGCATATTCCACTTTTGCTTCATACCTGAACGCAGTTTCCTCTCGAAGCCTGGCAGTCCCCTGCACTCGAGATCTCCCCTGTCCCAAAATTCTCAAAAGCTATCGTTCTCCAAATCACTCTTACAAACACTCCGCCCGTAAACATCAACCCCCCCGGTAGTTTCAAGATACGCCCAAGGAATTAAAGCGACGAGAGAGAGAAGACACCCTCAAACGGGGTCGATCCAAGAACGGCCAGCCCAGTTTTAAACCCAAATACTTGCGCACCGTGAAAGGGATGATTTATTTGGACTTGACTACAAATATTTACCGAGCAAAGAGGGAGAGGGGAGGCAAGAGTTTCCAAGAGCCGGAGAGAGCGAGAGAGTGAGTTAGGGACGAAGGATGGTAGGAAAAGTCGACGAGAACGAGGCTTATTACAATTAATAGGCAGCCCGGGGGTGGTTTGCGATCAAAAAGCTAGCAGTCATGGTCGGTGAATGGATCGTAATTCGGGCAGAGTCGTTTCTTCTGAATAGAGCTTAATTCCTGGCCTCTCGCGACACCCTGTCATCTTGTCACGACGACGCGTGACAGAGAGAGAAATAGACAAAGGGTGGTGGCGAACGGAGGAGAGGAGACGGAACCAGCCAAGGGTTGATTTTGATGGATTATCCTGTGCTCTGAGCGTTACCTCGTGGAATTTCGTCGAATCCTCCAGCCACCTTTTCCCGTGGGAGCCGATCGCCTCCTCCACGCTTGTCGCGGCTGTCATCCGGGACAGAGAAACGCACTCAAGCCTTTATATTTGCCCGCCTTCTTTTCGGCTCACTCGTGTATCGATTTAATGATTAATCCGGGCACGCCTAGTATCTCGATCGTAAGGTGTGTTAGATGCATAGGTGAGCTTGGTATTTGCAGGTTATCTACCGAGCAGAGGGAACGAAGGCGAGTCGGAAAAGGTTTCGGTTGAAGGCTTGGTTCGTATGCCTAATATGACAAATTTGGAAATTTTTAATGTTCTGAACGTGTGCTGTTCACCCGGTATTAAATATGGAAGTTTGTCAAAAATTCTGTCACCTTTTCAACATGAAAATTTAGCGATCTGAGCGGAAAAAAAGCTTAGTTAAGAGGCTGGGTCACTTGTGACCCGTATTACTCGCGTGTCTAAAAAGTTCATGCGATATACAAGGTGGGGCAGACAATTACCGAGGAACGTAGTGTAACATCTCTGATGTACAGACAAAGAAATGCAAAGATTCACCTTTTCATCGGACTCTCGGACCTTCAGCCATCCCATAATGAATCTTGAAGATTAAAAAGTAGTCTCTCACCATAGTTACACATTTCCCTTAAAAACCGGAAGAAAGGAAAAGTAGTAGTTATATCGCTGAAAGTACGACTTGTTGAATTTCCATATTTTCAAACCAAAATTCCGAGACAAGAACTTAGGTCACACTGTGCCTCAGGCAAATTCATCAAAGATTTATTTCGTGTGATCAAGCGAAGAAATTAGTTCGCTAATTATGCTTTACGAGGTTCACTTCATAAATACCTAATTTCTCTCCTATACCTCGTTACAAATTCAGCAGATCTTCGATCCCTTTGCAATCTGTTTCTGCCTATAATTCCACGCTCCTAGAAATTGGAATGATCGATCGACAAAACGCGCGTGTGTTTACCTCTCGCGTTTAAATATTCCTCGAACGTCGAAGATTAACATTTTCTCGGTTGGTTTATTAACGAACAAAATGAATGGGTAATGTCGGCCATCGCTTTACGTTAATTCCGTCCGATTATTAAACACCGAATCACTCGCGGTCCGGGGATAATCGGAATGGGAACTGCGTTCGTTCTCTAGCTTTTAACCTCGACGCATTACGGTATCTGCCAGCGTTCAGCAATTAATTCCACAAAGAGAAAGGATAAAGTTACACCGGCTTGGTAAAACTGCTTTGTAACTGTTTTTACCGTGTTTACCGTGCGCGAGGTGAAATAACGAAAGTGGAGGGCCGGACGAACTGGGCGAATTAAATCTTTGCGGTTTTCGTGCCAACTCAACCTCCGATTTGATGTTTCCCCTTAGTCACTTTTAACTTCCTATTCAACTTTCTGCCCTCTTTCTCTGTAATTTATTTTTCTAGTTTATCGACTGCTGGTTAATACTTCGTTCAACGTGCATTTAGATTAATGCGAAATTATTCGCTGTAAAGTAGGTGACAGTATTCTTCGAGATTACTTTTCTGCGATATAAACGAGCAATTTAGGATTGAACGAAGAGATATTGGATTTAATTTATGTATGCTTGAAATTTATTCAGAATGTGTGTATAAATATGGAAAATTTCATCTAAACGCAACATGAGAAGCTCGATCTGCATTCGTGGTTTTTAATTTAGACTATGCAACAGAGTGGAAAAACTAGAACGCGAGAGTGCAGCGGAGATTAAAGATTCATCTTGGTGGGTAGAACGCGATGAATCTTTTAACAGCCCCAAGAAACAGCAGATACTCACCTCTCTCAGTCGAGAACAATTTCAGTAACCGACGATCCCCTGGCAATTTAAACTTTTCTTCTATTCGCAGTTACCGTGTAAATACAATCTAACAATTTTCCAAGTTTCGAGAAACGTGTACGATGAATTTTTGCGGGAGAAATTCTGTTTCGGTTTGCTTTTAAATTTAGAGACTTGCGAGGAAAGACAAAGAGAGATTAAAGGGTTGTTGAGATCCTGGTGGAACACGGTGAATTTTTAAAGAGTGTGAGAAAAATGTTGCTGTTAGGTTGATGCATGTGAAATTTTGCATTTTTTCAAAGAATCGTGCATTTAATCGAAATAATTTTCACACGATTCTGTACACTTTTTCTGATATTTTTCAAAGATTAACAGTGGAGTGTAGTAACATTTAAATAACCTTCTTCGTCAATTTTTAGCTTAGTTTCTCAAATTTAATTTTTCCTAAAACATCAGACTCGTTGAGAATTCTTTAACTACTCAATACACCTGTATTATAGCAAATTCCTTCCTCTTGACTATTTTGTACAAAATTTTTTTTTTGATTTACAATTTTAGCTGTTTAAAAATTGACGTTTCATTTGCACCAACTTAATCTGTTTCCTAAATCCAGCACACTTCAGCAAACCAAATTTCCTCGAAAATGTAAACATTCCTCTAATTTCCAGTCACTATCAATTCGACACCCCACAAAAAAAGAAATTTCCTTACAATTTTACAAAAATTAAAAATTCATCAACTATTCCAAGCAAGAATCTCATCCTTGCCGCACTAATTAAAACCAACTCCCAAGATTAAAACTACCAATTACAAAATGGAACCCGATCATTTATTTTTTCACACCTAACCCAAACAGTCCCCTTTCAACCCGGCGGAATGTTTATACACAAACACACCATCGAGAAAAACAACAGACATTAAAGACTCATCATCTTAGAGCGGACCGCGATGAATCTTTCACGGCTCTACACGAGAGAAAAGATTCGTTTGCCCGTAATCGACGTACCGCCGCGAGAACTTCATCCGGGGCCTCTCGCTATCTCGCGAGAGTAATGGCTGGAATTAAGGCGATCGTAAATTCTAGCTTGCCTCTCGGTCGTGTGTTTTCTCGCTGATTAAAAAACTTCGCTGTCGCTTTTGATCCAACCGGGGGGAGCGGGCAAAGTTTTCGGGGGGAGCAATTTCTAAACAGGCGCTGGTGGAGAACACGATGCGCGTCGTCTTGGCGGAGATTAGAACGTCACATGTTCCTGTTTACCATATCTATGTATATTTATGCGATCGCTAGGCCTGGGCGGAACACGGAACACGTGTTCGAAGTGGCATCGGCTGTCGGCGAACGCTGACGTCGCGACGCTAACGACCCCGCGCTTGTGTGAACGCAAATTTTTCCCCTCCCTACGTCTCAGGACGGAACACCGAGATGAAACTTGACGGTGTGCTCGTTTCTGGAATTTTTGATCGTCGGTGAATCGATTTTTTAATGCCTGCGCAGGTAACTGTAGTATGTTCACGGTTGTTTAGAGGTTTTAGTGTTTAACATTGGGTACGTTGTTATTTTGGATAGTTGTGTGGATGGAAGAATTAGTTAAAAGTGGGGATTCGGGGTGATTTTACGATACTTTTAACATTGTCGAAGGAAAATATGGAAATGGTTGTTTACCAATGAAATTAATTTGTGGAAATGTTGAAAACTGCTGTTGTTCCGTACGGAACAACGGTTCCCAAGAAGAGCCACAAACCGCCCCTGACCGAGCCTCGACGCAGAGGATTATCGGGACCGTCAGACAAGCGTACCCCCGTAAAACGTTTACCGAACGACAACTTGGCACATTTTCCAATTTTTTATCAATTTTCTAATTAACAAACTAGTCTTTTCCTTCTTTGACGTCCGATTTCCTCTCTTACTGGGATTTTTCAAAACGCTAGCCACCTCGAACTTCCATCCCCACTTTTACCCTTTCCCTATCCTTTTGCAAATATCTTAAGACCAATCACCGAATTTCCATCGTTTCAATATTCTACCCCCAGATTTGAACTCCGCCTACACCAACTCTCATTTTCCTGTACTCCTCCAATTTGTGAGTCAGTCTTCCTCGGAACACCAAACCATACATACCAAAAAACGATCAGCCGAGTCTGTTCTTGCAGTTTACCAGAAAATTAAATAAACTAGTACTCCAGATTCTCGTTAGTTCTCAATGTACCACATTCTATTCGTCGTGATCCAAGTCCTGTATTCGTGGACCGATACGACACCACAGCTGTGGTGTTTTCCAAGTGTTCCAAGTTTGTAGGAAAGTGTCTGAGAGGGTATTTTCATTTTGATGATTGAAAAATCGATATAATTATTTAGTAATTTTTTATGTTAAAAATTTTATGCTAGAAATCTGGAAAATTGCAATGGTGTGCCAAGTGAGAGTTATTAATTTGCAGAAAATTATTTGAGGGGTCCAAAAATGGATGTAATTATCTGGTCATCTTTTATGCTAAAAATCGCCTAAAATTGACGTCTCGAAATGGAAATTCCTTCTTCAGAGTATTCGACGTTGATTTGTGGAAATGTTGAAAATTGCAGTGGTTCCAAGTTCAATTTATCATCTATAGAAAAGTATTTAAAAAAGATCGATTGTGAAGTGTGCAAACGTTTTGAATATCGATTTCTGAAAAGCAAGTCAGAGTGAAAAGAACGCATAAATAGAGGAAGCTCTTCTAATTAATAGTTTTTATTTTTGTTCGACGTCCTATATATTGAATATGAAAATTGCGAACTGTTTTTCAGTGACATTTCCACGCCCGGAATTTTGTCGAAATTCGAAACAATTCGACATGTCCAAGTACATAATTGTATGTTCTGTAGTAATTGGATTCTCGAATCGGTATTGGCGTTTGTTTCGCGTGAATTTGTTGAAACTTGATACGATTTGAAGATAAAGTAATTATCGAGGGTGAGAATTGTAACTCTCTTTGTGGTTATATCGAGTTTCTACATTGTGTCGAAATTTGTTTTGCAAACCGACCGGTTTGGAATTTGGAGCAATTTAGAACTTCCAATTATTTCACGTGACAATTGTAAATTCGATGGCACTCGTCGCATTGTCTTTTCGTCTACACCAAAACGCACCGAAATATTTCCATTTATTCTGAACTGTGAATTGATCGATAAACACGAGAAAATTGCATATCCATTTTTTTCTTTCAAATTCTTTATCACCGAACCGTGAAGTATTTCATAGTTGTACACGCAATTCTGTATTGTAGTTTTTGTACGAACGCAGAGTCTCTGTTTACCGTTTTGTTCAGTGTCATCGAGTCGTGTCGAGTTCTTTTGTGAACCGCGAGGGCCTCGAACGAGAATGTAATTGCAATTGGTAAAATTCGAAACTGCGAAAGTACGAACGTAGTCTGCGATAGAAAGGTAAACGCGAGGTGGGTATATAGAGAGACGGTCCCTGCGAGTCTCGCAACAGGTTGTAACATCAATAATTTCATCCAGCCTTTTAGATTTTTCGAAATACCAGGGTGAAAGAGAACCTCGCGCAGACTCCATTTCTATCGGACAATTCGCTCCATTGTTCCCCACACATTTTCGCATATTTCACCTATCTCGGTGCATGCTCGATATAAATTGAAATTCAGGATCGCAGCGGCGGTAACGCTGATAATTTTGCTGAATCGCGCAGAATCCGTTCAACAGATGCAACGCGTTCTTTTTTTTTATGATAACATGTTTCGATAGGATAGATAGATTTTTGATAGGATCGAGTCTGTTAATTAAGAACAGAAATTGCCCACTTTTTTACTATTCTGTAGCTCGATTTTAATTTGATAATTTTGTGTAAATTTGTAGTATCTGGGCCTCCGTGCCCAAATAGGAAACCGACAAGGAAGAATAGAGAGGGAGTAGTTGGCGTAGTGCGCAAAGCATCGGCTTGCTAAGCCGAAGGTCCCGGGTTCGATTCCCGGTTGGGTCCCTCAGTATTTTTCCGTCGATTTTTACAAATTATTTTCAAAGGAAGCCTGTCGCTCTCGTTAATTAATACCGCGGTAAATTTAAAATATCAAAACCCATACTGTTAAACATCAAAGAACGTTCTTCACCGAAAGAAAGGAAAAAGCGCGCTCTGTAACTCTGAACCGTACCTCAATCGACCACGAAGAAACAACGCTGATTCATCAACCGTGAAATTTTCCCGCGAAATATTTAACACGTCTCCCCCTCCCTCTTCTTCCTCTCTCGATTATTTCGTTTGTTCCCGAGCAATCAGGACCGCCTACCTACCGCGCGTTGCATAATAATGCACCGTTTAATCGAGGGGGTGTGCGTTTATGGTGTGCACAGAACTCCCGATACAAAGGGCTGTATACATAGAGAAAGAGAGGGCGGGAGATTGAGAGCAAAACAACAGAGAATAATTCGACAGTGTTTTTCCAAGCAGCGAAGACTTACAAGGGAATGAACAACTCGAGGGACACGGTTGAATACCATGGTTGGAGGGGCGCAACGGAGAGGATGAGCACGCGAGAGAAGCCTGACAAATTAATTGAGAAAGCGAGACGACTCGAGAGACGCGCCGCGCCGTCACGGAAACAACCCTTCAATCTAAATTCAATTATTTGTCCCACCACCCCCACACTTCTCTCTCCTCTCTTGCAGCGTATCACCGCACGAAAATCCTACGGAAAGGACCCCCGAATGACGGGCTGCATATCGGGGGAATACGATACTTGCGATCGAAACACACTGGGCGAGAGTCGAAAACGATTTGTTCGTTAACGATGCGGAAAGGGGTTGAAATATTCGGTTCGTTAACGTACGAAGCGGTTTATGAATCCATAGAGAAGAGAGGAGGAGGAGTGTACAGTGATTCTGGTGCTCGGGGGTTAAAGGTGTCGGTGGATGGGCGGAGGTGGTTGTTTGGCGAGTTGAAACGGTGGTTTGGCTTCTGCCGAGGAATCTAGGTTGACGTGTTTCGGGGTGGCTTTCGGTCGAGCTTGGATTTCACCATGCGAGAAGTTGCGACTTATTGGTCGGAGATAGAGATGGTTGGGGTTGGAGATAATGATGTGTGAATCTTCGTGCAGGGTGGTTGTAGGTGTAGTTTGTCTTGCAAATGAGGAATTGGTGTGTTTATGTTCTTTATTTAACCTTTGGAAGGTGAATGGTTTTACATGGACGAGGGAGACGAATGCAGCAGGGTCATTTTGGACCCGTAGCAAAATTTCTATCGTACACGAGTTTCAAGAAGGAATTGTGTATAAATGTGTATACTTTCAGCTGTGTATATTTGATATTTTTCTTGTTTATTTACATTGAAACGTAAACTAGGTGTATTTCCTGTACCAAGCGTAGTCTGACTTTATCGCTACAGAGGGTGAGTTGTGGGACTTGTCCACCGTGAATAATTTTTAGAGTATGTGTTTTGTAAGCTTCGTATTGTTTGCAATGTAATAACTTACATTTTTGCCACAACAGAGAGGGCAACGCAATACGGAAAAGTGAAAGAAAATAATTTTTTTTTTTTGAATTTTTAACAGAGCTCGAGCTCCGACAAGCCATTTCAAATAAATATTTTGTGGTTCTTGAATAATGAACGTGTATTTTTCGGAGTTCGATTTTTGCCGACATATCGACGCGAATATTTTATAATTTTTCTCGTGAAATTTTCAGACGCTGTTTTTGAAGTATCAGCCGTGTAGGATAATTGCGAGAAATTTTACGGAATTTCGTTGGCAGTGATGTATTGTGTTATTTATTTAAGGGATGAAGTGGTTATTTGGCGATTAAACATTTGTGTTTTATACAATATTGAATACTGTTGTTAGACATATGTATGAGAGAAATTCATCGTATTAAATTAATTAAATATTAACGGTACGTATTAGTACGAAGGCAAGTACGGATAATAATAATGCGATTTCGTTTCCGAATTCGGTAAACAGTAATCCCTCGAAAGCTGTGAATAATTACGTTTATATCTCTTTAGCTACTTAATATTAGAGGAGCAAGTATTTTCTGTTATAATCGATTTTGTTGAATAACTTACCGTTTTCATTCATTGTATCACATCGACGAAATAATACCGATTTAAGCAGAAAATAATAAATTGGCACACCTGTTTAAATGGCCAAGTGACAGGCATAAATTTAGTTCGAATGAAATAAATACACAGCGCGTT
Organism: Habropoda laboriosa; assembly: GCF_001263275.1. Taxonomy (NCBI): domain Eukaryota; kingdom Metazoa; phylum Arthropoda; class Insecta; order Hymenoptera; family Apidae; genus Habropoda; species Habropoda laboriosa. The sequence continues at coordinate 896,679 of NW_017100427.1, forward strand.
TCTCAAGCAATAAATGTTCATATTGCCAAGTATTTCTCAAATAATTAATAGTTTACTTTCCAAGCAGAATAAAGAGATTTTGAAAATAGTCTAAATTCAGAGAATAAAAATTTTTTTAGATTTGTTAGAAATTTTCCTTGTAAGATGGGCGGAGGTGGTTGTTTGGCGAGTTGAAACGGTGGTTTGGCTTCTGCCGAGGAATCTAGGTTGACGTGTTTCGGGGTGGCTTTCGGTCGAGCTTGGATTTCACCATGCGAGAAGTTGCGACTTATTGGTCGGAGATAGAGATGGTTGGGGTTGGAGATAATGATGTGTGAATCTTCGTGCAGGGTGGTTGTAGGTGTAGTTTGTCTTGCAAATGAGGAATTGGTGTGTTTATGTTCTTTATTTAACCTTTGGAAGGTGAATGGTTTTACATGGACGAGGGAGACGAATGCAGCAGGGTCATTTTGGACCCGTAGCAAAATTTCTATCGTACACGAGTTTCAAGAAGGAATTGTGTATAAATGTGTATACTTTCAGCTGTGTATATTTGATATTTTTCTTGTTTATTTACATTGAAACGTAAACTAGGTGTATTTCCTGTACCAAGCGTAGTCTGACTTTATCGCTACAGGGTGAGTTGTGGGACTTGTCCACCGTGAATAATTTTTAGAGTATGTGTTTTGTAAGCTTCGTATTGTTTGCAATGTAATAACTTACATTTTTGCCACAACAGAGAGGGCAACGCAATACGGAAAAGTGAAAGAAAATAATTTTTTTTTTTTGAATTTTTAACAGAGCTCGAGCTCCGACAAGCCATTTCAAATAAATATTTTGTGGTTCTTGAATAATGAACGTGTATTTTTCGGAGTTCGATTTTTGCCGACATATCGACGCGAATATTTTATAATTTTTCTCGTGAAATTTTCAGACGCTGTTTTTGAAGTATCAGCCGTGTAGGATAATTGCGAGAAATTTTACGGAATTTCGTTGGCAGTGATGTATTGTGTTATTTATTTAAGGGATGAAGTGGTTATTTGGCGATTAAACATTTGTGTTTTATACAATATTGAATACTGTTGTTAGACATATGTATGAGAGAAATTCATCGTATTAAATTAATTAAATATTAACGGTACGTATTAGTACGAAGGCAAGTACGGATAATAATAATGCGATTTCGTTTCCGAATTCGGTAAACAGTAATCCCTCGAAAGCTGTGAATAATTACGTTTATATCTCTTTAGCTACTTAATATTAGAGGAGCAAGTATTTTCTGTTATAATCGATTTTGTTGAATAACTTACCGTTTTCATTCATTGTATCACATCGACGAAATAATACCGATTTAAGCAGAAAATAATAAATTGGCACACCTGTTTAAATGGCCAAGTGACAGGCATAAATTTAGTTCGAATGAAATAAATACACAGCGCGTTTCTCAAGCAATAAATGTTCATATTGCCAAGTATTTCTCAAATAATTAATAGTTTACTTTCCAAGCAGAATAAAGAGATTTTGAAAATAGTCTAAATTCAGAGAATAAAAATTTTTTTATATTTGTTAGATATTTTCCTTGTAATCTTTTTTCTTATAATATTTAGATATTTCTTTGTCAATCTTGCCGCACTTGTTGCTCTTTTTCCTGAGCAAATAGAAAGGAAACTTCGTTACGAAAGCCATAAGAAATGCATATTATTAATATTTCTATGCTTTCCATAAAACGAAAATGTCTCTCGAAGGAACAAGAAGAAAATTAGACGAACCTTCAATTCAAACAGAGTTTCTATAAATCAAGTAACAATCACTCGATTTATTCCTCGAGTATACTTATCTCATTCAAGCGGTATTCTCTATTCTTCGATCGTACTGCAGCAATCCGAGGCCTGAGGCGGTCTCGTTCGTTTTCCAGCCGTGAAATCACGATGCACCATCGCGATAAAGACTGGTTGAGAAGCTAACTGTGTATTCCCTAACTAAAATTAGAAACATCTTGTGGTCGGTTATTTTAAACAGAAATTTCCTTTTCCTGATAAAATTCCAAAATTTATTCAATTTATTTCAAAAAGGCACAATAATTCTACAAAAAGAGAAAAGAAGAAAATGACACAATTTCAAAAATCTTACCAACATTGTTAAATAAAATTTTTTGAAATAATTCTAATAAACTCCAGGAGAGATGTTTCACTTCGCATTCTCGATACAATTCAAAAAACCCGACGAATCGTCTCCTCTGCACCCTGACACGACGTCTGAATTTCGAAATTTCAAAGAGCTGCCATTTCCGAGCAAAAGAAATTTCAACCGAAAAATATCAGAGCATAAAAATTGGATTTCGCCCAAGAAATCCCGCTGTGTTCAGCACACTCCTGCGGAAAGAAGCTGGCGGCCGCGTCTCGAACGGGGCGGCACTGGTGGATGCGTCGCGTTTAATATTCATGTTGCGTAATTCCGGACGCGGTCGCGTCGCGACACCGGGGCCGACGTCTGCCGCGACGCGTCGTTTACGCGATTTCCCCCATCGACGTGGCCGCCGCCGCGCTGGAAACTGTGAAAAACACTGGCTCTCCCCGTTTTTGAAATTACCAAGCCCGCAGCTAGCGTGTGCGCGCGGCATTTACGAAACGCGGAATGAATAATTAATGGACAGCAGAGCGGCGGCAGCCGCGTGTGCACGCTCTCGAGAGCCGTGGTGGCTACTCACGGATGAAAAAGCGTTTTCTTCTTTTGTGGCGCCTTCAGGGCCTCGAAGTGAATTTTTGAAAGTCCGTGTGCGCGTCGGGAGAGAAGAAGATGCAGCAGAGGCGATAACCGGAGAGGAGCTCGCGTCGACTTGGACGCGGGTGAGAAATGGGACGGCGTGTGTGATGGTGTCGTAAAAGCGCGCGCGCTGTTTGCGACGAGATTTTTAGGGATACGATGCAGGAAGTTTTATGGCGTGTAATGTTGCGGAATATGTTTGTTGCTGCAAGTTTTACGACGTCGCGCTCTAGGTAGTTTTGTATTAAGCTGATGGAATTACTTGTTATCTCGTACGATCGAGAATAATGCCCGCTTCCCTGATAGTGTTCCGTGGACAAGCGATAAATTGTGGAGGCGGTTAACCGAAATTGCTTTGTTGTGAACGAGAGGAAATTATGTTTCGAACATTTTTCGATGTTATTGTGTCGGTGCTTGGACTGGATTTAGTCTTTCGTATCGCGAGGGTGGTACTTCGATCCTGCGATCAAGCATGGACCAAAAAATATCTAATATTTTATTACATCAAAATTTACATGTTACATAAATTTCACTTTAGTAAATGCTGCTGATAATGAAATATTTTCAATAAAAAATGATACACAGATCCTCGGTAAGAAAGATAATATGCAAATATCAAGATTTCTCCTAGCACGCCTCGTTTACTAACTCTCACACAATTCGATTTTCTAAACTCTCGCTGGCATGTACTGGTTTACAAATGCATCAATATACAGGGTGTCCCAATTGTTTCTGATCAAACTTCGTCAGTATATTCTATATGTATAAATAAGAGAAAAATGTTATATGAACATAGGTCGTTTGAAGCTTTATTAATAAGATATACAGCTGCCATTTCTGTCTCGTATCGCAGCAACCGCAGATTCGTTGCTATAACTTCTTAACGAAGCTTCAAACGACCTATGTTCATATGACGTTTTCTTCTTATCTACCTCTACAGAACATACTGACAAAGTTTGATTAAAAAGAAAATTGGGACACCCGGTACATTGCACGGACGTCCGTAATACGCATTCCTAGAATTCGTACTTTCCAATCTCTGGCGTACTTCATTTTTCGAAGTTTTCACGTTCCTACAATTGCGCAGGGATCGATAAATGGAACATCGTGATTTGGGTAAAGTGAATGGGAGAGTGTTTACGGGGATTCCATGGATTCTGAAATGATAGAGAGAGGGTAGCTATCTGGCACATGCATAGCCTAGGGAAATTTCAGTTACTCGATCCTTTTTTCCCTTCTTTCGTTCTTTCTTTCCTTTTTCTCTCATTTTTCCACGAGCGATGTATTAAATTACGAGTACTCAAGGGAGGCAGCTTCTCATTTCGCTGCTAGATATGAATAACAAATTACCCGGACGGGAATACCTTATCGAGAATCGATAGGTTCGTTCCTTTAATGGACGAAAGTGACGTTATGGGATATCGAGGTTTGGCCGTGCGAGACGTGACGGTTTTGCATATTTCGTGTAATAAAAATGTCGTCGGCTTATGTCGGCAGATGTCTAGCGATTCGTTGAGCGACGTTATTGGAAGCTAAAGATCCGAGTGTCTTGCCGATTCTTGAAAGTGAATTGTTCGTGAAAGGTTTCGTTCACTTTCTTCCTTTCTAAATTCGACTTTCATCTTGAAAAATATCTCAAGTACTTAAGTCCTAAATTAGTCATTTCTTTAACATCCATTTTGCAACTGTTGAAAAAATAACGCTTTCACGTTGTTCCAAAATGCAATCGTTTGACTTAGGATACTATCCTAATTACTCACACAATTGACGACTTGAATGTTACAAGAAAGTGTCTCGAAAATTAGGTAATATACACCGGTACCTGCGTAAATTTCGTTTAAAAAATTTCACAGCACCCCGACAGCTACTTTCCCCTGAAATCATGGTTGCGTGTTCTCAAAGTGTTAATCCTTTCTTCACGAATGCAGCGGAGGTGTAAAGTGCTCGCAGCGTACAGATGTAGAAAGTTACTCGAGCTGGTAACAACCCTTGTTCGTGCTTTCTAGGACGTGTGCATACTGCAAGTACCCTACACAAATCAGCGTTACTTCCATAGGGGTGTCTCGCGCCCTGTGTATTGTACCCGGTGCAGCAGAGAGTGTTGATGAGCGCACGTTCCAGTTTCATCCTGAAAGACCTTCAGGCCTTGTTAATAATAATTCCCATTACGATCAAAACTTAAATTTAAAAAGCTCAAAAACTGGCAACACAAATGGCAAAAATTGCCACTAAAAATTGACGTCTCCAGAAATAGCAAAAATAAAAATATAATCAATCTGTAAGAAGTTAATTCTACAAAATGAAAATACAGCGAGTAAATTTCGCCAGATTTAAACGGAGCTTTCGCCTCTGAAACTGCTTGGAAGCATCCTCGTAGCGAGGAACTTTTCTAATCCGATGCAACTTTCCTCGGCGAACCGGTACCTACGAGGAAGCGAGGAATTCGCAGGATTAATGACAGCCGCCCTAATGGATCGCGGTGTTGTTTGTAGGTGGTGAAAGAAAAAGAGTAAAGTGGCGTGGAGAGGGGAAGTGGAAGGAAACAAGCTTGTTCCATATCAGGGAGAGTGGGCCTCTTTAGGCAAGAAGTGGAAAGTAGAAGGTTGCACAGCTGCAACAAGCGCGCGCGTACAGAAATCACAATTGGCCCGCCGTTGGCTGGGTGTTGCTTCCATAACATGACACTAACCGCTTGGATTTAAAGCTGGGGACAAAGCGTTTGTAACTCGAGCACCAGGAAATCTCGCAATTCCATGACCGCTCCGGCCCTCATCCTCGCCTTTGCTCGTTTCTCTCTCTGTCGTCTCTGTGTACACGCGAATCGTCTCCTTCGCGCCAGTGACACGGTGAAGAAGAGCAGGCATTTCCGTGTACGAGAGAGTTGCTTGCTCTCGAGGAGAGGATCTCATTCCGGTTGGGGGGAAAAATTGAAATTTTTCAACCCCCTTTTCTTTTCCACTCCTGTTTCTACGCTACTCTCGTTTCGCTTTCGACACGAGTTATGTGGGAGCTTGGAGCACGCGTTAGGTGCTAGCTTCTCTCCCCTTTTTCTTCACCGTCTTATTGATTTGTTTTCCCTTTTTTTCGCAGCCTACGAGCACGTACTGTTCGGCGTAACGGAATTGTGGAGGAAAGTTGGTTGGAAATTCGCAGTATGGAATTGTGTGTTGTGTTATATAGCGGGTGGATAATGTAGCTTGACGCCTTAATTATTTCTGTCGCTATTGGAGCAATATAAATTCTTTTTTTTTTTTTGTAAATATTGGTTTAGAGGAGCTTATAGACTGATTGCTGTATGTTTTATAGATCTTTTCTTTTTTTAATTATTAAGGTTACCTTTAATTTTTCATATGAGACACTAATTTATTTTCGCCTATACCTTTAGTGGACGAAAAGGCAAATATGTTCTACAGGTAATTCTTTCGAAATTATTATAGTCACCTTAAGTTTTTCAAATGGGACACTATAGTTTGTTTTCGCCTATTTTTTTGCAGGCCAAAGGCAAATAATTTGAAATACGTTTCTCTATAATTTCTCCCGATCTAACGACAAACAAAACTCGCTAAAAGAAGTCTATCCTGTTTGTTGATTTAATAAAATTATTGTTTCATATTTTGGGTTTGACTATTGAATCGACACTTGTCTCTTATTTCCGTGGTTTTTTCACGTGTTACACTCTGTGTTGAGTTTTTTTCGTAGGTGTCAGAATAGCGAAGCGACGATTGATCCTGTCGATAGCTGGTTTTGCATAGAATCACCGAGCGGCTGTGAAATTTCGAGGTTAATCGACACTTGTACGATACTATTTCTGCCTGTAGAATTGCAGATTTAGCTGCACACTCAGCTTGCAACTTGAGAAACGCCATCGGTAGAGTTGTTCTGTTTATTTCTTCAGGAGGCACTTGAAATGCTCAGGCGATTGATGCATACCAAGTATACACTGGTGCAGAGATCCATACTCGCACCTTTGAATTAAAATTAGATTTCATCTCTCCAAGGGCTTCTTCGATTCGGTGTATCAACTTTCATCGTCCTGGAAGAAACTTTTCTTCTGTTTTTATCGTTAATTCTGTTCTAAGATCGTCCACGAATTAAATTGTAATTACGATTGTGATCTAACTCTCCAAATGCTAGGTTCTAATTTCTAATCTTCGGAGATAAATTGTTATCGTTGTCCCCTTCAGAGTCGTTCCAATTTAATCAGAATTGCTAATCGATCGATTTCGTTAATTGCAACGTGTGGAACAAATTTAACTGGAATAGTTGGAATTCCTCGTTCTTCGAATTTTCTTTGATACAGTCAACTTTGAATTTATCAGTCTAATTGTGATTGCACTATAAAAGAAATCTTTCATTTTTCCAATTAAGAAAAACACTGTTCAATGAGGAGCCTAACTCTGATCAGCACTTAAGTAACGTTTATTAACAGTTAAAATTTAAATATTTCAATAAGAATGAAAATGTGACGTGCTCAAGATCAGTTGCAATAAAATTTATTTCTCGAGCAAATAATTTGAATAATAGTAATTCTAGCGAAACAGAGATAAGTTTCAAGGAACCTAAGCAGTTGTCACACGTACCTACTCGATTCGCAACAGAAAAATATCCGCTAAAACAAAAGATTTCACAGGAACAGCGTTAAAACGAAGTTCCCATAAAATCAATTCTCCCAAAGAAGGTGAAATCTACTCTTGAATAGGTATCGATAGCGAAAGCTCGAGAGAAACCAGGCATCTTTCTCTTCTCTCACTTCACCAACAAACCAGAAACACTTCACCCTCGGAGCATTAAAGCTCCGAGCTTCACAACTCGATTCTATTTTCTGTGAGCCGAGCGAGAGAGAGAGAGAGAGAGAGGAGTTCTTCTCTTTCCACGAGGAAGAACGGTCTCTCTCCCTAGAGCCGAGATTTCTCTCGGTTGTTCAGCAGCCGGCGTTGTTGCGTCTCTCGTTAAGGAACTTTCTATCCTGCTCCTTTATCCGGCCAGAAACAAACAGAGTTAATGTATCGCCGTGGCCGGAAGGTGGGAAGCGTAACCGGGAGCTGGCGTAAAAAGGTGAAAAGGAATTTCCGTGGTGGCGTAAGGAACGCCTCTAAAAGTTTCCCTCGAAAGCTTGTGCCCTCTCTCTTTCTTCCTCCCTGGTCCACGTTTATCGTTTTACGAAGAGGAAAGAAGGAGAAGAGTAGACAAGGATGCTCTCTGACGTGGTTGGGGGCACGAGCACCACTCGGCCTAGAAAGAAATGAAATTTTTCTTTGACCGGGACCCGTCTTTTCTTCTCGCCCTGCGCTTCTCTCCCGCCGAACGAAGAAACGTCACCTTTCGTCGCCGCTCTTCTCTCCTTCCCCGCCGTTTCTTCGCCTCCTTTTCTCTCAGAAACACAAGCTAACAGAGGGAGAGAGAGGAGAGATTCTTGATAATTGGGAGAATTACAAGTGACAGTCCCCTTGTTCTTACGTTGCCTCTGTTCATCTAATTACAGCGCGATTCTTTCTCGAACTTTTCCTTTCTCCGTCTTCAAGGATGACTCGAGAGGAAGATGGTAGCGAGAAGAGAAAGAGCTTATCGCTGTTGAAAAACGAGAGGCCGCTTTGTGCTCCACGGGCGAGAAGAAGAATTTTCTCCCGTGAAAAGTCTCCGTGATGAGGAGACGGATCCTCTTTTTCCCCTCCCCTCCTGTCACAGCTTTTAGCCCGTTTTATCAGCTCTTTCCGGGCCTTTATAAAGAGGACACACCGTGCCCTTGCGCGTCGACTGTGTTTGCCCCCGGGCCAGTGTCAATGTTTGCCGCGTGTTCGTTGAACGTGTCCACCTGGGCGAAATTAGCAAGTCGAATCAAGGAACGTTTCTACTGACGGATGATGATGTGCGTTGATTCAAGCTGATTCGGCAAGTGAAGCGAGGATGAAAGGGACACGGGACAGTCTCTCGTCACGTCTTCCTGTGGCTCTTTGACGCTCGATTTAATCGGACAATCTGTTCGATCGCACGTTCGTTTGGCTGCCGCGAGTGAAATAACACAGGTGTTCTTAGGTACTTTGATGTCTGTGTTTTACGAGGTTTGGAGGTGGACGTGATTAGCCGGTTAGGTGGTCTAAGATTTGAGACAGGAAAAGGTTACTATTCTTGTCAGGAATCATATTTGGGACACTTCTCTGGTCAGAAATCGCACTTGGAATTGTGCATGTTTAATGTCTTACCATTGCAACGATATAATTTACACGGTGAATTCAATTTCGACAGGAATACAATTTTTATTCTAATCTACAAAGGTAGCCCTTCCTCTTCGACGTTCGCTCACCGAATTATTTTTCATATCTCCTTACACAGTCACGCTGGGCCACAAATTGCCACGTGCCAAATTTCAGTCACGATATCGGTCTTATCTCGCGTGCATTCTCATTCAGAAGAACTGTCACTCGGTCCAAACACTCTTCGCGCGATCCAACTATCACAGTCTAAACACTCTTCACTCACACCTCGCTCGATTCAACTGTCACTCGACCCAAACACTCTTATCTCACATTCCACACTATAGACAATTCTTCTTAATTTATAAACCATTCGAGAGTGCGAGTGTCGAGTAGGGACGTTTCTACCCCTTGAAGAGGTTCTCCTTAGTCAAGAGCTTATCACCCACTTTGGAATTTCCGAGTTGGCAGGGTTTCAGGCCCAAAGGGTAAGAGGTCCTCACAGAACTCGCGCCTATTGTGGGACCAGAGCCTCTAGCTCATCAAAAAGAGCAGTAACAACGAGGAAATCAAGAGTCTCTATTTCTACCTCGATTCCCACTTGATCCCTCAAATTTTGACTTGACGACACATAAATTACTGTTGCAATTACCCCCAGAAACCTAGAATTTCTGCCTCCACAAAGCACCTTCTCTGTCTCAACCTCGATTAAAACACAAATTTAATTAACAAGATTCTTCAAAAATTGTCGTCGACGTCATAAAACCATCATCCTAAGTAATTCTCTTAGGAAGCAACACAATCTCTGTGTTCTTCTCTGTAATTGTTCTTTCTCCGTGGCTTTAGTCGTCGAACCCTCCGACGTCCTGTCACAGCGTTTCACGATGATCGGCGACTCGCACGATGTCATTCAGCCGTCGTTCGATCAGCCGATGTTTTACGAGGCCAATAGTTTTGTCGGTCTGTCGATGTCGTAAATCTCACCGCGATCTTTAATTACTTTTCTCTCCGATTTGGCACCGGTTGTTCGTCACTGTCGAACAACCAGCACTTGCGAAACAAGCTTAATTGCTTACACTCCTATGGGAGGGAGAGATCCGCAATTGCGGAAGATTGGTCTATGCGAGTGTCTTGAATACCTTTTATTCCTCCCTTCACCGTTGTTGTGTAATTTACTCCTGTTTCGTCTCGCTCTCCTCGTTAGCTCGTTACAAAAATGTCGCCTTTATTCTCTTGAACTCTCTTGCATATTTCCCGCGTAAAAAATACATTCCTATCGGAGTGTCTGCAAAGTGCATTTCTCTCTGTGTGTGCTTTAAAAATTCTACGGAAACGCGTACCTTCTTTCTTGTTTTACGCGTGTCACCCTAGCCGGGAATTAATTAAATTAGTTAATTGTTCTGGACAAAGTGAAAATTAAAACTTCGATGTGAACAGTGTTTCTCCTGTATTTTCTGCTTCGAAATGAAACACGGGAATTCGTGAAAGAGGTCTTAATTAAACAAAAACTGTGTCACCGGTAATGCACGAAGAGAAAAAGAAAGGAAAATTGAGCTTTGTAGCAGGATATGAAAAGCGAAGTTTAAATACCGCCGCCGCCGTTGTTCGTAATTATCTTAGTAAAATAAAAGCGTATTCAGCTGCTGCTGCCTTGAAGTGTGTTTATTAAGTGAAAAGCTCGACTCTGAATGGAAAACGGAGAATTTGAAAATAGGAAGCGATTTTTAATTAAGAAACTCTGTCACCGGTAATGCCTGAAGATGTCGGAAGCTTAACGGCGGGTTTGCCGGGGCTAATGAGAGATTTTCCACCGGGTTTTCCCTGTGGCCGCGCGTAATAGTGAGTTAACAGGCTGCGATATTATTTGGAAAACTGCAACGCTTGTGAAAACAAAGTGCGCAAGTAGCGTGGCGGACTCGATAAACCTTCTCGTTGGTTGCGTTACTTGGCAAACTTACGCGGCGCGGAAGTTACGTAAGTTCTGCTTAAAGTGCTTCGAGCAAATCAAATTTTCCGAGGATCGGTTAAGCGAAATTTACAGATGCTAGAGGGGAAGTCTTGAGATTTCTCGCGGACCATAAATAGAGCGTTGGATATGATACGCGTAACTCGTGATTTTGCATCTTGATTGTACTTACCTTTCAGGCGAGTTGTAATTCCTATTTCGTAACATTTTTGCTTTTCGAAAATTGGAGAAGGAAGGTGAAAGTTGCATTTATATCTCCAGAAAAAATGGAAGTTTTTCATTTAGTAGTTAACTTGAAAAAAAATTCCACACTTTACGTATTTTTAGATCGCCTAGATATTTTGCATCTCGGTTATACTTCCTTTTGAGAGGGTTATAATTCCTATTTTGCAATATTTTTGCTTTTTAAAAATTGGAGAAGGAAGGTGAAAGTTGCATTTATACATACCGAAAAAATCGAAATGTTTCATTTGATAGTTACCTACAAAAAAAATTCACAAAGTTTACCTATTTTTAGATGGCTCAGATATTTTGCATCTTGATTACACTTTCTTTCGAGGGGGTTCTAATTTTTATTTTCCAACATTTTTACATTTTAAAAATTGGAGAAAGAAGACGAAACTTGCATTTATATCTTCTTAAAAAATTGAAATTTTTCACTTCGTGGTTAACTGTGAAAAAATTCCCCAAATTTACCCATTTTTAGATGCTTCAGGGCGGTGAACTCCCGCATAAATTATTCAGAATAAAGTTTCGAGAGATATTATGTAGGTATTCAGAATATTTTCGGGACAGAGTCACGGACAATAGAGGGGTGACAATAGATATGGCATAATTGCATAGTGGTATGATAGGTATGGGCTTAATTAGGGATTATATATGGAGGTTGGCTCGTTAGAACCGTGGGCGTTTAGTATGATATATTATACAATTATGGTAATGAAATATTATACAACAGATCAGGGAAAAGTAAATTACTTTATATTCCCCGCTGTAACAGTAATTTTTATTCACCAATTACTGTATTACAATATTCTCCCGTATCCAAATCGATTACCGTATATATTCAACTAATAAAAATTTGAACAAATGTTGTAACTCCTCTGTTCAATTTTTGTATCATCGTACTTCTTTTCAATTTTTAACGAAATTTATGGTAAGCCTTAATTTCAGATTTACATTCTCCGGAAAAGTACAGGAAATTTCTATTTCACAAAATAATTTCACAAACAAAATCTCGGAACGTATTTGACTCTGTTCAACCGGGTAAAAGTAGCAGAAGATAATCTCTTCAAAAAATTGCACCAACCCACCTTCACCGTGCCTTCATTTTTCACAGAACAATAGGCGTCAGTTTCCCAGATTTTTCCTTTCTTTTTCCATGTTTCGTCAAACACCCAGCTTTCATCGCGTGATTTTTTTCTTTTTTATGTTTCCTTTCACCCCGTCGCACTGCGAGTTTCACAAAAGGTTCCGCTATCGTCGAAAAGAAGCAGACTTACCTTATCAGGTGCGGAC
>NW_017100427.1:909133-909477 GCF_001263275.1 Habropoda laboriosa
CAATATGGACCGCCATATGCGAATTTCCTCGCTTTCCCGAGCAACAGTACACTCTCGTTCTTAATCTGTCGAATATTTACGGGAAAAAGTGTTCTAGCTTTACCTTGCAGTTTTTAGCGAGCGTATATCGCTGGAGTTAATTAGTTAAAATTTTAGTGATGTATTGGTTGAAGCAAGATTAAATACCATAGCTTGTTTAGCCCTTTCACTGTTAGCGGCTCTTTGAACATTTTCTCGCACCGTGCTGTTGGTGACTTTTGGCACACTTTCGCCTAAATCAAATCCTTCGAGTACTCCCACTTTAATTTAATAATAAAAATTAAAAAATAATAAAGAAATTTTTA
>NW_017100427.1:909763-922056 GCF_001263275.1 Habropoda laboriosa
AATAAAAATTAAAAAATAATAAAAATATTTTTAAACGCAACAACGAAAGGGTTAATACTCTGCTGAAAATAATTACAGGATCGCTACTGTGAATGCTCTAAGCGAAAGGAAATGAATAGATTGATATGTTATTCGTACGAAACCCTGAAAAAAATCGAATATAAGACAATCACTGAAGAAAAATGAAAAGAAATTGTGTGTATATAAAACTACTTTTATAATTTCCCGAAATTGGTCTAATTGAAATTTTCTCTTTCCCCAGTACTACGAATCAGACGAACTATAAATGAACTATACTGCACTTTTTTTTATAAATTATTTTCCTCTCAAACTTTTAACGATCATCTTCAATTTCTTAAGAATAAAACCTCACAGATATTTCCATTCGCGACAAAATACTTTTCATTACAAACTACGAAGGAAACATAAATCACACGGTATCTCGAAAATTTCGCCAACCATCCACTAGCCAGCAAATATTCACAGATCGGAGTGTATATCAGCCCGGTGTCACGCGTGGAAGCCCGTAAAAATATTTTCTCTCCCGTTGTCCAAACATTTACCGATGGATTTCACGGGAAGAGAACAACGACCAACGTTACTTTTCATCAACTCCACAAAGAAAAAGAGGACTCTCTCTCTCTCTTCCAAAGTAACAGAAAAAAGATCCAATGGAGAGAGGACGAGACGTCGTGTTCCTCCCTCACGGCTTGCCGCGTATATTATCAGAACATAAGCCAATAAGTCCGTGCTTGAGACCACCCTCCTTGGCTCGAAACGAACGATAGAGAAGGAGAGAGATGGTTTGAACGTTAATTACGGCCCAATAATCCCACTTTTCCGGGAAGATCCTCCGAAGCCCCAGCTGTGCGTGCGCGTATCCTTGGCGACGCGCGAATTAAGAATCAGGCTCTTCTACTGGAAAAGTGGACGAGCAACTCTGCCTAGCATCGGGTAAAAGAGCAGCTGGCTTGATCAGAGAGAAACGTTCGTGGAAACGGACATCTGCAACGACGTCGTTGAGAAACTATGACGGGATACACGGTGGAATGTTGATACTTGAAAAAGAATCTCGACTGTTGCATTTTGCTAACCGTGATAAGGATTGTCGGTTAGATACGAGTAAACTAAGTGAAACGTAACAGAAGAAGCGTGGATTTCAGTTTCATGCGACAGATAAGTTAACTCGATGCCTCGGAGATTCTACTTTGCGAGCTAATCAAATCCCAAGGAAAGAATCTGTTTCCTCGCGGTATACCCTGATTCTTTTAGGATTAACTCGAATTTGTGACAAAGTATGGGATATGACGGCTATGGTGAAATGAATCGCTAAGCCTCCTTGAAATAAGATTTCGTGATTTCGCGTTGCATGTCTGATGTATTGTCGTGTTCTACTATTGTTTACAATGAGTCGCGTTTTGCAGGCGTGTTATTACAAAGTATTGTGTTTTGAGAGTTCTAGAGTGCCTCTCGTGGTAACCTTAGTTTTAGCTATTCGTAGCTTCGCGAATGTGATGTTTGCATTTTTTAGACAAGGCTCGGTTCTGAGATTTGAGGCTTTTTCACGCACAATTGTTATTATTATCAAGGATCTCCGGTGGAAGCTGTGTTCTTATTCCAATGATTCGTATGCATTGCAGCTGATTTCGTCAGGATTTGCAAGACCACTGATACTGGCGTGTGTCTAACACTTTGGAAAGCTTCAATATTAATAATAAGGTTCGTTTCTTATTGGTTAGTCACTGTATGCGATTGCTGTGTTTCAATTGAGGATTCTTCCAAGGCACAGAATTTATTATTAAAAAATTCTCGACCCCAAGAACGGTACGTTTTACGACAGACAAAGCCTCTACGATACAGTAACGAAATTGTGTTCATTGACTCGCGCGGTGGATCCTCGAGACAGAGCAGAATCTCCTCAAGAACCCCTCCGGAAGACAGAATCCAGCTGGATCACCGAAAGGTTGCGGGGTCGAAGGTCTCGGGGATCGAGTCGGACGTTGGCTGTCGGAGGAAAAAAAATTACAGGCAATTTTCACTTCGTTAGAAGGCCAAGGACGCCGTGAGCACACAGGGCCGAGGATAGATTCGAGACTCTTTCTCTCCACGGTGGCAAAATCCCCGGGGATCCAGAGAGCCAACGTGTTCTCCAGTTCAGGCTGCTTCTCTCCTGCTGCTCACCCTTGGTCCACCAACCATCCCCCTTTCCGCCCTGTCTCTCTTTCGAATTATATCCTTTGAATCTACAATTATGGGGCGCCGCAGGCATGCGGGACACGTTTTCGCGAAAGTTTGCGCGCCGAATACTAAAGCCACGTGGCAAACAGGATCAATACCGTCGTCGTGGCTGGAAGAAGCCAAGCGAACGATACCCTGGGCCAACGTCGTGTGTCCTTTTGGTTGGCTGCCTGCTCGTTTCCTTCCTTCCGTCCTACCTTTCTCTCTCTTCTCTTGAGGACGGTTAGAGCAGAGGAGACAACACCCTTGGCCATAAAGGGACGACCAAGGGTTTCGTCTGGTTGGCCTCGCGTGACGTCGAAAAGGAAAAGCCGCCGCCTTCTTTTTTCCCCCCTTCTTCACGCACCGACGATGTGTGCTCGTTGCTGAATCCTTTGACCAGCCTCTGGACCTTTCTCTCCATTACGCTATCTCCTTCATTTTTGCCGGAATTCTCGCGGTGTTGGACCTCTTGAAACGGAGAGGAACACCGTTATTGCGTAAACGAAGGGAACAGTGTTGTCCTGTTCTTTCTTCGCTTGTTTCAACGTTACAGTTTCTCCGTTGCAGTTAAAATTCAGATGTGTATTTTTTTCAAGGTGGCGTGAAAAGTAGAATTCCTAGACTCGTAGGAATTCACTTAAGCAACGAATTTGCGTCCGCCGGCGACAGCAAGCAGTTCCCAGACTGTCGGGCAGCATTTTGTTTATTCCCCGGCCTTCTGTCCATTAAATTGGATAATTTATTTGGATGATTCCGTAGTTTCTCTTGAGAAACGGTCGGTTTACGTGACGGTGCAATTTTATGCTTGAAAATATCTTCGCTACGTGATAAAGTCGAGTAGGCTATCTTCGCGAGCTAGGAGATCTAATTTAGTTTCTCCGACTCCGAGCACCCTGGATTTTCCTTTTTAAATTTCTATTAGACGAGTGAAAAGCTCGTGGACGTAACAGAGCAGAGGAACGATGTTTATTTTCTAGCTGCGTGTTGAATTAAAATTGTTAGCTGCAGAAATGAATTCGCGTAACTGATTCATAAAAATGGGGAAAGTCATCCAGAATAATGGGAATTATTTCTACCATTAAATCTATTTTCGCCTTAAATCGCAGCTGATACTTCGAAAAATCGTGTGTTTATTTGATTCGCTTTGCAGGACAGAAAATTACCATTCCAGCCAAGTTCAACGACATCGGAATATACCGTTTGAATACTGTTTAAACTTACACAAGTTCTATCTATAGTAACGAAGCTATAAATCCGCGTATAGTGCTACCCGGAGTGCCATTAATACCAGCAGGCTAATACCGCGCCTATACAGTCTATCAACTGCGACTAAAGATATTCAATAAATAAATCTTCTCACTCTACTTGCTCTTAACTTCGGCATCGTTAATGATGCAGATCCAATACAGGCTATTCATTGGTTTCCCCGTTGAATTACGGTACTACCTGTCACGTGACGAGCATATTTTAATCAGACTGTAATTAAAATTAGAACGTGAGTTATCGCGATCTTCTTGATGCAAAGTCGATTCGCAAGGAGAATCGTATTTCGGCGAAAGTTCCTCGAAATTCAAGCGGAATGTAGAATATTCTGGGTAAAGATAGCGTCGTTGAATTTTATTTAAAATAATTTTCACAATGTTAAATACATTTTTGCTGAAAAATGGAAATAAAAATCCTAAGTGTTTAGCTCAACAGAGGCTCTGAGGAAGAAAGTTAGAAAGGGACGAGATATTGTCACAAGTAGACTGCCGATTTCTATGGGTATAATTAAAAAAAATTGAAGTTAGATAGGCAATTTTTTTATTCACTAAATATTGTAACGAGTACTATATTTTATTTAAATATTTTTGTTTATTACGTGTGTATTTTTATGCCTTGAAATCCGTCGTAAGTATGATACAGGGTTATGATCACACACGAAGTAACTATTAAAAGAAACACAAATTTTTCGATGGTAATTCACAATTTTATTCGACAGTCGAATGGTTCGAACCGCGAGAATTTTCCGGATGTACCAATAAGAGCCGTGAATTTTCAAAAGTGTAGTTGCGCATTTATTAAAATTCCGCTGATTGAAGGGAAAAAAGAAAAAAGGAATTCCCCCGCGGCTCAAGAAAGCAGGCATCCATTCGCATACATATATTCGCGTTTCAATCATATGCTGACGCGCAAACCCATCGAGTGGTCCTCGAAACTCTCGCATTTCCAATTCACGCTCGAACATATCGCATAATACGTCTATTTCCGACGCGTATAACAGCCACTCTTACGCAAACGCTGTATTCTCATCGCGGCCCATTGTGGAGTTTCTCGATTCACGCCTGTAAAAGCCGCTCGTTGTGTCTCACACACACATGCACACAGACGTATTATATCGCTGTGACACTGAATTCCATCGCGAGGTAATGACCTCCGACGAAGCTTAGGCCATCGACGAGCCGGGAATCCGTGCAAAGCGTCGACGTGAAGCCTCATCGACGTGTTCCCCGCTTTTTATCATCGCTGGCTCCTCTACTCGACGTTGATAGTCTCAGCGATCGTAAAAATAGCTCGATCGAAGGAGAAAGACACACAGGCCTCTCTTTCTCTTTGTTTCACCACGCCTGTCCTGTCAGACGTTGTGTGAGGCTAGAGCAGACTTTGTGTTCGTACACCGGGGGATTTGCGGCACGATAAAAATCGTGTCGCGAGGATATATCCCGTGACAAAGTTAGCCGGTGTTCTCTCTTGTGACCAACGATCGAGAGTTATTTTCGATGGGTTATTTTTGTAGAGCGATGGAAGAATCGGGGGAAATGGTGTTTCGAGGTTTTTTTTTTTCACCGGGTCTCCGGTGATCTGGAATTGAGAGGAATGGTGTTTAAATGGGGTTGGGATTTGTGTGGGACCGTTTGCTGAGATTTGTCACAAGTCTCAGGGTGATTGAGGTGTAACTGAATTTTTGTTTTATTTTTATGGGAAGCATATTGCATGTGAGATGTCTCTTTCAAGTGGATACAGTGAAGCATTACTGTAGCTGTCGAGAAATATTTTATTGCAAAGGTTGTTTAGGTGTAACAGCGAATATAATATGGTACAAATAATTCTTTTCCCGGAGTAGATTTCAAGGTTGTGCTTTTTTCATGGTATGATAGTGTTTGTTGAGACGAATTCAACGATATGCCACACGAAGCCATTTCATGTTATGAAAAATGGTGAGGAATCGAGGAGTTAGGTCAACACGTGTGGCGCACGCCTACTTGACTGTGCTACTAATAAACTTTCCACAGAACAAAGTGGCTCGATGTGGTATCTTGTTGGAAAATATAGTGTTCCATTTAAAAAAAGAAACTTAAAATCTACCCCCACTGTCTTACCAGATTATGTCACTCACCATACCAAACATTTTTTTTACAGCTTCAGTATGTTTATGATCACACACGAAGTAACTATTAAAAGAAACACAAATTTTTCGATGGTAATTCACAATTTTATTCGACAGTCGAATGGTTCGAACCGCGAGAATTTTCCGGATGTACCAATAAGAGCCGTGAATTTTCAAAAGTGTAGTTGCGCATTTATTAAAATTCCGCTGATTGAAGGGAAAAAAGAAAAAAGGAATTCCCCCGCGGCTCAAGAAAGCAGGCATCCATTCGCATACATATATTCGCGTTTCAATCATATGCTGACGCGCAAACCCATCGAGTGGTCCTCGAAACTCTCGCATTTCCAATTCACGCTCGAACATATCGCATAATACGTCTATTTCCGACGCGTATAACAGCCACTCTTACGCAAACGCTGTATTCTCATCGCGGCCCATTGTGGAGTTTCTCGATTCACGCCTGTAAAAGCCGCTCGTTGTGTCTCACACACACATGCACACAGACGTATTATATCGCTGTGACACTGAATTCCATCGCGAGGTAATGACCTCCGACGAAGCTTAGGCCATCGACGAGCCGGGAATCCGTGCAAAGCGTCGACGTGAAGCCTCATCGACGTGTTCCCCGCTTTTTATCATCGCTGGCTCCTCTACTCGACGTTGATAGTCTCAGCGATCGTAAAAATAGCTCGATCGAAGGAGAAAGACACACAGGCCTCTCTTTCTCTTTGTTTCACCACGCCTGTCCTGTCAGACGTTGTGTGAGGCTAGAGCAGACTTTGTGTTCGTACACCGGGGGATTTGCGGCACGATAAAAATCGTGTCGCGAGGATATATCCCGTGACAAAGTTAGCCGGTGTTCTCTCTTGTGACCAACGATCGAGAGTTATTTTCGATGGGTTATTTTTGTAGAGCGATGGAAGAATCGGGGGAAATGGTGTTTCGAGGTTTTTTTTTTTCACCGGGTCTCCGGTGATCTGGAATTGAGAGGAATGGTGTTTAAATGGGGTTGGGATTTGTGTGGGACCGTTTGCTGAGATTTGTCACAAGTCTCAGGGTGATTGAGGTGTAACTGAATTTTTGTTTTATTTTTATGGGAAGCATATTGCATGTGAGATGTCTCTTTCAAGTGGATACAGTGAAGCATTACTGTAGCTGTCGAGAAATATTTTATTGCAAAGGTTGTTTAGGTGTAACAGCGAATATAATATGGTACAAATAATTCTTTTCCCGGAGTAGATTTCAAGGTTGTGCTTTTTTCATGGTATGATAGTGTTTGTTGAGACGAATTCAACGATATGCCACACGAAGCCATTTCATGTTATGAAAAATGGTGAGGAATCGAGGAGTTAGGTCAACACGTGTGGCGCACGCCTACTTGACTGTGCTACTAATAAACTTTCCACAGAACAAAGTGGCTCGATGTGGTATCTTGTTGGAAAATATAGTGTTCCATTTAAAAAAAGAAACTTAAAATCTACCCCCACTGTCTTACCAGATTATGTCACTCACCATACCAAACATTTTTTTTACAGCTTCAGTATGTGTACAATTTTACAGAAAATTTCTTAATATTCGCTATTAAAAACTGAACAACACATTAGCCTTGTACTTAAGCGACAATCTATTAAATTATGGTGTATTAAACTGTACAAAGCTTCTCCCAACTTTTAATGTATCAGCTTTGATAGACAAGTTTCCTGTTACACAAATACATCTACCAAAAAAACATAGCAAAAAGCAGCAAAAGAAGGAATCTCCTAACCTCAGAAGCGCGAAATTTAAGGCTCGAGTCTTGGCAGTTTCGCGCGACCATATCGCCGGGAAATAAAATCAATTCGTATTTCCCCGCGACAATCGTAATCGATACGTTCCGGCGCGGCGTCGCCTCCGCTAAATCGACTTCCGATCTCGGCGACGCAAACAATCTCCGCGACATATGTCGCGACTCGGTGTCGCGGGAAAATGCCGAAGAAATACGGAACAGCGATAGAAAAATACCGAAACCGGAAAGAGAAAAAGTGAGAAGACTCGACCTTTTCTCTCTCTATTTTTCTCTCCAAGCTTCTTTCCTCGATCCGAAGCGATCCCTCGACGACGACAGGTCAAACCGCAGCGTAGCCAAGCTGTGGGTCGAGAGAGCACGACGATAAAATAGAGAGAATGATCGGGACGAGAGAAAAGGGATTTTCGTCTCTCGAATGCATCGGTAGAAATTCGATCTGCCGGTGGTATATCCTCCTAGGGTCGACCTACTTCCTCCATCCAGGACCACGAGCAAAAAGAGGAGAAAGAGCAGAGAGAACGAGGGGTTAGAAGGAAAAAAAAGAAGCCTGGTGACGTGATGCAGGGTAGTTAAGCATGGTAGTGGAGAAAAGCCGGTGGAACACGCATTCAGGGGTGAAGGGCTAGAATAGAATCGAGAATAGAAAGAGGAGGGAACGGAGAGCTAGGCGAAAAGAAAAGGGCCAGGGGCGTAGGAGGATGGTAGCACGTAGAGAGAGGAGCGTCGTTTCGAATTTCTCGATAAATTCCCCTCTCCGCGGGGCTCTTCCCACGTGAAACAATGGCGGAGAGTGGCGTGGAAAGACGTCTCGAATTTCGCTGAATCAAAGGTGATGCGTCGAGAGTAAGAGAGAGGAAGAGGAAGCGAGGGGTGCACCGTGTGTAGTCGGAGGAAGTGGAAAGGCCTGTCTATGGGCATGGCCAGGGGTGAAATCGATTTTGTCTAGGGTCTTGCGTATTATCCCTCGCGGTTTTCTATAGTGTCATTGTTGTTGGATCGGAATGAGAGCAAGGCTAGAGAGAATGACAAGGGAGGAAGTGGGAGAGAGAGAGGAGGTTTGGTCGAGAAGCTGCTTTTGCGTGCCGGGTGGACGAAAAGAAAGGAAGATCGAGGGAGATATATAGAAAGAGAGAAGGTAGAGGAGGATTTTGGCCGACAGTCTGAGTGGCGCAGACACAAAGCCGCTATATAAGGTTTGGTCGAGAAGCTGCTTTTGCGTGCCGGGTGGACGAAAAGAAAGGAAGATCGAGGGAGATATATAGAGAGAGAGAAGGTAGAGGAGGATTTTGGCCGACAGTCTGAGTGGCGCAGACACAAAGCCGCTATATTACATTTCCACTTGTACTTTTTCTAGTGTCTCTCCTCAGGGCCTACTACTAGCGCCACCGGCCGCGTTACTCGCGTTCCCGTGCCACCTCTCGCTCCTCGCTATCGCGGCTCGTGTTCCTGCCGCGGAAGGGCTTTCCTTTCACCCTTCCTTCCGGCCGGGGGACAACTGTTGCCAGATTCTCAACGTGATGCTGATTTTTTTTCCCTACTTCGCGAGGGGATTTTTTCCAGATCGCGTTACCAATTAGCTGCGTGATCTAGATGAGGGATGGAAATGCTGACTGATGTACCTGTGTTGTTTTGTCTTTGATGAAATTTTTTTTTTTGTTTCTTGTAATGTGAGAGGTGTCTTGCTTGTGAGATGATTTTTGTTTGATGGACGTTGGATGGAGATGGTAGGTTTGGAGAATGGAATTGTGTCGAGGGGTGGTAGATTTTTGTGACAAGTTTGGAAATTGGGGGAATAGTGAGAATTGGTGAGTTTGTTGGGTAGGTTGCATATTTAATCATGATCTTAATTGGGAAGGAGAAATTAGAGGAGTTGTCTGTATTGTACGAGTGAAATTTTATGGTTGAATTTAGAAGAGTACACAATGTTACCTTCTCGTTAAATCTGGAAAAGTATGCTATTTGACTGTTGGTTGAGTAGTTTGTCAAACTGATTAACGTTTGAGTTCAACGGAGATAATTTGCAGAAGTTCGATGTATCGTTGGTAGATGTTAGAAAATTGTCACCTAATTTGAGGTAAGCTCCGGTAATTAATAAAATGGTTGATACAACATTGTTCAAGAATCCCTGATTAAGAATGTGAAGGCTAAATAATTACAGTCTATTAATCAAAGAACGTATTTCTTGGCAAAAAGGTTTCTCCACTTAGAATTACGTACTGGGTGTCTCAATAAGTGCTGTACGCAAGAACAGTAATTGCAATAATATTACAGTGGATAAAAAATGTGGAAAGAATTTTAACGATAAATTGTGCAAATAGCAAAATTTCTTTATAATACGATGATAAAAGTCGACTTTATTTTACGATACCGAAGAAGCATGGAAAAATAGAATCGCTATAAGCCGCCTATGTTTCCAAGTAACAAATTGCACGTCTTCTCTTACGATCGTCAAAGTATTAAGGCGAAATCCGAAGCCGAGAGAGCCAGTGTTTTTCACCCTGCCACACGAGTATTCTTCAACCAGTTCCACCAAGTTTCCTTCAGAGTTCTTGTCCCGCAGCAAGCCTTTCTATTAACCTTGAGACACTTTTCCCAACCAGTTTCCACTTCTACTCCATTTTCGGAAATCTACTCACTCATCTCTACCACTTTTCTCCTTGACACCGGCAATCAGAAAACGAGAACATTTTCTACCTACCTAGAAAAGCTTGAAATTATCCATTCCGAATATATGACTTTCTCAAGATTTTTATAATACCATAAACGAGGAAAATTTCACAATTCTCCATCTTCGAGAATTCTGCAAATCTTCTTGACATCTACAGAGAAGAAAGTCTTTTCTACCTTCTTGGAGAAGCTTAAAATTATCGATTTCAGATATATGAATTTTCCAAGCTTTTTATACTGTCATAAGCGAACAGAATTCTGCAATTCTCCATTTTAGAAAATTCTGCAATTCTAGAAATCTCCATTTCTCAAAATCTTAAAAATTCTAAGTCTCCATTTCTTAAAATCTTAAAAATTCTAAAAATCTCCATTTCTCGAAATCTTAAAAATTCTAAGTCTCCATTTCTCAAAATCTTAAAAATTCTGAAAATCTCCATTTCTCAAAATCTTAAAAATTCTAAGTCGCCATTTCTCAAAATCTTAAAAATTCTAAGTCTCCATTTCTCAAAATCTTAAAAATTCCAGAAATCTCCATATCTCAAAATCTGAAATTCTACAAATCTCCATTTTACAAAATATCAAAATTGCCAATTTCAAATATACGACTTCTCCAATCTTTCTACACTACCATAACCGAGCAAACTTTTCCAAATCCACCCACTCATCTATCACTTCTCTCCTCAATTCCAGACAATAAAAAAACAAGAATATTTTCTACCTTATCTGATCAGAAAAGTTTCAAGCTTTTCATACTACGCCGAACGAATAAAATATTCTTTCGCCAATTTCCTCTCTCGTCTCTATCGGATTTGTCGTAAAAAAAAAAAGAAGGATAGAAAAAAGAATACGATTATCTTGGTACCGATTCCGAACACGTGGCAGACTTTTCGAAGGATTTGGTAATTGGCCTCACGTCGCTCGCGGCGACGAGAGGCGGGCCAGGTTGCCTGGAGAACGACGGGAGATCGGGAATTAAAAGTTTTATTAAATGATACGAGACTGGTCGGAGAACGCAGCCACGACGAATATAATGAACAAAGTTAAGCGAACTTTCCCTGGAAAATGAATAACTGCCGGACCGCTGGGGGGATTGGAAAATTGGTGGCCGGTCTCGGGTTGTCTTACGTGCCACCGGGAGTATCTACTTAGAGGCGTAGTCGAGCAGTTAACGCGACTTCGTGTCCTTTGGGCTTTCCGCGGTTGCTCTTTGAGGATTCTGTTTGATACCTTTAACTTGGCTAACTTGAACTTCGACATTGCTTCACGTTCAACTTGAGCTCTGTTTTTGCCCGTTAGATTATATTGTGTAGGTTGTGTCAGCCAGAGTTCGATCAGATCCTCGAGTAACAACTCCTTGCATTAAGACAATGATAAGAAATTCATGTTGAGATGTATTGAAAAAGGATTATCTTTCAAGTTGTCGTTAATTGAAGTAATTTAACCCTTTCGTTACTACTGGCGCCTTGAAAATTTACTCACGCTGTACAGTTCGCGCCTTTTGGCGCACTTCTAGTCTAATTTAATCCTTAATTTTATCTTTCAAGTATTTCCACCTTAATCTAACGAAACAAATTTCGAAACGATACGGCCAAAATAAGCAATTTTGCAGCCGTGATTAAAAATATACCGCCAGTCATCCAGGTTACGATAATTGCTTGAAAATTGGTGTTTGTGAAATTTAATTGTCAAAATTCTAGGGGTTGCTAGATTTTTTAACCCTTTGCCTTGTGACAATGAGTCTGACTCTTGTCAGAGATTATGGTCAAAAAGTGTGACAGGAGCATATAGTTTTCACTTATAAATCTGAGAATTGTCAAATGTGAATAATGTACAGTATTTCAAAATTTTAATATTTAAAATGGTAAATAACTTAAAAAATCGTAAGGCAAGGGGTTGCGTAGAAAAATATGATAAAATTTGTGTAACGTAGGATACTTTAAGTAGTTTAAGTAATTGCGGAGAATTTCGTGGAACACAAAGGGAAGAGATCTACTTATAGGAAGGAAAATCTTGTGAAAAGAATGCTCTGTATTGAGAAGCACCGCATATAAAAACGAACTTTAAGATGGTAGACATGTCCGAAAAAAAGTGGAGACCACCGGTGAAGTTTCACTGGCGGAACGAGCGGAGTCCCTGTTTTGCCATGGGAGCTTCGAATCCCTCTGGATTACTGTCCTTTTTTTCCAGAGTGTAGGTTTGTACGAGACAGAGGAGAAAAACCCAATAACTATAAACGCGATCGATAGCTGGCTG
>NW_017100427.1:922152-922378 GCF_001263275.1 Habropoda laboriosa
AGTTCAATAGCATCACCATCACTTGTTATCATAGAAACATGCTCTAGTACATCCACAAGAAAAATCTACCCTCAATATTTTCACTATTGGTGAAATTATGTTACCTACACATTCTCAACACAGTGCATATCACCAGTGTTTCAACAAAATTTCATAGATTACCAAAACTTAAATTTAATAATTTAACAGTAATAATAATATAAATATTAAAAAAATAATAAGTTTA
>NW_017100427.1:922515-923983 GCF_001263275.1 Habropoda laboriosa
TAAGTTTAATAGTTATCACTGAAACGTCCTCTGACACATCCACACCAGAGATCTTCTCTCAAAATTTCATAGAAACACCTGCATAACACAATAAACACCAAAACGAAAAATGACAAATTCAACAGTATAATAATATAATAAATGTTAAAAAAATATTGCAACAGAAGATTCTAACATAAGTTCAACACCATCATCGTCCTATCATAGAAGCATGCTCCAACACATCCACACCAAAGATCTCCACAATCCTTCAAAACCAAACCGTCCTTTCTCACCCCCTATTCATACACCCAGCGATATTCGCAACAGGATATCGCACAAACTCCGACCAGCCTCCACTAGACTTCTCGTGCGAAAACTACCCCCGGTTACTGGCAGCATATATGTCCCTCACGAGTTAGAGCGAGTTAGTTTAGCCCATCTAAGAGGCAGTTTGTGCAGCAGCGCCAGTTACTAACGTGTAGCAGGGCCCTCCTATAATGCTATCTTGTTCCAGTTACCGGGGCAAGACTGTTCGTAGTCGGTAATTACGGGCCAGTTCCCGGAACGGTTCCGGCGACGGGCGCGTGCATGTAAACCGGGCTTAATTGTGTCTTGTCTCGAGCAAACCCTCTCTCGCTCTCTCACTCCGTCTCTCTTCTTGGTCTCTTGATACTCGGTCGATCAATCGACCGCATATGTAACCAACAGCGTAGGTGTTTCGCGGGGAGAGAGAGAGAGAGAGAGGGATGAAAGATGGTTGACGCGTGTCCTTGGACAAACATGGAACCGTGAGGCTCGCGCGGACAAGGCCGGCGGGGAAAAAGGTGAAAATGAGGGAAAATCGAGGGTGAAACGGTGTCGAGCGAGGATTTGCGGGAGCCTAGGAAATTTAATTGAAAACCTTGGTTACGCCGGAAGCTGTGTGTGCCAAAGGATTAAAGGAACGGCTCGTCACAAATTAGATTAGCGGCTACACGTCCCATACTGGACAGTCTCCTCTCTCCCACTGTGGATACAGTTCGTTTTAAATGAAAGTGCCCTTGGCCGTCGTTTACGCCGATCTCTCCCGGCGGAGATACAGCGGGACACAGAGAGAGTGTCCTGTTCCTCCTTTTCTTCCTCTTCTCTGTCTTTTTCAGCTGGTAAAGCACGAAGGCGAAGCTAATTTTTTAATTAAAGCCTCCGGTACACCGGCAGGTGCTCCCTCCGGGGACTTTGATCTTCGGGGGTATCGTGCACACCACCAACTCGCGTCTTTCGGACTTCAAATATCCTGGATATTGATTTTTTCCGGTCTTTCAGCTTCCTGTTGGGGTTGCTTTAACGAGCTTCCTTTTTTCAGCAATTTTTCATTGGACAGATGATTGTGATACTTTGATACTTTACGCAGTTGCATCTTAATTTAATAAACAGAAATTTGAAATGAAATTGAAAAATTAAATTTTCAAGTTTGGTTCGTGATCAAAATAAATTTTACAGTGGCGGG
>NW_017100427.1:924002-941085 GCF_001263275.1 Habropoda laboriosa
CACGCGTTACATGGGTGGATCTTTGAGGGTTTGGGGTGATTAGGTGTGTATTTAGGATTGAGCTGATATAAATACATATGTGTAATATATTTGTTACATTGTAAAATTATACAATTAAACGTCTTAGTTTATGTTATACAAAATATTCAATATTTTCGTAATAGTTCAGTTTTTATTACAGAAAATATTTAACGAATACTACAACAGTTAATAAAAACTGTATTTATGACAATTGCTCTGGTAGTGGCTACAAGGTGTCTGTGAAGTATGCAGTTCATTAGTGGAACAGCTTTGAATGCAATTACATTCGTTAGTAGAAACAGAATGCAGCTTTAAACGTAAATACCAAAATTGTCAGGAAATAGACACTTGTTGCCCCTGAAAGATCATAACGAGCTAAATTAAACGAACCTAGAACCTATATTTAACTTGCAGTTTCGTTTATTCCTTCAATTCTCTTATTTACCACTCAGTTTATCACGTTTTCACATCTTTCAAATCTCCCAAAAAAATCGTATCAAATTTACTGTTAACTATTACTCTTATTTACTATTGTAGTATCGGGGCCTCCATACCCAAAAAATAGGAAACCGGCACGGGAGAATAGAGAGGGAGTGGTTGGCGTAGCGCGCAAAGCCTCGGCTTGGGAAGCCGAAGGTCCCGGGTTCGATTCCCGTTTGGGTCCCTCAATATTTTTCCGTCGTCGGTTCCTACAAATGGGGGCTCGTCCTGGATGGGGGCATTTACAGCTACACGAAGCCAGGAGATGTGCGATGAAAACATGTCGAGGGTTGCACGTCTCCCAAAAATGCGTTGTTTCGGCTGTGTGCCACTGTGTGGAGGAGTGTGCCCAAAAGTGTTGAGTTGTGTTGCACTGAGGACATTCGAGGGCGAATGTCAGTTCAGGATGGCCGAAAATTTTGTAGTATCGGGGCCTCCATGCCCAAATAGGAAACCAGCAAGGGAGAATAGAGAGGGAGTGGTTGGCGTAGCGCGCAAAGCCTCGGCTTGGTAAGCCGAAGGGCCCGGGTTCGATTCCCGTTTGGGTCCCTCAATATTTTTCCGTCGTCGGTTCCTACACTATTAATTCACTATTAATATTAATCATAATGGAGTGATAGATTTTCCAAACAGAATTTGTTCATCTTCACAGAAAATTCCAGAAAAAAATCTCCTAAGATATCATAAATTTACATAACTCGGAAATTCGCGACTTTCATAATCAACAACTCATCTTCCAAACACTACCGTATTTCGATCCGTGTCATCCACCACCGTAATTTCCATCTAATTAGTCTGGAACAGTCATGCAACAACAATTACCACTCCTTACCGTATCGTCATTCTCGCAAACATCACGATCCGTTCAAACGCGGCTTCTAATTAAATAGCCACGCAAGTGGGCATGAAGCATTCACCAGCCGGAGTGATCCTATCTCCTGTCCGTTTGATATCCAGAAATCGAGCGGAGCGAGGGTAGTTTTTCGTGAGCGAACAGATGCACAGATCCTTTGATCTCGAATGTGCTCGCGTATAGAATTTCCCTCTCGTATCGAAACTCCGTCCTACCAGTCCCCTGGACAGTTCGACGGAAATTCTAGGCTTCCCCGATCTGCTCTAAGTGCCACGTTCTCCGCATCGAGACCGTGCAATTAAGAAGCCGAACAGGAAATTAAGGGTCACTGCTTGATCAGAGTTCAATTCGAACCTGTCGCGTGTGTATGCGTGTGTCTGTCTTTTACCATCGAGCTTTCCTCCATTGAAATTAAAGGGACTGCTGCTCCGGGCTCCTCTTAGCTTCTTTCGAACGAGGCCGGTGGTGTACCGTCGATTCTTGTCGGAGGTCGAAATAAAACTGGGGTAAAGTAATCAGGTTGGTACTCTTGGGGCGTGTTACGACGCCATCTTGAATATCTCTTTCGATTGGTTGATTTTTGTACCGATGGTTTCTTTCGGGGATTTTAACCCTTTCGTTGCTGTCAACGTCTCTGTAACAGTTTTGTAAATTTGCACGCGCTGTAGTTAATTTGATAATTTACACACTTCCGCCTTGATTTGGCATGTCGAAATTTTAACCCTTTCGATACTGCAGATTTTAAATTAATTTGTGGTAAATTTTTAACCACGGCTGCGAAATTTGTTATTTTGGCCGCATCCTTTTAAATTTTCATTCATTAATCTAAGATGCAAGTGTGTAAAGGATGAACTTAAGTATTAAATTAAGGTGTATCAAAAGGTTCCAATAGTATAGTGCGAGCAAATTTCCAAAACGCTAAAAAGGGTTAAGTTAAATTAATTAAATTTTAAATTTTGGTTCCTAACCGAAACAACAAATTTGGCAGTCGGGGTTTAAAATTTAGTCTGACACACACGTTACATATTAAAAGGGTTAAGTGCAATCTAGATTCTGTAACTTTGCTTGCAATTCAAGTGTGTTCGCCAAATGAAAATCTGCGAGTTTTAGCAATTCTCGATGTTCAATAATTCACAAGGATGGTCACGAGAAGTGAAAGATGGTTGTTTACTCGAGGTACAGTTGTAAGAAGGGTACACGATTCATTTTATCTTGGTTGTGTCGTGGTCCCGACTACTGTGGTAAATCACAGGGTTTCCTTGAAGAAGATAAAATGATCCTTTCTTACCCCTTCTTATTCTCCCTTTTTTGCGAAATACTTCGGCAAGTCGTTTCGGTTCGGTGGTTGCTTTCTCGTTAGAAACTTCTACGGAGTGCATTGCTACAGTGTTTTAGATTTTTCTCGTCGTTTTTTGTACGTTAAAATGTTTCGTTGCTTAAAGTTTCTGTGGTTCCTTTACCATCGACACTATTCACTGTGAAACAAACCTAAACAATCGTTAAAATTCCCTACAAAACCATCTAACATGGTTGTCTAAAAATGTCTATTCTTTTAACGAAGAACTTGGAAATTTGTTTCGATCATGTGCATAAACGATGGAAAAATGTTTAATATTGAGGACAAAAGAAGTCGTTCAGAAGTATTACGAAAGGGTGTTGTATAAATTGTATTAAAAATGTAACTTCGCGACATCTGTTCATTTTGCGCGAATTTCAAATTCACAAACATATTCAAACATCGAACACAAAGACACTCGATCAACGACAATATATTACAGAATGCTTGGTTAAATGAAATTTCTTCGTGGAAACTATAATAGAATGTACATGTTTCACAAAATCTAAACTATAATTTACCATTCAATTCAGAATATTATTCCAAGCACCCGATCCATTAACTGTTACGTTACATTTATACAGAGTGTCCCAGTTTTTTCCAATCAAACTTTCTTATCGTTATAACTCTTTAATAAAGCCTCAAACGACCTACGTTTATCTAACACTTTTCTTTCATTAATATTCATAGAACAAACTGACAAAGTTTGATCCAAACCAACTGAGACACCCAGTATATAATTTTGCACGTATCAGCCAGCAAAGTTTTCTCCCTCGCACTAAAAATCGCATTTTCACCTGCATTTTTGCTCTCACATTGTATCACTGATCAATTCCTATTTTGTATCACAATCTCACACTCGTTAGCATTCCCACCCTATTTCACATTACTGCCATAACTCTCTAACAAAGCTCCAAACACCCTACGTTCATATAACATTTTTCTCTCACTTTCACCCATACGACAAACTGCCAAAGTTTCATCCAAACGAACCAGGACACCCGGTATATAATTTTATCCGCATCAACCAGCAAAATGTCCTCCCGCCCTGTGTACACCTCCACTTATACCAAACTGTGCTTAACAATACACGTCAAAAGCAAGGTTTTCAACCCGATGCAACAATACCAGCCGATATCTCGAGCTTCCAAGCTCTCTTCGAGCCTATTCACGATCGAAGGTCGCGCTCGATCAAGTCTAGCCAACGAAAGGTTCCTCTCGGTGGTCGAACTCGATAACCCAGAGTTTCCCTTATACACTCCTCTATCTCTCCGAGGCGAAATTAACCGGTCGGAGAGTTTACCTTGGCCCACAGAATCCGTCGAAGCAGCAGCTCTCTCTCTCTCGTCGACGGCGGAGGCTCGTTAACCCTGTGCCTTCCTCCTCGAGGTAGCAACCGTCCTTAATTACCGTCAACTGGCGGCCCGTTTCCGGCCAAAGGAGCCATCCGCCGCAGCGGAAACGCGCGCGTGTGTGGCAGC
Source organism: Habropoda laboriosa (assembly GCF_001263275.1). Classification (NCBI taxonomy): domain Eukaryota; kingdom Metazoa; phylum Arthropoda; class Insecta; order Hymenoptera; family Apidae; genus Habropoda; species Habropoda laboriosa. The sequence goes on from NW_017100427.1 coordinate 928,174, forward strand.
GGCGGACGCGGGATGAAAGAGGGTGGAAAAAAAAAAGAGAAGAGGAGGAGGAGGAGCCGGGTGAATAGCGCGACGCGTCCATTTTCCACGCCGGAGCATGATCGGATTTGCTGGGTATATCTGCACGCATGAATCACGATTACCGCGAAATGGAAACAATGCACGCGGCAGGCAGAGGCAACGGCGACGTTACTCTCTGTGCAGAAGAGGACGAGAGAGAGGGATGGAAAGTGCGAGTGGATTTATTAATCCAGACGCGTGTGTACGTGTGTAGTTTGAGCTGGGAAAAAAACGTCGAGCGAATTCAGGTGTGTTTCAAGTAACGTCGGGATTGCACACAGCGGCGGCTCGTGTTATTTCGCTTTATTGGCGACGCCGCCCGGCCTGAGGGACGCGAGCCTGCGTTACGCTGTTTCGAAGATGAAATACGCGACGCGCGGAATAAAAATTTTTATTCCGACGAGACACACGCACGGTGTGTCGGACGAAGCGAGTGTGGAGGTAATTGGAGATTGTTTTATTTCGGTTGTTCGCTGGATTTTTCGGGTATTGTGTTGCACGGCTGTTTTAGAAAGCGGTACTTGCTGGAAAGTGATAGTTTTTTGGGGGCTTTGGACAGGTACACGAGTGTGTCGTAGATGTTCTGATTGTCGGGAAAATTCGAGTTTCTTTCGACACGGAAGGGAAATTTTTAATCGGGCTTTTTGGTCGAATTTCATTTTCTGACTCTTCTCAGTTGCAGGTTCATTGAAGTTTCTCGAGTATTTTCTTAAGCTCGAGGGGCACTTTATTGTTTGTAGCTTTGGACAGGTACACGAGTGAGTCGTAGATGTTTTGGTCGTTGGAAAAATTCTTTCGACACCGAAGGGAAATTTTTAGTCGGATTTTATGTTCCGACTCATCTGCAGCTTAATCGGAGTTGCTCGAATATTTTCTTAAGCTCAAGAGACACCTTATTTTTTGTAGCTTTGTACAGGCACACGAGTGTCCCAGATATTTAGATTATTAAAAAAATCGAGAGGAGGAAAAAGCGTGTTTCTTTGGAGACAGAAACTTTTCAGTCATTTAAGATTTCAGTTTTATCTCGCGACTCTTTAGCACCAGGTCAATTGAAGTTCCTCGAACATTTCCTCCAGGTACGTTTTCATTTAACCAATTTTCCTTAGCTTCTGCTTTTAAACACTTAACCGGTTGATGTAATTTTTATACTTTCCTGGTTACGAGAGACTCGTGTTTAGTGTTGAAAGCAGGAAAGTTCGAGATAAAGAGGAAAACGGCACTTTCAACTTCTTACGACTGCAACGCAGAAATTAAAACTGACGTTAAAGTAAAAATTTGTATTATCCTTCGTACAATATTCTCCCTTTAAATTCTGAATCGACTGTTTGACAAATGTGTATATATATGTCCCCGAAGAATTTGATCAACGGAAGGTAGAATAAAAGAGGGAAACGTGCAAACGAAGTTATAAAATTAAATAACGGAAGGAGCAGTATTACGGAAGCGTTACGATTTCTCGTGGAGGTGGCTGTGGGTAGATAACGTTATTACACCGAGCAATATATATACCCCGCCTTCAGAGAGATAAAAGGAGTAACTGCATTATATAGCGCCATAACTTGCGATTAAAGTTGTTGATTACTTGGCCGAGACCGAGTATGCAAAATTAACAAGTCCATCCTGGTTTACGTTTGCCGGCTATGTGATATTCTCCTTATTGTTCCATTCCTAGGGAAATGACTCTAGTAAATGAGAATTTTTATTAACAATTTATAATTAACGATTATCCTTTAATTCGTCGTGTTTGAGGGATTAAGTGGAATTGTTTGGTGCGAGTGTTGAAAGTTGCATACCGGGTGTCCGGTGTGAAATTCAGCAAACTTCGCAGACGTGTTTGGCAGGTGATTCTGAACGAAAAGTGTCGTATATACTGTAGGGCTTGCTCTTTTCGTTAACGAGATAGGCGTTGTTTCATGCTTCCAGAGTAGGGATGAGTGGTTTCTAGCGACGAAGCGAAGCTTGTGTATGCTATTCAGTGTTGGTTTGGTTAGTTTGATAGTGTGCAAGATGCCTGGTCTTTTTTCAAATGAACAATATGTTAATATGATGTTTATACGAGGTTTCTGTGACGTTAATAGTTGAAATTGTGGTTGCCGAGTATCAGAAATGGTACTCTAACTTCGTAGCTTCATTCTTCTGTTCAAAAAGTCTTTAGAAATTTGAGAGAAACAGGTTTCGAACGTTGTCTATGAAATAAGTAATCTGTACATTAAAAAGTGGTTAACGTAAATGTGTCGGAATTATTGTATCACTGTATATATGGCTAATACACTATTTTCGATATAATTAACCAACGAAATGGATAAGACCTATAGTGTATATGACATTTTTCGTTTAGAATCACTTGCTTAACACGTGTGCAAAGTTTGTTGAATTTCTGACTATAATAATTATACTGAAATTACTTTTCACTGTGTAATGTCAAATACTGATTATACTTTAAGAGACACCTGGTATTATTTCTCGAAATTGTTCGACAACGATGTTTAAAATAGCTATACAGTCTTAAGCCAACACTGAAATGGACGTATTCTCCAATTTTCCGTGCCGAAGAACACGAAAGCGTGAAGGAAACCTTAAAATTGCCTCCATTAAGCGTTTAAAGGATTTCGAATCGTCGTTTCGCCAGGAAGCTTGGAAACACGAGGTCGGGGAAAGCCTCTTAAGGAACTCTTAAGCCGTGTAGCAGAAAAGGAAACGAGGAAAGGCGGGCAAAAGGGAGGGGAAGGACCAAAACTCTCCACCCTGATCCACTATTGTTTTCGTCGCGAGGAAAGAAGAAAAAACACAAAGCTCGTAATTCTTACAATCGGAACTTTTTTACGTTCGCGAGAAAGATGACGTATAAATAATTCCAGCGGTTATTGCGCACAGCTTCCGGGCAACTTTTCAGAAGCGAACGATAAAACCGACGTTGAAGTAATAATAAAGGAAAGAAAAATCCTGGCTTTTTCACGCGGAGCTGGAAAAGCGCGTAAGGAGACGAAATATGGAGAAAGGTGAAATAAAATCTCTCGAGTAAGTTCGACGGTATAAATACGCGCGAAGCGTGAAACTGGCAGCTTTGGAGAAAAGGCGAGGGTGATATTTTAGCCGGCGAAGCGAGCTCTCCGGCTTGCTCGCCTAAGGGAGAAGAGGAGCTTTAATCGAACAGGAAGAACAGGGTTACAACCTGTAGATTCATAAAATACCCCTTGGAGCGGAGGATCAAACCGTATTCCTTGCACGTGCTCTCTCTGCTATTAGGATTTTTTAAACGCCTCTGACATGGGCTACCGGCGGAATAAATAAAACGAGGTAGCGTCGGGAGTTGAAGGCGGTTTAAAGTAAAAAGGAAAGAGAAAAATATAGGAGGAGAAAAATCACGTAAATTGCTTTCGCGGCAAAGTAGTTGTGTTTACGAGTTTAGAAGTCCAAACGGCGAGAAAGATTAAAGTGATATTTTTAGTAGTTCTGGTGGACGAAAGTGGCAAAGCGGACATCGATAATGGCGGCTAGAGGAAAAGTTGTGGATAAAGTTCAGTGAAATAGTGTGTGACTTGGTTCTGATTACTGTTACAGATTTGTTCGGATTTTGTAGTTTAACTTGGTCTAAATTGGCGTTGATGAAGTGCTATTGCGTGCAGGTAGAGAGAGGGAAATGTGTCGATATTTTTGTGTGAAAATATTGCTTGAAATAAGTAATAAGGACAAGATTTCTTCGAAGAAAATACAGGAATAATGTATTATTTCTATCGGCATGATTAACCATTCTGTGAAAATTCCAGCGATTCTTTCGAACCGCATAATAATTCCAGACTATCGTTCAGCGATGTGCCTGCTTTATTTTTTTTTCATTTCCCACGAACTCAGCCAGGTTTCGCGATCAGCGTTTTATACACGATCAACGTATTAAAAATCTCCGCCTAGTGTCGACGGTTTACGCTCCATTAATTATTCCGCTTTTAATTACGTTTCGATCGCGGCGACCGCGAACGCGGTTGAATAAAGCATGAACCGCGATTTCCACGGGACGACACGTTTCCCTCGTGCTGGCTACGCAGTCAGACCTCCGCGAGTTTAGCCTGTTCCTATGTCGAATCGCGCTGCTTGCACGATTTTTCCTCCACTCACTCACACGCTCATTCACTAACTCACTCATGCACTCACGAACTCACTCACTCATTCACTAACTCACTCACTCATTCACTAACTCACTCACTCATGCACTCACTAATTCACTAATGCACTCACTAACTCACTCATGCACTCACTAACTCACTCACTCGTGCACTCATTCGCTAACTCAGTCTCTCAATCACTAACTCACGCATGTACTCTTCACTCACTCACTCACTCTCATTCACTTACTCACTCATCACTCACTCACTCACTCATTCACCAACTCACTCATCACTCACTCACTCACTCATTCACCAACTCACTCACTTTCTCTTACTCACTCATTCACCAACTACTCACGCACTCATTTCTCATTCACTTCTCACTGACTAACTTTCGCTTACTCAGTCACTCACTTTCTTCCACGCTCTCACTGACTCACACACTCGTCTCTCACTCACCTACTCACTCGCTCATTTTCTCTGTCTCTCTTTCTCTTCGTATTTTTCCTCCCCCGGGCCAGCAGCGTGTTTCTGTACGCGTTTAACGTCCAGACGTCCTTTTTCCCCGAATGCATTTTACATTAATTCGTCGTGCAGACCTTACGGTATAATTAAAATCCTGTTTGTGCTTGGTTAATATTATATTGGCCGAGTTGAAAGTTGAAACGCGATTTTATCGGAGAACGACGGAAATTTTCACAGAACCACGGAGTCCGTTTTAATTATAAATGAAGGCTATTGCACTGCGTTTACGTTCCGCCTCCCTTTTTTTTTTTTTGTAACGATCTATCTTGCGCTCGATTGAAATTTATTGCCTGGCTATAGAAAATTCAGTTAGCTCTTCAACGTTACCTCGTGGATATTTTACACTCCCAAAATTCGTAGAGAATATTTTGCAGAACGAATTGAAACGCGGAAAATTATGTATTCGGCGAGAACCGAAAAAAACTGAAAAAAAAAAAACGGATATTAAATATAAATTGAATACAGCTGATTCAGGAAAGCATAATATAAAATTGTAAGTTATTAAAAGAAAAGAAACTTTTCAGCGATCCGTATAGAAGCGACGTGTAAGGAGTAGAAATTTAAAGATAGCCGAGAGAACGCGAGTACATTCATGTACTTACGTGTACAAGAGTAAGTCCTCTTAGGGTCAAACAGCGCGTGACAAGCAAGATCAAGGGAGTTTGCAAGGAAAGCTTACATCCAAAGTTTGTGAAGAGACCGGAGAGTGTGAGTTTCAAAGAGTTCTTTGATCCGCCAATTTAACACGTGATTACAAAAATCTTCCTTTCTGGTCGTCGTGTTTTACACAAGTTACTCGTGTCGAAATTCTAAAGATATATTTATTCCTATTATTTTTACTTTACTGTAATAAATAATATACGAATATATGTAATCTTAATAATAAAATCAATACAAGTTTACATTTCTAATGCTTCTTAACTAATTATTACTTCAGTTAACAACTCAAATCGTTACAATGCAAATCTTCTAACGGACCGCTCATTTATGGCTACAAAAAAGAAGTATTAGTTGATTTAATTTTCATGAATATGATTTCTACTGTTACGTACGCAGACTAGCCGACACGGCGGCGCCGAGACATCCGCCTAGAGCTCACTCCCTTGAGATAAAATAAACGAACACGTTTCCTTCACATGGGAAAATTAGGGCCCCTACCACCCAAAAAATACAGATTTTTGGGTATATAAGGGCATGATTTCCGAGGCTCGGGGCAGTCACAGTTCAGAGTTACCCTGAACTTTAAAGTAGGGCAGTACCTGTATACCCGCCGTTTGACACAAGCAAGACCGGGCTCAATTCCCTTTCAAGCAACCAAGTATAATACTAAACTCGTAAGTGTCAACTAGACATACTTGTCTACGACGTCTCTGCGTTCTCATCGTGTAAAGTCGAGAAGGAAGATTCTTGCTCAGCCAAGAATCAACCATTATAATTCATATTTAAACCATTGTAATCTTATTGTAACCACATTGAATATTATTAGAATATAGCTATTGTAGAATTGCTCAGCCTATATTCAATTAACCATCTCCTTGTAACATTAGTAACGAAATAGTTAAACTCACAAAGGATAGATCTTCACCGCTCGAGGTATATCCGACATTACGATACGTACTGTCCTCACAACCACCAAACCTTTTCCATCGTTCGGAGAACGGCGTAGTAACCACATGCGTCGAAGGTTCCAATCCTTTCGGATTTGTTGTCAACAACGTATCACCCTCATACGATGAACATTCTGACCGGTCCACCAACCCAAACCAATATTACGCTCCGTGTGAGGACACAACAAGCGTAACTCGTAACACTACAGTGTTATTTGGAAAAACTTGGTAGACTATCAATATTTTTGAATCGACTGAAATTCTAACCCCTAAATATCTCGACACGAAGAAAACTTAACTTACACCATTTTCGCAACAAACGATCCAAGGTATCACCAAACAACTTTCTCTTCAAATACACGCAACAGTGAAATACACCCCCATACCAAAACCTCGTAAAAAAAATCGCAAAGAACACAATTTCACCCGAATCATCCCCCGAACACCCAAAATCCTATTTCTCCCTTATCAACGTCACGAGCAACCAAAATCCTCCGCATCGACCCACTTCTCCTCCATTCGCCCCTCTCTCTCTCTCGCTTCATAGATCATCCGACGGTCGCGTAACAACGTCGAATCCCTCCCCGAAGCGAAAAGAAGCGACTCGAGGAGGATATATCCCTCCTCCGTTACAATCTTCCCCGGGAGTGATTTCGCCGCGTCGCCGATAAAATAGGGGGCGAAAGTGGCCCCTACGACTCGTATACTCTCGCTCGAACGCCCCCGCAATTATACTGTTTATGTAAGGGCGTGGTTGCAGCCGATACCGAGCTCGCGACGAGAGAGGGAAGAGGCGACAAAGGAGAGAGAGCTTGCACACACAGTACTAGCGATCTGTACATAAATAAAGCCGTGCGTGCTAGGCTTTATATTGCTTTGAAGATTGGCAGATCCGGCGTTAATGGTCCAGGCGCAGCGAGGACGAACGCAATCGGCCGGAGCGTGAACGCGCGCGCGAGTGCTTCGACGTCGTTGATCCCTTTGTAACAGAGGAGAATCCGCCGTTTCGACTGCGGCAGGATGTGTTCTAACGATGATTGACCGGCTGTTATTGCCGCTGAGTCCGCGACGAGGATGGAAAGGCGTGGCGCGTTGGGGCGAGGAGAGTAGACAAATGCGCCGCTGATTGCGAAAATATGTAGCCTCGGTCGAGCGTCCGGGGGAAAAATGAATTTCTCGTTCGGATCTGGACGTTGTCCTTGGGCAGAACCGTGTTTCGGTGAATTGCCGGAAATTGAAGCACTTATAGAGATACGCCACCTCGAGGAATCTGAGATAGGGCGAAGTTTGGGAATTTCTGGGTAACCACTACGCGATGAAGTTTGGAATTTTTTCCCGGGGGAACTATCCAGTGGAATGTTGCAATTTTTGGGGGAGGTATGAACGCAACTTTCGTCTTCTTTCTGCAATTTTTGGAAAGTGGAAATTTTGCGAATTGGAGGAGTTGTGGCTCTCGAGGTAGCGTGCAGGTTAGAGGGAAAATTTTTTTTACCAAGAAAATCAACTTTAAACGTTTCTAAAAAATTAGGTAATTTACATATGTGTAAGAAATGCGAGATTTCGGCGGCGAAGTAGAGAAGAGCGTTCGTTATGCTTGGTGGATAGGAGTTTCTTTCTTTCTTCGAATTCTGGTTGATCGTTGTTAACAATTTCGTTTACGGACAATTCTTGTGTACAGTGTGTAAGAAATGCGAGATTTCGGCGGCGAAGTGGTGGCCCAGACTGTGTCACCCAGGAAGAAAAGCGCGTGGGTACCCGAGGGTGCCATAAACTAAGCCCTTCCCCCGGAAAGTCGAACGAGGGGGCTCCAACGGTTTTTCGGAGCAACGCAGGATTGGACGCGGTGAGGACACTCTGGGAATAGCCGTCGTGCGAGACGGACACAGGAGCATTTAGCAGTCGCTTATCACTATACTTTAATACATTTTTGGTTGATACCCTATCCTGTGTTAAATTTACTTGAGTTGTGCTAACATATGGAAGTTTTACTTTTCATCGCATTTCTAACGCATACCAATATGAGCGCTGTCGAGCCAAATTTTGCAATTTTCGTAAAGCTTAATTAATCGTTGAGAAGATCGTTCCTCGTCTGATTTAGGTCACTCTGATAAAAGAAATGCAGCCGATAGAAGCTCGAAAGGGTATGATCAGAAAGCTGCAGGGTGAGGGAAAGTGTGATGAAATGAGTAAAGTACTAGGGCAATTCAAATCTAATTGAGAGTTTGGCGAATTGGACGAAACTAAGGCGAAAGTCGGAGAAGGAATTGAAGAGATGGAAGGAAGGTGAAGGTTGCTCGAGGTGGCGAGATAAGGATTGGAACGAAGGCAGAATGTGATTAAAGCCTGGATAAGAGTTAATGAAATGAGTAGAGAGGGGGGGATTTTAGTCGAGAGAAATGTGTGATGGGAAAGTGGAAGCCTGGGAAAAGGGTTGGAGCGAGCGAACTGAAAGTGAGAGTCTAAAAGGGGTAAAGGAAGTGGTGAAATAAAGACGAGAGGTGGAAGGGCCTGAACGAAATTGAACAGACGGAAAATCCTTTTTACAAGCTTTCTAAAAAAAAATCCAAAAAGTACCGAACCTGAAAGGAAATTAGAAGAAAAATGCGGGACATGTACGAATATGAAAACTTACGAGACACTGGAGAAACACGTGAAATTTCGGAAGTTGCTCAAAGGGGACATTGAAATTTAAAAGGAAACGGATAGCATAGGACACGAAGGATGGGAATTAAGCGGGTAATTGACACTGACAGATGAAACGCTGACGGAGCTCGGGGGGAGAATCGAAAGGGGACTAATGAAGTAACGAAGTTTCGGCGGGAGAAACGAAGAAACCAGCGGAACCGTGGAAAAAACGAAAATGATATATCGTCGAAGTTCAGATGAAAGCAGCGTAAAGAAGAAATAAAAAAAGGCACACAGCCGAGGTAACCGATAATACGAGAATTCTAAACACGTCGATAAATCAACGCGGGGAAGAAAAACAAGGTTCCTGTAAAAATCGAATAAAAGATTCAGTATTAAAAGAAAAGTGAAAAGTACCGTAGATCGTAAGGGAAATAAATGTGACAAAAAAAAAAAAAAAAAAAAAAAACGAAGGAAGAATTTTACACGAGTGGACGATTATGAGATGGATAAAATAGCAGGTTTATTCGAGGATCGTTGTGCAATCGGCTCGCGCGTCATCAGAGAAGTTAACGAAGGAGGTAAATCTTCTGCATGCGACAGAATCTCTTCTTCTTCTTTATCGGAGAAAAGACGACTGTTTTCCGACCAGAGCGAGAGAGCTTCCACCTTTTTTTTTTTTTTTTTTACTTCTTAAGCAGCCAGGCCTGTGTTTATCAGGGTATTCGTGGAACACGGGGGCGCGCGTCGGTTTTTCCATTTGTTTCGCGTGTTCGCTCGATCGCGATAGGAACACGAGTTTCTTTCGCAAACGTAGCGGAAACTTTTCATTCGGTTCGCCTCCCGCGCCCGTTGCCAGTACACTTCGAAAGTTTAATTTCGCGGAAGCTGCGGGACTGGCTTCACCGGAGCGTTCGTTCCGCCGTTCGTTCCTATGCTTCCTCGAATCGGATAACGGCGGATCGTAATATTTTTCAGCGGTTCAACTTCGTGGCGGATTTTACGCTGACGTTTAAGAGGCTTTGAACTTGATACAGATGTAGTTTTCCGGGCGATCGATGGGCGATCGATTTTTGTTGTTTTTGGTTTCTCGTCGTTGCTGAGCTGATAAGTTGCTGTAGGAAGATCGGAGATTGTAGCGAGAGGATTGTTGTCCGTGATTCTTTCGTCGATTTCGAAGCGGTACTTTTTAACATAAAATTGAACTGTTAATTCTGTAGTTCGGTAGACTGAACTTCTTCTTTTTAAACTTTTATCGGTGTCTTTAACTATGGCATTATTATCGTTTTCTGTAGTCGTTTTTAATATTCAGTGTTTGTGCTTGTAAGATTGAACTTTTTCTGAATATTTTATTTGTGAATATCGATATTTTCGATAATTCTATATTTCTTTGACCACGTTAAGCGCCATGTCAGTCACCGGCGACTGACACTATACTTTCCGTTCGGACCGCGTCAGTCACCGGTGACTGATACTATACTCTTCGTTCGGACCACGTCAGTCATCGATGACTGACAGTATACTTTTCGTTTGGGCGTTAGTCACTGTTGACTGACGATATACAATTTAAAAAATTATATTCTTCTATTGATAAATTTTAAATAATTTGGAGATCACAAAAGAATGTACCTAAATATTACTAGTTACCAAAAAAAAAATTTTAACGAGTACTATTAAAACATATGCAGTCTTATCGCAACCTTACACAGATCTCCGGCCGCCAGCGTATCGGTGAAATCGGATGTCGCGGGCTAAACGGAAAGGAAGGCAAAACAGGCTGGGCGCTTAACGTGTTAAGTAACAGTGCATCGTTTGCTATAGTCATATGTAATAACACGTGTCACACTGGAATATTTCAACAAAGTTGATCTCAATTTAGTATCCATCGTCAGACGCGAGAATTGGCAAATAAATTTAAAGAAATAGTCACGAAAGGGTTAAATTGAAATTCTCAATCATAGGTCTCTTCGAAGGATGAAATCAACCCTCAAACATTCTCAAGCAATCATTCTTTTCCACCCGAAAAACAACATTCACCCAAACTTCAAACTGAAATGAAATCACCTTGAGAATCTTCCATACTACTCCAAGATTCGCCACATTTCCACCTCGCGAAACTCCCTACTTTCTCCGCTCCTTCTCCTAAAACGCAAATATTCCACTTGGCTACGTTCAAGAGCGCCGATCATGCTCCCATCGTCTGTCAGACGAAGCTTTTTCCATGAATCAACCGAAGAAAACGCGTCTCTCCAGTTTCTCCGGCATAAAAGCGCATTTTCGAAAATCGAATTTTCCATCGAACAGCGAGCTAATGCTCCACAGAGAGATACACCACGGCGGTGTATGAAAACGGGCGGAAGGTGTTCCCTATGGATGAAACGTTGAGACCAGCCAGCACATCCTTGCCGGAGCTGTTCTCAGGAATGGCGCGTGAAATTTTATGCAAACGCCTGCGCCGCGTCGGAACGCGAGCTCTCTTCCCATATGCAAAAGAGGGAAGCGTTCGAACGGGACATTCGATATATATTCCCGTGGCGCGGTATCTTAACGAAGAGACACGCCTGTACCGTGGAACTTAACCTTTTCCGCCTCCTCGTACTTTTTCATCCTGGTTTCTCCAGCTTTCGTATCTTCTCTGTCAAAAGTGGCTGATATTTTGTGGCTTCCGGTAGTTTCACTGCCGCAGAATTTCGGGAGAGATGATGTGTGTTTTTTAGAGTGAGATACAGGAAATTGTTGTAGTACGATAAATATCAAAAGTTCGGAAACTTAGGCTGCGTTTGGGGTAGAAAGTAACGAGAAAAATTTAACCCTTTCGTGATCAATGGAGCGCAATGGAGAAAAATGGATTTTAATTCAGAATCCATTGCTATAAGTAAGAAATTCTTTAGAAAAGTAATACGATCGCGAAAAGGTTGCATTTCGAAGGAAGAAATTGATCTGCTTGTCTTTGAAGGCACGGAAAGGCCGTCCAAAGTAAGGAAAGAAAATAATATGCCATATTATTTAATAATACTATGCTGAAACAAAGAAACTCTGAATTAATTTTTGTGACAAAAAATTGGTTAAAACGTTATTAGAAAACGTTACTGGAAAAGATAAATAGTATTCTATATTATTTAACAACATAATTTAATAATCCCACGCAGAAACAAAGAAGCATCAGACGACACCCTCCCACAATTCCCCGGCATCCTCGAGCAATTTTGAATATTTCGAAATGTTCCATCTCCGTTTTATTAAATTCACCTGACACGGTGGGAGAGAGACCTCTTCTCGATTCCTCCATATTATACTAAAAGAGTTTGCTACGCTGGAGGACCGTCACTGTTGGTCCCAGCCCCTGGACCGTCAATTGAAAAAAAAAAAAAAAAAAAAAAAAAAAAAAAAAATTCGTTCCAACCACCGCCGTCAGCGCTCGTTTCAGAACGTTTCAGCCACCGTCAGCGCTCGTTTCAGAGCATTTCCGCCGGCATATTTCCATCGGTATTCATTTCAGAACGTTTCAGACACCGTGTCTCTCCTGTCGATTTGAAATTCAACCGGCCAGCCCTCCCCGCCCTCGATACACACACGCGCGCACGACGGACGACTACGGTGCGTCAAAGAGAGACGATTTTCGCGTGGGGAATACTAGGTACCGCGGAACGTAACCGGTATGTTGCGCGTTTCTCCTTCGCTGACCGGCATTGTTCCGGCCCGTGAAACGAGCCCACGAGCGTGAATTACGACGTGTTCATTCGGTTCTCATTAAATTAAATTAATTCCTCGCGTATGTTGGAATTTCTGTTCCGCGTTCAATTTTCCCCCATTGTACTACCGCGGTGGCAAATGTTTCTTTCTTTTTCCGAAAGCAATTTCTGTTACAATTTTCGTCCGTTACCGTTCCATTAAAGGATCAAAAATTTCCCGCGAACTCTGCGTCATTTTCTGTTAACGAGCAAAAAGAGCGGAGAGAAGTGTTGAAAAAAAAAATAGGGGTAGAAGGGAAG
>NW_017100427.1:941097-963434 GCF_001263275.1 Habropoda laboriosa
GGCGTGTGTACGTATAACGCGAAGAGCGCGAACAAAGGATTAATACGCAACATTTTTCGGTCGGAACATTTCGGCGTGCGGTGCCCGGGTTGTGTGCAGAGGTAACGCGAAAGTGGTGCAGTATAAAAGTCCCGAGCGGGCGCGCTCGAGATAATAACAAAGGTCGAATTAACCGTGGTGCACGCGCGGAAAAATCCATTTCCCCTTCGAACGCGTAGGAACAACGGGCTCTCGTCTCCGTGCAACCAGCGTGTGTGCAAGCGTAATCGGTTACGCGCGGTTCTTTCGTTTTGCTCGCTCGACTGGGAGAGGGTTGGCTAACTTGCCCGTTCTTTAAACGGTGATACGTGAACCGCGTGTTTCGCGGTATCCTCGAATTTTGGCTCAGATGGTATGACATCGATGGAGATATTTACAGATATTGTCGAGATATTTCTATTAGTGTGTAGGCTTTTTGGGATGTTCGTCGTAACTATCTGTTGACGAGGGACCTTATTATATTTAATGATGATTTTCTGAGGTCGTGACAGAAAATCTGTTTTATCTGAGATCGCTAAATTTGTCTCGACGAGATTTGAATTGTAGGCTTTTTGGGACGGTTTATGGCTTGGCCTGCGCCTCTTGGCGAGTGACAAGCACCAGACCGGGAGTACCCATCGGTTCGGCCCAGCGATATCTTTGCCATTCGGCGGGAGTTTGTTCTTAGCTTCGGTAATAGACGGACGCCGAAGAGTCCGAAGTTAACTACTTTGCACGACATCCTGATTTGAGTAAAGTTCCATTAGACCCACCTCCTACAAGTGAAAGTGTGGATTTTTGGAATTTTTTATTAATTTTGGGTTTGATGGTTTGGTCCTTTCGGTCTGTTAATTGTTTTGTATGTAACGATTTTCTTGTTCAAGAAATTTTGAACGTGGCAGAATGTTTTATAGGTCGATGTTGGTGAATTATGGTAAAAATGCTAATCTGCTAGGAATCATTGGTAAAATAAGATAAGCAGATTTGCACCACGTCACTTCCAAAGTTGCAAACAAATTCGATCCCCGGTAACGAATGTTTTATGGTCCCGAGTGTTTTTGGGACCTATTGTCTGAGTGTCTTCCGAACGTCGGTCTGGCGGCCAAATCTGACTAAGTTGTTTATTACCATAATCCGCCGAGCCGAGACTTCGTTGCGTCCTAATCAGGTCGCAACAGTAATAATAAATATTGATATATCTTTAATCCCAAGTAAGTTAAGTTACGTATAATTCAGTAAACGTTGCATGAAACTTACACGAATGAATTCAGACCGGAAAGGTGTTTGACCAAAAAATCAATTGCACAATAATACGTTGAATCTGAAAAGCAAAATCTTATCGAACCAAAATTTATCCAACAAGCGTGCAAATAGAGGGACAGTCGACTCCTCGAGTGACAATTTCGCAAGGCAGCCAAACTGCGCGTTCATATACCGGGCGATTTTTCGCCCTTCGAACAAGAGTCGTGTTTGCCAATAATTTTCGATCGGCCGTCGAAGCGGCTGTGCCGTGTATCTCGTTAAAAGTTTATCAACGATTTTCCCCGTGTCGCCTCGAATTTCACCAACGATACGAGTGTTGTCGCGGCGAAAAAAATAGAGCGCGAAATTTCCACTCGTTGCCCTCGCCCCTCCCTCCTCCCGCCATCCCACTTTTACACGCGTGTACTATAACTGATCTGGGGAAAAAAGGGGCGACAGGGGGTGAGAGAGAAGGAAGGGGAAAAATTGGGAGCGGTGGGGTCAGGAGAAAATTCATATCGCGTCGAACGCTGCGTGACAATTCGTCGAAGCGACATTTGATCGTCGGGGCAAACAGAAACGGCCCCCGCCTACGATCGATCGATGCCATAGCTGATACGTCTGGCTTTTGGGGTGCCGCTCCTCGATGATTCTTCGTCAAACAATGACGTCATACGGGGATACTCCTTCGGTGGAACGTCTTCTTCGAGCGGGTACGTTTAATTGGCCGACCGTTGTTTCACCGTTTGACGAGCGGTCCGCCTTTCCGCTGGCAGCCTTCTTTGTGCTCTGATTGCGGCTAGATGGGAGGATTTACTCGTCGAATCGGTCAGACGAGATTGGGAATTTCACGAGCAAACTCTTTGCAGCTCTTCATCCCCCCCCCCTTTTTTTTGCTGCGATTTAATTGATCTGCGTAGACGAGGGATTTGGAAAATGTTAATTACTTCAGTTATGAGATAAAGTTCCGTTTTGATTAGTTTGCGTTTTTGAGAATTGGGTGTTTGACGAGCAAACTCTTTGCAATTTAATTGATCCGTATAGACGAGGGATTTGGAAAATGCTAATTACTTCAGTTATGAGATAACGTTTCGTTTTAATTAGTTAGCGTTTTTGAGAATTGGAGAAGCAAAGAAAAGTGGAAATGCTATTGTTAGGGTAAGATTTTTTAATTGTTCAGTAATGGTGCTGCATGTACTACGTAAGAGAATATTTCACCGAGCATTGATCTCCCATTTTCCCTGAGCTGTTGCCTTCCATCGTATTCCTTGCTATAAGAAGTTGAAGAAGTCGGGACGAATTTTTCATCCACCAGATGACAGTTCTACGAACCTTCTCAATACTTAAAAGCATTAGTAGAATTTTATCACCCTGTCGAATGGTATTGCACGTTTCACTATCTCCAACCCAGCGCAAAATTTAAAAACCATCACACACGGTGTAATTGTCAAATATGAATTTTATTCACTCTAATTCATGCTTGCATTAGGCTGTCAAAGGGTTAATTGTCAATTGTCCTTGTGGAATTTTCGCAGAATGGTTAACTGGTTCTTGTATTTTCTTCGAAGAAATCTTGTCCTCGAAATATTCACACGGTTAACCCTCGATTGTCCTCGCGTATCAAAAATTTCACGTAAATCGCTCTAAAAACCTCTCTGTGCCTCTGTAATCCCGGCAAAGGAGCCGAACCATCCACTTGGTCACTCTCGATCCTTGAGCTTCGAGGATCGCTATCCGTAACAGATTTTTCTCTCTAATTACCGGCAGTTATTTACGCGACGATCCCGACGAGAGAGTCATTCGAGAGGGGTAATGTTACGGTGTGCACACGATGACGTAAACGAAACGGAACACGCGGGTGGCATCGAATGGCATTAATGATATTCAACGATGCATGCGAAACGCGTCGATGGGCAACTGTATTTATTTGTGAAACGAGAGAGAGAGAGAGAGAGAGAGAGAAAATGCCCCCTTTTCGAGTATCTGCGTGCACTGAGGAGATTTTGTTTGTTGCGAGGGTGATTCGAAAAGAGAGACGAGCAGATTTTGTTGTAAACGTGATACCAGACAACGCTGATAACGCTTTGATATCTGTTCGTCGCGCTCGGGTGCGCGGAACGGTTAAACGTTGATCCAAATTCGTATATATGTCCGACCTTCTGCTTTTCCGTTTTTCCCCCATCAATTGTTATGTGTCTTTATTTACATCCGTTGCGATCTTTCTATTTTTCGAGTACAACTCGCGTGTTAAACTCGCTGGCAATTGGTGTATTTAGATTTATGTAGGTCAGTTTATTTTCATTTTTCCGGGGATAAACAGAGGGCACAGTTTGGAAAACGATGCACGTTTTTCGAGAGATAGGGAGAATCACGCTCGAGGGTGATCGTAATTTCGAGAATTTCCATTTTACTCGGGTACTTTGCGTTTTATTAAATTTCAAAAATACGAATATCTCGCGAATGCCTCACAATTTTACCTAACATATGCAAAACTGCGTAATCTCATAATGCGAATATTATTCACTTGTCCCCTTTCTCTGTAAAAAGAAAATCGCAAAAAGTTCCTCTGCAAACATTTCCCCCTGTATTAATGTGAGAATTTTAATTTTACCCGGGTACTTTGTTTTGTGAAATGAAATTCGGAAAATACGAGTGCCAGCGGAACAAGTACCGTGTAAACAGCTGGTAATTTTACGTAACATATGCAAAATTGCATAATTTCGTAATGCAGATATTATTCACCGCTCCTGCGTCCCAAAAGGAAAATTGCAAAGAGAGCAATTTCTTCTTTAAAATAAATAAATAAAAACACTTTCTAAACATACTTTGTACTCATTAAACGAAAGCACCCCAAATGCACGTCCCGGGTCTTCTAATCTCCCTCGACAGTCAATTAATTTTCCTCGAGAAATCACTTCTTCTGAACTCACCCCAAGTAAGAACGCGGCCCCAGGCCGTGTATTAATCTCCCCAGCCTCGTCAGGCTTCTCCTCTAAATGCAACAAACGAACAATTTGCCCGTGCATAAAGCAACTTACGTGAAAGGATCGCGAGAGAACATCAAATGGACTCGATTACACCCACGAAACTCTTCATCCGGCGTGTCACGTTGAAGCAACAGGAAACCCTACGCGGAAATTCATTCGTTCCCGACGGGGAGACCCTTGAAGGTATTCACGCGACCCGGTTCGTGGCACGCGATGAGCATATTTCTACCCCATTAAGAAGTGCCTAACGACGAGCCAAACAGGGGTCCAAACATACCGTGGTGGACGTTCGTTGGAACGAATCCTGAGGAAAATTCTCGACTTTATTCGTTCTCTTGGTGACAAACAGATTTCCCTCCGGTTCGCCGCGTTAATTCCGGCGACATCGGCGTCTAGAGCTAATTCCTCGGGCTACGGATTTAACGTCCGTCGGATGAATCTACCCTAGGTTGAGATCGAACGAGGGGAATTTTGATAATATATCGAGGCGAATAGAGCTTTCGAGGAGCGAAGTCCATCGTTCGTCTCTGTTGTCGCTCGTTTTTGTTGGAGAGAGGAAGTGTTTTCGTGATAATGTTGCTGGGCGCCCTGTCGTGGTCTTTCTCTCCCCCTGTTTTTTTCCTTTCTGTCGTTCATTTTTCCCTGTGTTGCTTTCTGTTTTTATTTCTCTTCTCTTCCTCTCTCAATTGCTCTATTTGTCTCTCCCTCCCTCTGTTTCTCTATTTTTCGCTTTTTCTTCTTTCTCTCCCACTCTCAATTTCTGTATTGTCTCTCCCTCCTTCTCTTCCTCTATTTTTCTCTTCTTTCTCTCCCTCTCTCAGTTTCTCTATTTGTCTCTCCCTCTCTCAATTGCTCTATTTGTCTCTCCCTCCCTCTGTTTCTCTATTTCTCCCTTTTTCTTTCTCTCCCTCTCTCAATTTCTCTATTTGTCTCTTCCTCCCTCCCTTCCTCTATTTTTCCCTTTTCTTCTTTCTCTCCCTCTCTCAATTTCTCTATTTGTCTCTCCCTCTCTCAATTGCTCTATTTGTCTCTCCCTCCCTCTGTTTCTCTATTTTTCCCTTTTCTTCTTTCTCTGCCTCTCTCTCTTTCTCTATTTGTCTCTCCCTCCTTCTCTTCCTCTATTTTTCTCTTCTTTCTCTTCCTCTATTTTTCTCTTCTTTCTCTTCCTCTCTCAATTGCTCTATTTGTCTCTCCCTCCCTCTGTTTCTCTATTTTTCCCTTTTTCTTCTTTCTTTCCCTCTCTCAATTTCTCTATTTGTCTCTCCTTCCATTTCTTCCTCTATTCTTCTTTCTCTCCCTCTCAATTTCTCTATTTGTCTCTCCCTCCATTTCTTCCTCTGTTTTTCTTTTTCTCTTATTTCTCTCCCTCTCGATTTCTCTATTTTTCTCCCTTTCTATATCCCTACTCTGCTCTCCTTTTTTCATTTTTCTCTTTTCCTCTCTCTGTATATTTCTTCCATTCTGTCGAAGTTCTCGGGCTCGCCAGAGCGGACTCTCGAGATAATACCGAGCCGGAAATCGACTGTAAGCGGCAGGGAATCGATGCATTTTCGACCGACCGGAGAAATGGCCCCGGCGTGTGTACTACTGTCAGAGTGGAACGCGGTCGCAAGGAAATTGTATTCTCCGCAAGTTCCTTTGACGTATCGACTGCGAATACGCCCCACGTTTCCCGGTGTCAAATTGTTACAGTTGTGCACGACGGGTGCACAAGTTGAAACAGATCGAATACCTTGAATTTTTCCCTCTTCTCTTTCTTCTTTTGTTCCACTTTTACAAATACGCGTTATATCGAATTGGAAAACAGGACGAGAGAGAAGTAGATTTTATTTTCGAATATGCTCCTTCCGTGGTAATGTACCTACTTTTTTTTTAATCTCAATACGAACTATAGACGTAGCTTTAGATTGTTTCGTATTTAGGGCAGGAAACACAAACGGATATAATTTTAAGTTGTTTTATATGGAATAAACTGTTTTAATTACATCGTGCATGGTCCAGTTTCAAACATGGTCTACAAAGTTTCGTACTGCACGGTTTCTGCCTGTTTCCCTCGTGTTGCGTTGTAAAAGGGTTAAGCGGCTAGGAAATTGGATCGCGCAAAGTGGAAATTTCTCGAGTGAAATCGACATTCTTTTATATGAAAAATGTTGAAATTGTTTAAAGTTGTTCCATATCGGCTACTGCATAATATTCGGTCCAAATAAAAATGTAACACAGCCGTGAATAACTTTGACAATTAATCTAATTTTAACACTTTTCACTGGTGATAAGGAACATACATTTACCTTACATTTACCTTCAAATAAGTAATTCGTCACGTATTCCCAGCAAGTGTAAAAAAGTGACAAATTCACCGGAGAAAAGATTTAAAAGAAAAATCTCCCGTTCAAACGAAGAAACATTTGAAATTATTCGTTCGTTTGAACTCGCCGATCTGTACCTCCCATTTCCACATAAATTGCACGAAATCCCATTAGGAACACTCACCGACACATCGCGCTCCTCTCGGTGCTCAATGAAACACGCGCGACGCGGAGCAAAAGTTGCCCAATTCCCCGGAAACTTGGCGAACAGACGTTCCTGCAACTTACCGATGCATTCGCCTCTAAAAGAGAACTCGAGTCGAGTTCTCCCCGAAACGATTCCCATTCGACCTATTTGTATCGTCGCCAGCTGAGAACTCCAACTTCCACTACTGTTCTCAAAACTTTTCCTCCGCCGAGCATTATTCCCCGAAAATATAGGAGGAAGAGGACGATAGAGAGAGATGAGAGTCTGGGTGAAATTTATGCCGAGTCACGAGCTTCCATTAATCCGCGACGATCGGGTAATTCACGAAAGGGGGAGAATAGAGAAGAGTATCATCCCCCTTTTTCGATCGCAATTACACGCACTTATCAATCCGTATCGCTAGAGAAATACCCGGTCGAGTGTGTCCCTAGTCGAAAACTCGACGAATTCGATCTTCTCTCGAACATTCGTGGTGTTTCAAGCATCGTCCAACGTCGATTGTGCTCGAAGCGTAACGGATCGAAAAGGCTCGATTCTCCGGCCAATTTCTCGAGCAGACCCGGGGAAAATAACGTGCTTCGTGGCGGCGTGACGCGTCCATTTTTCCAGAGCTCGCGAGGATCGGTCAATTCATCAAGATTCCCTGCCAAGTGGCCCTTCCCTGATTCTCTTCTACCCCTATCCTGCAACGACGACTGCTCGATTTTTCATATTTCCCGCGCCGCTCACCCTTTTTCGGTAGCTAGAGACGGGGCCGGTTCGAACCCCTCCTCGTCTAATGCGGATCGACGTCAACAGCCTATTTCGAATGATCGTTCAGGACGTAGGGATGAATCGACTTTGGTTCTGCGATAAATTCGGAGCGAAGCATATGTCGGGGGTGTGGTGCAGTCGTGAGCCACCCCTGATATAAGGGGGAAACACGGTGATACGGTGTGATAGGTCGGAGAGACGTGCAAGTGACGAGTTCATCGAGACGGAATGGTCAGTCCTGGTCCTGGATTAATTTCGACGTTTTTGGATAACGGATGATTAAGTGTGCGTGTGCGTGTGTGTCTTGTTGGGTAACTGCTGTGCCTGGTTTCAACTGATTAGAGGATTTTTGGGGGTTCTGTGTTCGGAGAAGAATATTGCGATATTAGTTATTTAACATTCACAAGAAACACGCGAGATGTTTATTTTTCATTTATTTCATACAAATTGTAGGAGGTGAATCGTTTGATACGAAGGTGTGATTAACAGAAGTCTAGAGATTAAATTATTCCTGATTTTTGATCATTTTTCACGCATAGGACGTAATTTAAATGGTTTCAAATAAGACAGGTAGCTTGAGAAAAAAAATTGTACCAAGTAAAATGATATATGTATTGACACGTAAGATCACTTTCTTTAATTTATTCGTGTAATTCAGAATTATACGAGGTAACCCCTTTGGTGCAAGAATGCAATTAACAGGAGAAGTCGGAGATTTATTTACTCTCGATTATTCGACAATTACTGGCACGCAAGGCGTACTTGAAACAGCCTCGAAGACAAATTAAAGAAAACATTCATACCTCAGACGACTCGGAGAAAACTAATCAGAGCTAACTCGAGCACGATTCAACGGTCCTCAATCAAGATCCCCTTACATCGTAGTAAACAACCTCTAAAAACGATCGATGAAATGAGCCTCTCGAGTACCCCGGAATATTTACCGCGACATCATTTCCACTTATCGAAAGCAATTTAAAAAAAGAAATTCCCTTTCGACGCGGATAGATCGTTTCAAGTGGTTCTCCGCCCACGTGCGCGCCAATTACCTGTCGCCGGTACTGCAGAACGAGGAGGGGAAAAGTGGAAGAAAAAAGAAAGAAATGACACCGTCATTAGGGGCCCGCGAGCCATTAGTTATCGTGTTTGCCCGGTCATTCTCAGCTGGAAGTCCTCGGCGATGGCCTAAGGACGGAGGTTTGTCTCAATTATCGGCCGGTGCAACGATCCCGTGCACAGCCACCGCCTACGTGCTCATCTGCGAGATGCACTTATCCGCTTCCTCGTGGCCCCAGATGCAAATGGCACCATTGTCATTAACTCGATACATCCTTTAAAGGCACCAGCCCAACCCGTTCGCCTCCCCCTCTTTCGCCCTTTCTTCTCTCCATTGTTCGTTTCTCATTTGATTGCTCTTTCGTTCGTCGGCCAATCAGCCGGTCGCGGGACGAATCACGCGTGTGGATTTTCCAGGTGGGGCATCGTCACGTGGTTGGTGATCGACGAGAAATTTGGGAAACGATTTTTTGGTTGTGCGGAGTATGCGGCAGTGTTGGGACACCCGTTGTGTGATTTAATCGCTAGCTACGGACGTCTGTGTTTGAGAGAGTAGCGCGGATATGTGGTTTCTGTGGGTACTTTGGCTATTTTGTTTGTTAAATCACTGTTATGATTTCTTTTCCTGACTATGTTCCTGCTTTAGTACTATATTTTAAGTAAGAAGAGGTAACGTAGTGTACGTTTTCAGTTTTACGAATCAAGTCAAAAATTCGAATTAAAATTAATCACAGCTTTTATCAGATCTCGACTAAAATTTGATGCAAGTCTGTCTCGTTGTTATACGGCAAGGGGTTAATGCAACCATTTTATTTCATGGTACACGTGTTGTTTGTTTAGATACTTTACAATATTTTACGAAAACAGTATATTTATGTTGTATAAAAAATTGGAATTTTTAATTTTTAATGGAAACAGTATAGACTATGCTGTTTAAATGCAAAGCCTCCGCAGTTAGTGCAATAAAAATTCGAACTCGCCTCTGGGACAAGTGCTCTGTAGCTGAAGGGTGAATAATTTAATTTTTTCTAACGACTCTTTAGATTTGCTTCACATGCAGTAAGTGTCTTAATACTTACCAACGAGAGTGTATATTGTACTTGCACAAGATAATAGAAGAGTGTACTTCGCTACTTCTAATTAAGATTACAGTTTTTTAGAACAAGTTCTGAAGCTTAGAGAGTATCTGCAATTTCTCTTCTGCTATCGTGCTATAAGAACATTGTACGATACCACAAGAAATTCCTCTTCTTCTGGATCTGATTAATCAATTAGTGGAAGGAAAAATTGTAAGAAATGGAAAAAAGAAGAAACAGTATTTTTAACTAAATCTTTGTCACGTCAAAAATTAGTTTAATTAATTAAAAATCAGCTTTGCTCTCATCGCGCTTTATGAAAAAAATTGCACGCCGCAGTTTCGTTGAAACGACAACTCGGCATAGACCGTGACTTCGAGTTTTCGGCAAAATCGGCTAGATCAAAGAACGCGGTCGCTTTGAACATCAGCTCGTTGAAAAAGCAAAATTTGAGCCTGGCGGTTTCGAAAATCCCTGTGATTTTATTCGAGAGGTTGTCGATAAATTTAACAGAGAGAAAACCACAGCACGCGGCAACTGACGTTGTCGTTTTCGTATTTCGATTAGTCGTTGAAGCGAAAATGAAAAAGTCGCGGTGCAAAAGTAAAAACGACAGTGCCGCTAGAATTTTCCTCTAGCTTGAACGAACCGTGGAAAAAATTGTTTAAAAATACCATCGATGTTCCAGCTGTTACTGTTCATCGTACAGTATGGAAGAATGTTGAAATTCAAGGGGCAAAATGCTGAAATTCCAATGGAAATAGAATTCTGTCGTTTATCGAGCGATCATAGCTTCAATTCGTACAATCACGTTCCGCCAAATTGGACACAATTTTAGATCCAAAACCACTCGAATTAATTAATTAAACGTGCACCTAGCGACAGTCGGTTTTAGATACTCGATTAGAAATTCAGCCAATTAATGCCAAATTTAGAGCACCGATCCAGCTAGTAGACTGCGCTGGAAATACCGATTGGATGTGGGATCAGAATCGCGAAATTGAACATTTCAGGAGTGGTTTTTCATTTATAAGCAGCGTTCGTTGTCCTTCGTAAATATTAAGACACCAGTTACATTTCTACGAAAATTATTGCATAATTGAACCCTTTAACTGAAAAAGACTTGAGTCAACTCGTCATTGGTTCACCAATACCTTGAATCCGGAGACAAACACTTTGCCTGCATTAAGTATTCACATTTGCACAAAGAAAACTGAAACAATTTGCATTCGTTCTAAATTATAATCTATAGAGACTCAATTTCTCTTTAAGAAGTAAACTCAGTCAACCAAATAAGCACCAGAAAATTTCGCCACCACAAACCGCTACAATTTTCAATCACATTTTCATTTCTATACCATCGTTTACCATTGCACGAATACACACAGCGAGCACATTTCACCCGAAGCGTATCGCATCGAAAGGATTAAAAATTGACAAAATAAAGACACTCAACCAGCGAACACCTATACGCACAGTAGAGTATCTTTAAAAAAAAAAAAAAAAGAAATCACAGACTACAACAAAACAATCGGCGTGAATCGAAGCCAGGAGGCTAGGGGGACACTCCTGGAACCAGGGACTCTGCTCTAAAAACAAACTCCGAAAATCCCAATTCCGCCAATCATCCGCGCAAACCGGCTCTCTGTTCCGTCCAAATAAATCGTGTCACCGATTCCAGATGCGTGTGGCCTGCCATGTCAAGCATCGTAACTCCGTCGAAACGAGGGCTCATGAAATCATCCCCCCGTTCCCAAACGAGGCGTGGTGTCTCCGGTCCGATGACCCCGATATATATCCCGTCCGGGTCACAGACTCTCTCTCTCTCTCTTTTTTTCTCCTCTTCTTTTTTCTGTTCGATTAAATCAACGCCTGACGGAAAAAGGAGGCGCGCGCGTGTGACGTGTACGAGCTGACGTTTCTGGCAGACGCGCACCGGCTGCTTTCTAATTGACACCCGCGTGTACAGGGATGGGTGCTGGTGCGCATTGGGTGCAACACACGATATCTCGCGCCGGGACCAGCCGTGTGTCAAAGGGGAGCCCTCCGCCTCTTGGGCGAGGGGAGCCACGGGGAGAATTGAGATTGACAGTTAATTTCGTGGCGGTCCAGGGACGCGGCCCGAAATTTCCAAGCGTTCGGGATTGACCTTCCCGTTCGAATGGAAAGCAGGAGACGGCCAGGGGAGATCACCAGGAGTCGTGGGCGCCCGGCCGCGTATCCCGGCGCGAGAACGCGCGGTATTTTCTATTAAGCGCCGCGTGAAATCGCTGGTTCCGCGCGGCCCGGCTCGATTTCTACCGCGAATGGAAACTGGGAATTGTGTGCCTTGGGTGACGTTCTTGGGAGATTTTGTGAGTGAGGTTGAGGTCTTTTCGTACATTTTTGATCTGTGCCGTTGCGACAGAATTTGTTGTTAAAAATTGTATCGAGTCATTCCATAAGTTCGTACCGAAAGTGAGAAATATTTTAACCAAGATCCAAGGAAATTCTATAGCGACGATATAATGGTCCTACCAAAAGAAAAATAGAAGAAAATTGTGGAATGAGAAGATGCTTAGGTTTTTTTCAAGGTTCGTTGGAAATATTGATCTATATTTGAAAATTCGACAGGAACTTATGGGGTGACCTAATAGACGCCTGAAAACGGTACTTTCTGTGGCCGGAAGTCCTCCCTCTGCTTAGGCCTGACACAAGTGGTGTCCGAAACATTCGGTCTTACCAAAGGAAAAATAGAAAAAAATTGTGGAATGAGAAATTTAAAGGTCCACTGCAAATGTTGATCTACATTTTAAAATTGGACAGAAACGAAGACCGGAAGTCCTCCCTCTGCTTAGGCCTAACACAAGTGGTGTCCGAAACATTCTCTAGGTCGAACAAGTAGCTTTGAATGAAATTTTAGAGATGTGTTTGTGGAATATGTGGGAGATAATGCAGATTTCAATTATAAGAAAAGTTCGTGATCCTAATTTATAGTGTAAAACATGAAGTTCCATGAGATATTTTCTGCGTTATGCATAAAATTGAACTCGTGCTATTTAACACTGTATATTTTTCGTTGAGAATGTTTCTTGTCAGAATCCGAATGGTATTATACTTGCCAAGCAGCTCTTTGTATACCAAGAAAGCTTCTAATATACTTCGTTTCATATTTCAAATAGATCAACTACGCTGGAAGTTCTATCTTGAAAATGATTGGGTCGGATTAACGCCACAATAGATATCCACGAAATAGAGTTTCAAAATAGCTGAATATTATAATGGGGTAGGGAACAATGCCATATTTGCTATTGCTTTTTGAACAATGAATTATTGAACAGAAATCGATTATGGTCGTATACAGAGCGACAAGTTTGATTAATTAGAGCTGAGTGGCAGCAATTGGAAAATTTTCAGGCTATTTCGATTCGAATAGAACATGTCAGCTGGAAAATTTAACAGCACCAAGTTAGCTCACAGAACGTTACGCAGTGAAATTATCAATCCAACAACGTCCCCTTTCATTAAAGCAGAAATATTCACAAATGTACAAGCTAATTACTCGTATCTCTGTTACAGCTCTTCGAAACGAACTTTTTACGTTTATACATTTCCTTTCTTACTTACACTTCAGTTTGATAAAAAAAAGAACCAACACCCTGTATATACGATTGTACAGTACATAGGCGAGAAACGACAGCAGCGTAGATCGCTTGGTAAAAAGGTGAATTACAAGAGAATTAGCGTCAAAGTCTCATTTATCAGCGCTGTCTTCAATCATAGAACCAACAGTTTTTATTATTCCTTCCTTACGAGCGGCAGTCGGAAACCTCGCCTGATAGACTAGCTTCACTCCTCGCAAATTGCAAAGTGAGACCGGAAAAAACTAGAACACTCCGCAAGAAATACAAGAATTAAGAACGTCCATTACTCTCTGCAACATCAAAAATCCCCATCGATCTTCCAACTCTTCCTGTTCCTAGAGAAAGCTGCGCGAAACAATTAAACTCCTCTCTAATCACCCTGCAATATACCACCCGTGAAATTCGACGAAAGAGATCGACGAGAGGAATCGTTATCGAGTCTCGTAGAGGAACGACTTTTCCACGAACGATTCCAGGCGGTGATCGTTCGACTTTAAGGCTGGTTCACCGGCTGCACGACGAATTATTAATCTTCCGGTCCCCACGGTGTGCTGGTCGGTGGCGGCGGTGGGCAGCGCTGGAAATTATTCGCGCGCCACGGGACGCTTTAATCCCGGCCACGGCGACGGGAGGCGTCAGCGGCGCGTAAGTCCGGCCGTTGTGAACCACCCTTTAAAAGCGGAAGCCCGGATTACCGGGAGAAATCGAGTTTGCCGCGGCGCTCAATTTGCGTCGTTTCCTATATGCCTTCTTACCCCATTTTCGCCACGTTAATGGAACCGTGCCACTCGAGAGAGCGCGTCAGCCGATCGAGGAGGCTCTTCATTCTCGTGTTTATTGTATACACGCTGGGTTTTTTGACTGGCGTGAGGATGGATCGAAACTGAGAAATGGTGAATCGAGACGTTTGACGTGTTTGCAGTTTTGAGAAAAGAATTTTTAACGCTTCGTTCGATGACGGAGGTGTGGACGAAGGGGATTAGAGTATGTCGGCAGAGTAACCGTTGAAAAAGGAACGGTGACAATTCGAATTTCCCGCCGATAATGTATTGATAGATCTTCTTGTGTCTAATTGATTTTAGATCTATTGTGGGGTGTAATTGAGAAAGGGTTCGATATCTGTGTTTCAATATTAGGTGGAGAATATGAAGAATTTTTCAGAGACATTTGTTTAGGAGTGAGACTATCTCAGTCAAAATGACGAATGCAGTCAAAGATTTTTTTAAAAGTGAATTTTGATGTAATTGACACGTGATTAAAGAATTCGATTATGGAGAAAGGGCTTGGTATGCGTGTGTTTGAGTATTAGGTTAAGAACTTTTCGGAGAGATTATTCGTTTAAGAGTAAGACTGAAAATGAGGATGCAAATCGAGCATGAGCAAAATTAGCTATTTTCTAAAAGTGAATTTTTATGAAAATCAAACGTGATTAAAGAATTAGATAGTGGAGAAGGGGTTTGTTATGCGTTTGGATAATAGGTTGCGAATATGGAGAATTTTTCATAGAGATTATTTGCTTAAGGGTAAGATTGTCCGAGTCGAAATGAGGAATGCAAAAATTAGCAATTTTGTAAAAGTGAATTTTTGTGTAATTGAAAAGTGACTGAAGAATTAGAGTTTGATACGTGTGTTTTGGATAATAGGTTGGAAATAGGGAGAACTGTTCAGAGGAATTATTCGTTTAACACAAATCTAGCACGAGCAAACTTGGCAATTTTTTTAAAAATGAGGTTTTGTGCAATTTTTGATTGAAAAATTAGATTCGTATGAATATTAATCAACAAGCAGAAGCATGTATACATACAGAAAAACCGAGTCAAACTTACTTATCAGTATCGAACATTCACGTTTTTCTCAAAATTGCTCTGGGTCATTTCTGACCCGTCGTTAATCACACATTTCCTCCTGTTTTCCATACTGAAAATCTACGAAATATTATTTTCGACAAACTTCGCTTTGTCATAAAATATCCCCGTGAATGAATAAATAAAGTTCCAATTGGAAAATTTTTGATAGGTGTCGTAAAAGTCTATCGCGAATTTTTCTCTCTCTGAAACTATATTACTTTCACTTTGCACACCACCTATCGACAATTTCGGCATACTCAGGCAACGAAAGTGATAATAAACTTGAACACGACGAAATTGCCACTGTCGGCTTGTTACGTTTAAAGAGCTTATTTCATATTGAAGTATTGCTTGTTTGAAATACAATGTTTTTGCGAAGCGTGATTACAGTCACCGCTTCTCGTTTCGAGAATAAAATACCCCGTATGATTTATGCTCGTTAAGTTCAACGGAGATAAATCACCTCGTAAATTATTGCCAACAACTTGTTTTCCATCGTTCACAGACAACCGAGGTTTTATTCCAGATCTTATCACTCACTTTTTCTTTCTGTCATGTGTGTGTAAAACCTTCTATCACAGTATCTCGATTCTACGAATAAATTTCCATACCAGATTTTTCACGTGTATTTACTGTCAGACATTCTTCCACACAAGTTGTGGAAAGTAAGATTTGTTAGGGTGGAAAATGGTCCGCTTAAAGATTCACCGCTGCGTCGTACTAAATCACAAGCAACATCTCTCACAGAGTGCAACCTTCCGATCACGGCCTCTTCAAAGCAAGCAACTCTAACTAACCCAAAACCGCGATTCCGCGGCGCCGATAAATCCTCCCACCGCAAAATCCATAACCCTCCCTTGCAACGGTAACAACGCGTCATCTCGTGGCAAATGAATGCTCGCGCGAAGAGAGCGGGAACAGACGCGTCAAAATGTCTACTCGAAATTGTTGTACTAGTTTGGAAACTGGAATGGAGAATTTTTGTGAATTGTAAATAATGGCTAAGTGAGTTCTGTTGTGAATTAGAACGGGAGATTTCATTATTCGTGCCTTTCATTTTCCATAATTTGTAATTTGGTCACTTATTTCATCTGTATTATTAGCCAAAAATTTTCTATCCCTTGTTAACTTGTCACAGTATTTAAAGTGCAGTCGGTTTTGTATCCATTTAAAGTTGGCAAGCTTCGACAGATTCCCAAAATTGTTAATTTTCCTCAAAAAGATTCTTAGGTGTCTAAATCATTCGTTCAACACAAATACAGAATTTATTTAATACAGTAAATACTGCTTCGAAACTCTCCATTCAGAATACCTCCGAAGATAAAATAAACTACTTTCGCACTGTGCAAACCTTCCAAAAAGGAAACCTCGAAAATAATCAAATCAAGTACGCGGAGAAATCCTTCACCCGACACAGATTCCGTTAAAATTGCGAAATCTCGTCACTCTTTCAACACCCTCCTATCGTGACAAAGTAACACGAGAACGTTTCACAACAGCGCATTATCTCATTACCAGCGTGAGTTATCATCGACACGTTGCACTTGCCTGCAGGGCTTGCAGGGGTCGCAGAAATTTCGCTAGACGCAATTTTCATTTGGCAACGTGCGGCGTTTCATCTCTCTCCCCTCTGTGAGCAGCAGCAGCAGAGCCACTCGCTATCGCTACGTGTGCATCCCCAATGAGTCTAATGTTGCGCGGCTTATCGAGCGTGCACAATGCCAGTTCTCCGCTGCGAAACGAGGTCCATTGTGTCGTTTGTGAGCAACGAGAGAGAGGAGACGAGTCAAGCATTCCGTATTAATTTAAACAAGACGCGATTCGAACATTGTGCCACACTCTACGAATTCGAGATTCCAACAAACGCGTTCCCAACTATCAGGATAGAAACGGCGAGGGTTGCTTTCGACGCGTGTCTCTGATGTCTGTGGACTTGTTTAGAGATTCTTGGTAAAGGGACCGCACTGGCCTGATCGAAAACGTGTACTCGAACGGCGGGAAAATTGTTGGAATTTCAATTTGAATCGGGAGGAGAGCAATTGGATCGCTATGAAGCGAACTGGTTAATGCAGAAGGGTATTTCAGGTTTGTGGAAGAATTGTCGATGGGATTAAGATCGGGGATATTGTGGTGTATGGAATTCAACACGCACATCGGTTCAGGTTTGTAATTGATTGGGTGATTATTCGTGTGGAAAGTGGAAACTGGTTTTGGACCGTTGGAGGAAACAGCTGTGAGAAGTGGTGGGATTATTGCTGCTATTTTCGGGAGTGGATTGAGCGTGTGTATGGGTTTTGCAGTCGGTCAATTACAGATTAATATTAGAATAATACTTACCCTTGGTGAAAGAAAGAAACTTGGAGCCTTGGCTAAAAGTATTAGGCACCCACGGAATGTGTATTATTGAAAAATATTTTTGTATTAGCAGAAAATCTAAGTATCGTTTTTTTGGGCCATCGTTTGCCCAAAATTTGACACTCGCAGGAATTTCCTTCTGACTTTTACCCTGTTTTTTAAAAAAAGAATTAACTTCCGTTGATGATCACTTAGTTTACTATGTTTTCGCATATTTGAAGGAAAACTTCCTAACTTTCGAAACAGCAACAGCAGAACTAAAGACAGACTGATGTGTTTTAGGAAGAAACACAAAATGTAGACTATGGATCACTCGTTTATTTTATGGTCCACTACAAAGCTCATCAACTGCTCTGAAATTCCTGTGACACCGCTGTTTCCTAAAATAACCAAAGAAAGAAAGAATCGCAAGCAAAACTAACGGCGAACCTCCGCGACGACCAAACATCCCCTCCGTAAAAACCGTACGAGCGCAAATCTCTCTCGAATCTCTCCCCATCGCACAATCTCGTCTTGCAGCGAATGAGAAGGCGGGGGCGGGTACCTACTCGAAGATTCTCCCGGTATTATTCGTATTCACAGGGAAATGATGTTCTCCGTTTCATCGGCCCTCAGCCATCGTCCCAGAAATCGACTGCTCCGAACGCGTTGAAATTTCCATCACGTTCCTTGCCTCCACACAGATCGCATTAATGACAACTGCAGAGAAAGACCGTCGGCGGGGGAGGAATGGGGACGAACAACCCAAGGGGTTGTAGGTGAAGGAAGGTGTAGAAATAGCGTGACGGTTGGGTTAGCCCTTGCTGCTCATCTCTGGGCAAAATCGAATTTGATATTTCCTGCTCTCTCTCTCTTATCCATCGACAGCACGTGCTCCCGCGCGAAAATATCCCCTGGATGGAAAAACGCGGAGGATTTCTTATCTGAATTCCAGCCCCGTGGGGCCACGAAAGAAGAGAGCGAGAGAGAGGGTGAAAAGAACGAGTGCCAGAAGAGAAGTTCTCTCGGGAGTGGAGGAAGTTGTCGGAGGCCTCGCGACTGAATTATTTAAGTCGCGCGTTTCCTCCACCTTTTTCAGCCCTCTCGATTTACTTGGAAACGAAGGAAATTTCATTTTGACCCCACGCCTCGGCGAAGGAACTGTTCTCGTTTTACTCTACCTTCCTCTCGCCAACAGATCTTCGCGAAATGTTTTTAATTGGCTGTTAGTTCCGTGCGAACCGCACGTGCACCGCCACAAAGAGAAAGCGTAATGATTTTTGGGCGTGTTTGTGTGTGTTTGCGTGAGAGAGGAAGGGACGAAGAAGATCGAATGATTCGTTTGGATAGCAATTTGTTTGGTGAATGGAGATTGAAGGGAGGTGGGCGGGTTTGATGGGTGAAATGTTAATTTGAATGTGTGGATTCGAAGTGGATAGGTTCGGCGGTGCTAGGTCTAGCGAAAGTTCGAGAGGATCGATTAATTAAAGTTTTACGGTTAATGAAGATTGGAAAGGAGATTGCTGGTGGATTTCGACGAAATTTGTCAAATTTGTACGAATAGACGTGGATTTCTTTTAGGAACGATGGATATATCGCGTGTGTGCCATTGTGGGACGTGAAATGTGCATCGATTGGTTCGTCGAGGTGTGTACGAATTTCGAAACGATTCTCAACAGCCAGAAATATTTGCTCGACAATTAGTCGACGCGCACGTGTCGCTTTGTAATTAACAATTAGAAATAGCGGTCTCTCTGGTGTGCATGGTCGAGAATGGAAAATAGGTTGGCGAGAGAGTGCTCTTCCTATTGTCGTTGCCGTCGTCGAAACGAAATCGCAGCCGAATCGATGGCAATCGAAGGCGGACAAAAACCAGAGAGGCACGTTGACGACGATTGGGGAAAAAATTCCCTCGACGATTGCTTTTAGTGTTTCGTATAAAGCCGAGTAATTGTCGGCCAATACCAGGCAAAGAAAAAAGGTTGTAAATGATTATCGAAAGAGAAAAGAAGAAAAAATAAGAGCGATGGGTAATTGTTAAATTCTTTTTTCGGAATTAAATTGCAACAATTCACACTGAAAATAACATGATTTCTTTTAGCGACAATGTTGATCACCGTGAACGTTCGGTTATATTTATTCGATAATTAATTTAATGCCTGTCTAATTAAGTTTACAGTTCTCTGGGGCTGGGCCGTGGAGGAACGTCAATAATGGCAAATAGGGTGCAGGTGTACCTCGTGGCTTGGTTGATAGTTTATCGGATAGTTTTTGTCCTCGTCGAAGCTTCTAAAGCGTTTAAATATCGAAGGGGTTTGGTCGCCTCTTCTCAAGTCTATTTTTTCAGCGGATGTCTTTGGTGACGTCGATATTTCCTATTACAGGAGTTCTGTTTTTGATGTGGCTTTAGTCGGATGGCTGGTTAGATTAGAAAAGATGCACATTTCTAATTAAACATTTAACAAGTTTGGATAATTATGCGGTAACAAGTGTTTGGATTTTTTAAAGAAATTTTTGTAAATATCCCTCACTTTCGTTATGTTTTCGAAAATATTTGAATTTTAAAGAAGAGTCTTACTCGAGATTAATTTTTTTCTTTTAAGAAGCAAGTATTTATACACTTCCACTTAATTCATATTTTAATTTCTAGATATTACCGTGTTTCTTTGAATAATTGTAATGCAACATACTTCAGTGGTGACATTAATTAGATTATCATATTATTCTCTTACATTTTCAATAATTTCAAAGCAAGAAATGGTACCAATTGTATCTATCATTTAACGAATCTAAAAAATTTTCTTCAAAATCACTAAATCGTTAGATTGATCCTTAGACTGTATTTTATTAACAATTTTTAATAAACGTTTGTTCTTTAACTATATTTTAAAACCACAATAGACATAATCTTTCGCGGAAGCGTCAACATCTCAACGAAGTCGTAAAATATGAATCTTTTCATGAAATTTAAACTACGATCTGACGAGTCCACATCGGTAGCAATATCAAAAAATGTTCACCATCGCGCAAACATTCCCCACCTCCCTCCATACACCAGTAACGTGTTCACAAAGGACCGTCCAAAATAATCCATTTATTTGGCAATCAATTTAATGCGTTCGCGACACTTCGCGATTAACAATTACCGGTCGATGGGCGCAAACACTGTCAGAGAATCAGTCACCGTGAGAGTATGCGGTACTCTTCGTTGTATCGACATCGGCGCAAAACTGCAACGGTTCGAATTCGCCCGTACCTCGTTCGATTAACTGATTTCCCGTTCTGGAACCAGCGTTGGCCACGTAAATTCCGCGTTCATACGAGCGGCGAAATAAAAAGAAAGAGGAGCAAATAGAGATTTACGTAGGGCAACGAAAGGAACTCCTTTTTCGACAATATGTCTAATTACGGACCAAAAAGAAGAATTCGCCCACATTTTCTTGCAGTTGCGAATATTCCATATTCCGCTCATATTTCAGAGTGACAAAACGAGCAAAAAGATCATTCGACATTTCTCTGTACTCTCTCTCTCTAGAGAATCTCCTGCACATTTACGAAAAAAAAAAAGAAAATGAAATTTTCCTTAAACCAACGTCAGTTTCGTGAAAATAATCTGCCACGAATTTAATGCTCGGTGATTCCCACGGTGGATCGTTGTACGTCTCTGGATCTATGATCAGAGTGAAAAATATGCATCGTCGAACTAGCTCCCAGTCGGAGGCTACGATTCCATTCGATCCCTCGTGGGTGCAGTCCCGTGTGTTACGTCTGTTCGATCTCATTGACACGACCAGCCAGCCTTTGACTCTACACCACCATCCTCTGAATATCTTCCGCTGGTGTGTATGTATCGACTCGACTAATGGTTCTCGCCAAGAATTAATCAGATCGAAAAGAATTTCAAATCGAAATGGTGAAAAAGTAGGAGAAACACGAGTAACGCGAATAAAAGGGCAACGAACTTTCTCGGCATTTGTCATCTCGAGTCAGATTCGGCGTAAGAATTTTTCCCTTCAGATATTGTGTAATGATAAATTCGAATAAACCATTTTTTTATGTATTAATATTATACCGAAACTTAGTATTTTATAACTAATATTACGTTGAAATATTGAAATAAAGGGAAACTCAAATGAGAGCGACTCAAATGAGTGCAGAATAACTGGACTATTTGGACATCAAAGGGTTAACACTTTGACTGCCCCACGTTGGCCACCTCAAATGTTTAGAATAATTCAAATAAAATGCATATCAACTGAAAATTTCGAACATCACAGCTAACTATGTAGACGGGTTATTTATAGGCGTGGAGAAATATGTTGAGAATGTATAATGACGTTTTGTTTGCGCGGAGCCTTTGTTCCCGTGTGAGTTGAAGTTGCAAATTGATCGAGGTGTGGGACACGGTTGCAGTAGCAGGAAAGGAACTTTTATGTATATCGTTGAACGGTGATTTTTAAGTAGCAAGATACTTTTATTTCACTGTTCATCTTGGAAACTTGAACGCACGCATTGTTGCAGTCTCTATTCTCGAATGCAACATCGATGGAAGCATTATTTCGAATGCGAAACATTGTTGTACGCGTTACTTTTGAATGCAACATTGCTTGAAGCGTTATATTTGAACGCAAACATTGTTACAAGCATTACGCTTGAATGCAACATTGTTACAAGCGTCATTCTCGCTTGTAACATCGTTAACTCGTATTACTTTCGAATGCACATTCTGGCAAACGCGTAATCGCATTTGCAACTTTGTTGCCGCAAGTCGCTCCCGAAAATTGCACATTGTTGCAAACGCGTTCTGGGTTTGCAACTTTGTTGCCTAAAATCGCTCCCGAAAATTGCACATTGTTGCAAACGCGTTACAGGTTTGCAACTTTGTTG